>NC_142460.1:154819385-155131885 GCF_049115385.1 Moschus berezovskii | reverse complement strand
TAAAGGACTATTATCCAAAATACACAAAGAACTCTTACAACTTAACAATAATAAAATGAACAACCTGATGGAAAAACAGGCAAGATATTTGAACAGACATCTCACCGAAGGAGATACACCTTGGCAAATACAGATGGCAAGTGAGCATATGAAGATATTCAACATCATACATCATTAGGGAATTGTAAATTAATCAATGAGATACCACTATACACCTTTTAGAATCATAAAACCCCAAAACCCTGACAACATCAAATGCTGGTGAGGATATGGAGCAACAGGAAATCTTATCCACTGATGGTGGGAATACAGAATGATACACACACTTTGGAAGAGAACTTATTGTTTTCTTTCAAAATTAAACATATGCTTATCATATGACTTAAAAATTATGCTCTTTGGTATTTACCCAAACAAACTGAAAACTTGTGACCACACAGAAATGTGCACACAAATGTTTATAGCCGCTGTATTTGTAATTGCCAAAATCTGTAAGCAACCAAAATGTCCTTCAGTAGGTGAATGGATAAATACACCAGTGTACATCAAGGCAATGGAATATTATTCAGTACTAAAAAGAAATGAAAGTATCAAGCCTTCCAGAAGGACATGGAAGAAGGTTAAGTACATATTTCTAAGCGAAAGAAGCCAATATTAAAAGGCTATATACTGTATGACTCCAACTCTACAACATTCTGGAAAAGGCAGACTAGGGAGACAAAAAGATCAGTGATTGTCAGGAGTTTAGGAGGATGTAGAGATGAATGTGTGGAGCACACAGGATGTTTAGGGCAGTGAAACTATTTTGTATGATAATACAATGGTAGATAAATGATATTATACATTTATCAAAACCTATAGAATGTATAACACAGAGTGAATTGTAATGTAAACTACGGACTTGGGTTGATAGCTATGTGTCAATACTGCTTCATTGACTGTAACAGAGGTACCACTTTACTTTGGGCTGTTCATGGTGGGAGAGGTTGTGTGTGTGTGTGTGTGTGTGTGTGTAGGGGTATAAAGGAACCCTCTTTTTCTCCTGCTCCATTTTGCAGTGAACTGAAAGCTACAATAAAAAATTAGTTCTATATCAAAAAATACTAGGTGATGACAATATTAAGAGACAATCAGAGTGATGAAATAGAATTTGGTGATGGAGTGGGTGGGCTAGTTCAGAGAGTGAGGTCATGAGGAATTGATGTTTAATCTGAGATCGGAATGACAAGGTGTGTGCCATCTAGACATAAGGGTAACAGTGGTTCTGGTCCAGGAAAGGGTTACAGCAAAAATGTTGAGTGAGGAATAAACTTTCTTCCAGAGAACAGAAGTCTTGAATGTCCAGAACAAGATGAAAGAAGCAGAGAAAAGATAGAAAAGGAGACTGGGGAGGCAACAGGCATCAGGTCATATAAAGCCTATGGGGAAGGTAAAGGTGTTAGTTTTACTCTGAAAGTCATTTTGGAGATGGAGAGTAAAGAAACGGGGCAAGAATGGATGGATGCTTGCCTTTTCCAGTAGCTTTTCCTTCTACTTCTTTTCTAAGGACAAAGTTTGGCAAATCCCAGGTTGATCCCAACTTAGCTAAATGTTTGTCTTTAAAAAATTCTTAAAGATGAAACACTGCTCCTTTCAATTCAGGAATCCTGGACCCATTGCTCAAATCCTCCCTTTGATTATCTGCCTACCAGTCTTCTCCCTGAAGCTGAGTCTCAAGAGAAACTGGAGAAGGAAGGGATTACTCGTGCTGTTCTTCCCATTATAACAACTCATCTTTGCACACTTCTTGAGAATTCTTAACAGTTTTACATTCACTTATCCTTGTGCTCAGATTCCCCAAGGAAAAGAAATGCAAAAAGGCAAAATGGTTATCTGAGGAGGCCTAACAAATAGCTGTGAATAGAAGAGAAGCAAAAGGCAAAGGAGAAAATGAAAGATATACCCATTTGAATGCAGAGTTCCAAAGACTAACAAGGAGAGATAAGAAAGCCTTCCTCAGTGATTGATGCAAAGAAATAGAGGAAAACAATAGAATGGGAAAGTCTAGAGATATCTTCATGAAAATTAGAGATATCAAGGGACCATTTATGCAAAGATGGGTATAACAAAGGACAGAAATGGTATGGACCTAACAGAAGCAGAAGATATTAAGAAGAGATAGCAAGAATACACAGAAGAGCTATACAAAAAAGATCTTCATGACCCAGATAATCATGATGGTGTGATCACTCACCTAGAGCCAGACATCCTGGAATGTGAAATCAAGTGGGCCTTAGGGAGCATCACTACGAACAAAGCTAGTGGAGGTGATGGAATTCCAGTTGAGCTCTTGCAAATCCTAAAAGATGATGCTGTGAAAGTGCTGCACTCAATATGCCAGCAAATTTGAAAAACTCAGCAGTGGCCACAGGACTGGAAAAGGTCAGTTTTCATTTCAATCCCAAAGAAAGGCAATGCCAAAGAATGTTCAAGCTACTGGACAATTGCACTCATCTCACATGCTAGTAAAGTAATGCTCAAAATTCTCCAAGCCAGGCTTCAACAGTATGTGAACCAAGAACTTCCAGATGTTCAAGCTAGATTTAGAAAAGACAGAGGAACCAGAGGTCAAATTGCCAACATCTGTTGGATCATAGAGAAAGCAAGAGAATTCCAGAACATCTACTTCAGCTTTATTGACTATGCCAAAGCCTTTGACTGTGTGGACCACAATAAACTGGAAAATTCTTCAAAAGATAGGAATACCAGACCACCTGACCTGCCTCTTGAGAAATCCGTATGCAGGTCAGGAAGCAACAGTTAGAACTGGACATGGGACAAAAGACTGGTTCCAAACTGGGAAAGGAGTATGTCAAGGCTGTATATTGTCACCCTGCTTGACTTTTATGCAGAGTACATCATGAGAAACGCTGGGATGGATGAAGTACAAGTTGGAATCAAGATTGCTGGGAGAAATATTAATAACCTCAGATATGCAGATGACACCACCCTTATGGCAGAAAACGAAGAAGAACTAAAGAGCCTCTTGATGAAAGTGAAAGAGGAGAGTAAAAAAGTTGGCTTAAAACTCAACACTCAGAAAACTAAGATCATGGTATCGGTCCCATCACTTCATTTGAAATAGATAGGGAAACAGTGGAAACAGTTAGAGACTTTATTTTGGGGGGCTCCAAAATCACTGCAGATGGTGACTGCAGCCATGAATTAAAAGATGCTTGCTCCTTGGAAGAAAAGCTATGACCAATCTAGACAGTATATTAAAAAGCAGAGACATTACTTTACCAACAAAGGTCCATCTGGTCAAAGCTATGTTTTTTCCAGTAGTCATGTATGGATGTGAGAGTTGGAATATAAAGAAAGCTGAGCACAGAAGAATTGATGCTTTTGAACTGTGGTGTTGGAGAAGACTCTTGAAAGTCCCATGAACTGCAAGGAGATCCAACCAGTCCATCCTAAAGGAAATCAATCCTGAGTATTCATTGGAAGGACTGATGCTGAAGCTGAAGCTCCAGTACTTTGGCCGCCTGATGCAAAGAGCTGACTCATTTGAAAAGACACTGATGCTTGGAAAGATTGAGGGCAGGAGGAGAAGAGGGCGGCATGGTTGGATGGCAACACGAGTCAATGGACAGGAGTTTGAGCAAGCTCTGGGAGATAATGAAGGACAGGGAAGGCTGGAGTGCCACAGTCTATTGGGTCACAAAGAGCTAGACACGACTGAGTGACTGAACAACAACGACTTTGATGTTCGTTAACTACCTTTATGTTTATTGAAAAATTTATACCTGTTTTTAAAAATTACGCATGTTTGGAACTTCCCTGGTGGGAAGAATCCACCTTGCAACGCAGGGGACATGGGTTCCATTCCTGGTCAGCTTCACATGCTGTGGAGCAACTAAGTCCATTAGCCACAACTAGAGAATCTGTGAGCCACAGTGAAAGATCCCATGTGACACAACAAAGACCCCACATGCCACAAGTGAGGCCTGACACAGCCAAAGAGATATTTTTTTAAAAAAACTAGACATGTTCAAAAGAAAATCTGGAAAACACCAAAAAGTTAAAGAAAGAAGTGGAAATAATTTGTAGATATCATCAACCAGAGATAACCCATTTTCTCTTCCTTAGCATGTCAGATAGGTTATTTTCCTATACATAGTAGGAATTTTATTTTGTAAAATCAATATTATATTTCATACCCTTCTTCATAGGCTGTATTTCACTTAAAATAACTTACATATCATACATCTCTGGTAATTCTCAAAGAGGCTTGGTGTGACGGATACCATCATCTTTGTTTCATTGCTGAGGAAACTAATATTCTGAAAATGTAAAGTTTCCCTGAGGTCCCGGGAGAGATCTATGATTGCAATTTTGATTTTTCTAACCATGAATCTAAAACTCCAGCCATTATATCCCAAAGACACACTACTACCACCACAAAACCCCCATTTATTACTGATTCTCTACCCTTTTACTATGTAAATTCCATCATGTCCTTCCCTTGCATCTAACTCTCCACTTTATTGAAAGCCAAAGCCAATAAGCCTACAGTCTGGCTTCCATTGCCTCTCTGACTCATCATTCACATCTCCCCCACCCTTAATCCACCCTGCCATAACTTTCTTGCTATTACACCAGGCATACTGGAAGCTTAGAGATTTATACTTGCTGTTTCCTTTACTCAGAATGCTTTTCCTCCAGATATCCACTTGACTCTCTCCTACACTTTCTTCAGGTCTCAGCTAAGACATCACACAGTCAATGAAACCCACCCCTTCCATCCACCTGAACTTTTCATCTGTATTGCCCTGCTTTGATTTCTCCTTGGTATTTATCATCACATGACCTGCTACATGGGCTTCCCAGGTGGTATAGTGATAAAGAATGCACCTGCCAATGCAGGAAATGCAAGAGATATAGGTTTGATCCCTGGGTCTGGAGGATCCTCTGGAGTAGGAAATGGCAACCTGCTCCAGTATTCTTGCCTCAAAAATTCCAGGGACAGAGGAGCCTGGTGGGCTACAGTCCATGGTGTTACAGAGTCAGATACAACTGAGTGACCAAGCATAGCACATGCTATATAGTTACTTGCTTCTTTCTTTCTAATATCTATTCCCCTTACACCTTATGCTCCAAATCGCAAAGGCAGAAACCTGTTTTCTGTTTTAATTGCAGTGCCTGGAACACATGAGGCCCTTGATACATTTTTATGATGAATGGTCTAGACTAGTTGACCTGCTCAGTGATTTATATATATTCCCTTTCTCTGAATTCCTTTATGAGACATGGCATTTCCAAGTTCAAATATACATATTTTTGATAACAACTAATCAGATTTTATTATCAAGGAGTTATGCCAAGTTTAATACTTAAGAACTAAAAGTTAAAAGTTATCTTTGACTCCAAGGGTCCAAAAAAATCATGTTGACCCCTTTGCTCATTATTTGTTTGGATTACCATGAAATATCTGCAAAGATGGATATTGTTCTAGCACTGTACATACATACAGTGCACACTATTTTACCAAATAAATAAAAAAGAAACTCAACATCCTGGTTCAAGCACTCATTGATTATTTTTAAAATCTGCTTAAAGTCAACCTCCACAGAGTCAATCACAAAAGATTAAGTTGTTTGATTAAATTCATCATTGTTTTCAAAGAAGTTGTGTGAGGATGCTTCTGTGAGAGTCTTAGTGTAAAAAGACAGCAAGTATGAGTCTTAAAACCTTTATCCACACCCACTGAACAGAAACACTACTTTGGTTAGCTCTAAATGGTCGTTCCTGGTAGTTCAGCAGGTGAAGAATCTGCCTGCAATGCAGGAGACCCTGGTTCAATTCCTGGGTCAGGAAGATCCCCTGGAGAAGGGATAGGCTACTCATTCCAGTATTTCTGGGCTTCCCTGGTGTCTCAGATGGTAAAGAATCTGTCTGCAATGCAGGAGACCTGGGATTGATCCCTGGGTTGAAAAGATCCCCTGGAGGAGGGCATGGCAACCCACTCCAGTATTCTTGCCTGGGTAATCCCATGGACAGAGGAATCTAATGGGCTACATTCCATGGGGTTGCAAGCAGTTGGATACAACTGAGCAACTATGTCTATGAGTATACTGGACATCTCCGTACATGGCCTTGACTTCTTTTCTTGAGCTCTCAGAACTGATAATCTAATGAGAAAGAAGGTGTATATCAAAGTTGGTTGGCATATGATTAGATAACAAATAAAACACATTATTCTCCTTCCATCTTAGCCTCACTCCTGGCTCCAAGTTGACCTGGGCTCCTGGCTTACTGAGGTCTCTGACTTAAAAAGGATTAAGTTCGAATATCACTGCCCTGCTTCTTGCCTAATCCACTTTAGGACAATAGTGGCTATAGAAGAGAGTATCTCATTTGTGCAGATGGCTTAATTTAAACAGCTATTCATAAAGACTGACTTGGGCCAACAACAAAACTTCGGTTTTCTCTCATCCCGCGAGTAGGGCCACTCCTCATCCCAGAGTCTCCAAGACATGATATGTGCCCACCGTCCAAGTAAATTTACACAAAATTGATTAACACTTCACTTGCATGTTATTGAATGTGATGTATGAGTTTTAAATCATATAGCTCATGACACTCAGTCAACAAAACACTAAAATGCCTCTTTTTTTAAATAATGATTTGGATGATGTCGCTGAAGTTTCCTAAATTATTGAGACTATAAACCAATTTATTAAATTTAGTGAAAAGTTACCATATTAAGTAAGATGACTCTTTTTCTATGCAAAACCTTCTTATGAAAGGTTAAATAATGTTCTCATTATTCTTTCAGTGTCTAAGATAAATGGTCTTGATTTGTCAGGTAGATGATATTTAACTCAACACTCCACCAAAATTAAAAGGAACATTTGAGAAGAGGGAGAGGTGGAGGAAAGGGGGTTGAACAAAATAAATGGCACATTCATGTTTATTTGTGTGCGTTTAGATTCCCAACTAGACTGTAAGTGATCTTAAAATTATTAGTTTCTTCACCCTCCTCAACTGTCCAACTCACAGTATGATGGCTTTAAACAGTGCACTACTAGAGAAGCACAGCCTGAAAAATGAATTTCCCTTTGGAAAAACTGTGAATGGACAATGGTGTATCTTCAGCTGTTGTCTGTTGCTATTTCCTCCATTCTATTCTAATCTTCTCAATACCTCTTCATTCTTATAAACATTTTAATGTTTTCTGGGGTCCAGGATCCCCTCTCTCAAAGAAGAAAAATTAATCATGGAATACCTACCATGTCCACATAGTGTACAAGGCACTAGGTTTCTATAAAGAAACCTCTTGGTAAAAGAGGTACACTATTACATGATACATTGAACATTTATGCATGTTTAGAAAGGTACTGAAGTACAGAGAAAGAAGTATTTATTGATATGATTCTGACAGGTTCATTTATACTTAAACATTTTCTTAAAAGCATCTAAGAAGTAATTAACTCTGTTTAGGACCAGGTTATAGAAAGTATAGCGGAGAAGGCAATGGCAAGCCACTCCAGTACTCTTGCCTGAAAAATCCCATGGATGGAGGAGCCTGGTAGGCTGCAGTCCGTGGGGTCGCTAAGGGTCGGACACGACTGAGCGACTTGACTTTCACTTTTCACTTTCACACATTGGAGAAGAAAATGGCAACCCACTCCAGTGTTCTTGCCTGGAGAATCCCAGGGATGGGGGAGCCTGGTGGGCTTCCGTCCATGGGGTCACACAGAGTCGGACACGACTGAAGTGACTTAGCAGCATAGAAAGTATAGAATTGTAACTAAAGAAATAGAAGAATATACTGAGAGCAAAAAGGAAGATATTGAAGGTTTGGGCAACAGCAAATAAAAACCAAGCTTTCAGAAGAATAATCTGGAATTGATATTAAGGAAAATCTGAATAAGGAAAAAATCAGATATAAAAATATCACTTAGGAAGCTGCTGCTGTTGCTGCTGCTAAGTCACTTCAGTCATGTCCGACTCTGTGTGATCCCACAGACGGAAGCCCACCAGGCTCCCCCGTCCCTGGCATTCTCCAGGCAAGAACACTGGAGTGGGTTGCCATTTCCTTCTCCAATGTGTGAAAGTGAAAGTGAAGTCGCTCAGTCGTGTCCGACCCTTAGCGACCCCACGGACTGCAGTCTACCAGGCTCCTCCATCCATGGGATTTTCTAGGCAAGAGTACTGGAGTGGCTTGCCATTGCCTTCTCCGAGGCTGCTGCTGCTAAGTCGCTTCAATCGTGTCCGACTCTTAAAAATGGCATAAAAATAAATAAAAAATCTGAATAGATCTAATTCTATTAAAGAAATTAATTTTATAATAAAAAGCCCTCATATAACTCTTCTGCTTCTGAACATGATAGTTTAATCAGTACAATACTTCTTGTAGTAAAAAACTGGACAAAACAAATAAAAATTGTTTCTGACTTTGCACAACAGAGAGTTTAGGACTCTAATCCCTGAAAGAAAAGAAAAGACACAATGTGAACTCTATGTTCGCCTTGGAAACACTTTCTAGACTGTGGTTCAGGGATGGAGAACATAGCAGACCATAGTGATTACTGAGTTGAGAAGACAAAGATTGAAATTGGAAAGGACTAAGGCATTAGGAATGTGTGAGGTGAGAAATAAAAAAAACGAAGAACTCCAGAAATCACCACAGTGGGTTCCCTTGATTGCTATTTAATACTAAGCTGTAATAGAAGATGAAACTCTATGAGCAAACTCTGGGAAATAGTGAAAGACAGGGGAGTGCTGCAGGACTGGTGTGCTGCAGTGCTTGGGGTTGCAAAGAATCAGACATAACTTAGCGATTGAACAGCAACAACAACTATTAGGCCGAGAAAAACACTACTAAGCTGAACAATTCCCAGAACACACTTAAGGCTGGGAGTTGTTCAAGTTCTGACCAGCCAATGAAAAGACTGCTGAATGCCTAGGACATGACTTCAGAAAGAGCCAATATTTTGGGCCACTGGGACCAAGATCTCTCACCCCACCCAACAGCCTGAAGACCCCAGTGCTGGGATGTCTCAGGTCAAGCAACTAACTAGGCAAGGACACAACCTCACCCATCAGCAGACAGGTTGCCTAAGGACTTCCTGAGCCCACAGCCACCGCAAGACATGACCCTGCCCACCAGAGGGCCAAGACCAAGCTTTACTCACCAGTGGGCAGACATTGGCGCCTTCCCCCAGATGTCCGTACAAACCTCTAGACCAGCCTCACCCACCAGGGGGCAAACACCAGAAGCAAGAAAACTAAGATCCTACAGCCTGCAGAGTTTGCAAATTCAGGGAAGACCCTACCCTGGGACCAGTTGGCTCCTGGCCCTTGGGTAATATGAGGGAAGTGGACTGCTTGGGTGCATAGGTTATCTCCTACAGAAGGCCACTTCTACAGTGTTGAGAAACATAACTCACCTACAACATACATAAAAATACAAATAGTACTGGGTGAAAGTTTAATGAGATACTCACATAATTGCTGACTCAGTTCAGTTCAGTCGCTCAGTCGTGTCCAACTCTTTGCGATCCCATGAATCGTAGCACGCCAGGCCTCCCTGTCCATCACCAACTCCTGGAGTTCACTCAAACTCATGTCCATCGAGTCGGTGATGCCATCCAGCCATCTCATTCTCTGTCGTCCCCTTCTCCTCCCGCCCCCAATCCTTCCCAGCCTCCCCATAAATTACATATCATTTGCAAAAGGGGAATAGCAATTTTAAGTAGGGAAACCTGGGAGACATAACCCAAATAAGGTGATCAAGGCTAACATATCAATATTGGAACAAACTGAAATCATGTATTTCCTAATATAATGCACTGAGAAGGATTCAGCCTCATGTCTGTAGCCTTCTTGCCCAAGATGAAAAACCTGAATCTGATCACGAGGAAATAGACACAATCAAATTGAGGGATAGTTTGCAAAACTCACTGTACTCTGCAAAAATTTATCAAGAAAATAAAGGAAATCCAAAAGAGCTGTTCCATGTAAAAGGGATCTTAAAAGACATGAAAAATACCTGAACCAGGAAAAAGAACCTCATAGGAAAATTTTTGGACAAAAAGGACATTTGAGGTCAATCGATTATATTTGAATATAGGCTATGAACTATGTAATAACGTTGTATCACTAAGATTTCCTGATTTTAATAACTGCAATAACCTCAGATATGCAGATGACACCACCCTTATGGCAGAAAGTAAAGAGGAACTCAAAAGCCTCTTGATGAAAGTGAAAGAGGAGAGTGAAAAGTTTGGCTTGAAGCTCAACATTCAGAAAACGAATATCATGGCATCTGGTCCCATCACTTCTTGGGAAATAGATGGAGAAACAGTGGAAACAGTGAGCGACTTTATTTTTTTGGGTTCCAAAATCACTGCAGATGCTGACTGCAGCCATGTAATTAAAAGACGCTTACTCCTTGGAAGGAAAGTTATGCCCAACCTAGACAGTATATTAAAAAGCAGAGACATTACTTTGCCAACCAAGGTCTGTCTAGTCATGGCTATGGTTTTTCCAGTGGTCATGTATGGATGTGAGAGTTGGACTGTGAAGAAAGCTGATCGCCAAAGAATTGATGCTTTTGAACTGTGGTGTTGGAGAAGACTGTTGAGAGTCCCTTGGACTGCAAGGAGATCCAACCAGTCCATTCTAAAGGAGATCAATCCTGGGTGTTCATTGGAAGGACTGTTGCTGAAGCTGAAACTCCAATACTTTGGCCACCTCATGCGACGAGTTGACTCACTGGAAGCGACTCTGATGCTAGGAGGGATTGGGGGTGGGAGGAGACGGGGACGACAGAGAATGAGATGGCTGGATGGCATCACCGACTCTGTGGACATGAGTTTGAGTGAACTCTGGGAGTTGGTGATGGACAGGGAGGCCTGGCGTGCTGTGATTCATGGGGTCGCAAAGAGTCGGACATGACTGAGTGACTGAACTGAACTGAACAGTGCTATTAAAGAATTTTCTTATTGCTAGCAAATACACACGTGTTTGAGGTATGAAAGGTTAAAAACACCACACCAATGTTGAAGAATCATTCTTTCACTGCTATTATTATTGATAAAGTATCCAAGGTGATTTCAGGACAAAGTCATGCTATGCTATTGCCTTTGGAGGATCCTGACACTTCCAAGGCTTTAGATTAAGATGTATAGGGCTTCCCAGGTGACTCAGTGGTAAAGAATCTGCCTGCCAATGCGGGAGGTGTGGGTTCAATCCCTGGGTCGCAAAGATCCCCTGGAGAAGGAAATGACAAACCACTCCAGTATACTTGCCTGGGAAATCCCAAGGACAGAGGAGCCTGGTGGGCTACAGTCCATGGGATGGCAAAAGAGTTAGACATATCTTAGTGACTAAACAACAACAAGTGACATAAAATTTATCATTAATTTGTACGAATTATTGACTATAATAACAAGAAGCCAGAATAAGCTTATTATTACAAATAAGCCTGGATCGAGTCAGTGATGCCATCCAGCCATCTCATTCTCTGTCGTCCCTGTCTCCCTTCGCCCCCAATCCTTCCCAGCATCAGAGTCTTTTCCAATGAGTCAACTCATCGCATGAGGTGGCCAAAGTATTGGAGTTTCAGCCTCAGCATCAGTCCTTCCAATGAACACCCAGGATTGATCTCCTTTAGAATGGACTTGTTGGATCTCTTTGCAGTCAAGGGACTCTCAAGAGTCTTCTCCAACACCACAGTTCTAAAGCATCAATTCTTCAGTGATCAGCTTTCTTCACAGTCCAACTTCTATCCATATATGACCACTGGAAAAACCATAGCCTTGACTAGACAGACCTTTGTCGGCATCGATGGACATGAGTTTGAGTGATCTCCGGGAGTTGGTGATGGACAGGGAGGGCTGGCGTGCTGTGATTCATGGGGTTGCAAAGAATCGGACATGACTGAGCGACTGAACTGAACTGAAATGAAACACTGAAACTGGCCTAATTCAAAGTAGTCTAAACTATGAGAATTACTCTTGAAATCAACCAACAGTGAGAGTTTAGATGAGCTACAGAGGAAAGAAAAGCTTTGTAATACTGAGGCATCCCCATATCTGGTCCCATTTGGAATCAGGAGACAGAGAAAAGAGATGAATTATACTATGTTCCCTTAATAGTCTCTGTGCACTATCCATTTCTACCCCCATCTTCCTGCTCAACATACAAATTCCTCCCTACCCCTAAGAAACAATCATTGATCATACATGTTTTTGTTTTTAATCTGAGAAACTATTGAATATTATTATATGATTTTTAAAGCCCAGACACACTGGCAAGAGTTAACAGGAATCCAAGATACTATCAAATATATTTAAACATAATGCTTGAGTGGTCTTTGCAGCTGGTAGGTTATACATAAAATATGTTCAGCCAGTGATAGCGTCCTTATCTAAAGACAGAAGCTAGCAAAATTTCATCCTGTGTGCTCTGTCAGATTGTTCCCTTGGACAGATGGCAGAAGACTCCCAATGACAAGTGTGAGATGCTATCTCAGTGTCATGGCAGTGGTTTTCTCATTGCCCTGAACAGAGTTCCCTGGCTACTCTCTTCATTTGAAGTGTGCAAATGAGCAGATGTGGATAGCAGAATGTGTGTGATCAATAAACTCATGTAATTAGACTCTAGCTGAAAGGATGAGTCTTATGAAAGAATTTTCATTAATGCTCGCCCTTTCTGCCTGGACGGGGGTTCACGTTGTCTCACCTTCTTATGTATTTTCCCCAAGTGACAAAAGTAAAATGACAACAGAAGTGATCGATTTTTAAAATATTGCCCACCTTCTCCAGAATCAGGCCTTTTGCTTCCTTGACTTGTGGCACCAGCTGGGAACATCCAAACCCAACACTCTCCTCAGAACACTGTCTGCCTTGATCTTATCTCATTTCCCTCCTGCTAAAAACCACTACTACTCAGTGCATATTAACCCATGCACCCCAATGCAGAAGTTCTTCCCTTAAATCTCTACACTTCATCATTATTATACCCACGTGCAACATAAACCTGAACATCTTAATCATTTTTAAACATACAATTCAGTAGTGTTAATCAAGCACATTCACATTCTTATGTAACCAAACTTCAAAACTCTTTCCATATTGCAAAAGAAACCCTATACCCATTAAACAACTCCCCATCACCCTCCTGCCGGCCTCTGGCAACCACTACTCTACTTTCTATCTCTATGAGTTTGACTACTTTAGGTACCTCATATAGTAGAATATTACAGTATTTGTATTTTGTGTCTGGTTTATTTCACTCAGCATAGTGTCCTCAAGGTTCATCCAAATTTTAGCATGTGTCAAAATTTCCTTTCTTTTTAAGTATGAATCAAATTTCATTGTACATATATATCACATTTTGTTTACCCATTAATCCTTTGATGGACACTTGGGTTGTTTCCACATTTTGGCTATTGTAAATAATGCTGCTCTGAACAGGTATACACATATCTCTATGAGACTCTGTTTTCAATTTTCAGTTCTTTTGGGAATATGCCTCAAAGTGGAATTGTTGGATCATTTGGAAATTCTGTTGGTTTTTTTTTTTTGAGGAAACCAGACTGTTTTCCATAGTGGTAGTGGCTGTACCACTTTTCATTCACAGAAACAGTGCTTCAATTTCTTTACATCTTCACCAACACTTGTTATTTTTGGTGACTTTTGGCTTCCAGGCGGTGCTAGTGGTAAAGAACCTGCCTACCAAAGCAGGAGACTTAAAAGCCCAGGGTTCGATGCCTGGGTTGGGAAGTCCCCCTGGAGTAGGAAATGGTTACCCACTCCAGTATTCTTGCCTGGAGAATCCCATGGACAGAGGAGTCTGGTGGACTATAGTCCATGGGGTCGCAAAGAGTTGGACATTATTGAAGCCACTTAGCCCTTAACCTTGTTTTTGATAGCAGCTACATTAGTTTGCTCATTCTCAGTCACTCAGTCATGCTCACCTCTTTGTGATCCCATGGACTACAGCCCGCCAGACTCCTCTGTCCATGGAATTTCCAGGCAAGAATACTGGAGCAGGTTGCCATTTCCTTCTCCAGGGGAATCTTCCTAACCCAGGGATCAAACCCTCATCTCCTATGTCTCCTGCTTTGACAGGCAGATTCTTTACCACTGCACCTCCTGGCTGTAACATAGTTCCATAATCCCAAAGACTGGGTAATTCTACTAACAAAAGTTTATTTTTTCAAAATTTTGGGGACTGGAAGTCCAAGATTAAGATCACAACAGATTTAGTTTCTCTTGAGGATTCTCTCCTTGGCTTGCAAATGGCCACATTTCTGCTATGTCCTCACAGGACTTTCTCTGTTTGTGTGCATCTCTGGTGTCTCTTCCTCTTCTTATAAGGACACAAGTCCTGTTGGATTAATGCTCCATTTTTTAGAACTTGGTTAACCTTAGTTACCTTATTAAAGGCCTTGTCCCCAATACAATCACATTCTAAGTTGCTAGGGGAGGGGGATTAGGGCTCCAATCTGAATTTGGGGAAGAGGACATGATTTAATTTATAACAGTAGCCATCCTAGGAGTGTGAGGGTGTATCTCACTGTGGTTTTGCTTTGCATTTCCCTAATAATTAATAACATTAAGCATCTTTATACATATTTTTTGCATATTTGTATATCTTCTTTGGACAAATGTCTATTCAAGTCTATTGTCAATATTTTAACCAAGCTGTTTTTGTTGTTGTTGTTGTTACTGTTGTTGCTGAGTTATAGGACTTTTTGTATATATTCTCTATTAATCTCTTACTATAATTGTGATTTCCAAACATTTTCTTCCATTTGATGGGTTGCCTTTCCACTCTGCTAAGTGCATGCTTATATATTTTACAAATTCTTTTAGTCTGCAAATTATTTAGAGAATATAGTCCTGAAGCTACTCTTTCACTGATTTCATGCCAAGTGCTTAGACATTCAATAATTTGTCCTAAAATTCATGTCATTTGATAATGCAGCAACCACTTGACAAAAGTATTGAAAATAAAGAAGGGCTTATAAACCTATTTTTCTTATTACATTTTCCCCCTTTTAACCAGAGTGACTACCTTTCTGGTGTGCTAAAAATCTTACTGCTTTCTATCACCATGTAAGCACATGTTTCTTCAAACATCTATGACCTTTAATACTCCTTTGACACTCCACTGACCTCTTTGTAAGCCTGAGAGAAAGAGAGGTAGCTTTAAAAATGTATTTACTACAAGAAAAAGAAAAAATATAGGGGATTATTCTTGAAATTATTCCAGTCAACAATGTGCTTGGTTAATTATAATGCTGATGGACTACAGCAAAAGGGAATAATATAGGACTTGACCTCAAGAAGGCTGGAGTAGAGACCTCCAAAAATCTGCTGTATAAAAGCAATGAGAACACTGGCAAAAACTGTCAAAATCAACTTTTCCAGAATTCTGAAAATTAACTACAGGCTTGCAACAATCTGAGGAATATTAATTCAAGACTCAATGACTCAATCTCTGTAAGAACAGCAAACCTCATAATGTTTTAACTACTCCCATGCCTCTCCCCAGCTCTGTAGTAGCTATGAAAGCTGATAGCCTCACAAATACAGAGCTGTGAGAACCGGTAGTCTAGCAGCCCCTGGGGAAGCACACAAATTGGTCTGGAGCTTTCAAAAGTCCCTTCCCCAGAGAACTGTCACTATCAGACTTCTCTTAACAGTTTGTTGAAAACTTCCATTCTTAGGGCTTGTCTTAATTTTTCTTGACTCAGAATTCACACTGTGTGAACAGTCCTACCCACAGGGCACTTGTCAAAATAACAGCCGCCATTGTTTAACACCACAGTTACTGTGGCTGTCCTGCATGCACGGGGCTGTTTGCACGCATAGGGCTGTGTGGAAGTTCAGGAAAAATCTGAGGCCCTAAATTCTCACCTTTGGCTAACTTGAGGGTCCATACAAATTCTAACTTCACTGAAGTATTGAAAGCATGCCGAACACATATATAGAGCTCCTTAGCAATGGCTAAGAGATTTATTGATTCAAGGTATTTAAGGAAATCTCTGTTTAATTATTACCTGCCAAGTAAACAAACTGATGACTGTGAACAGGAAAGAACACAGACTTTAGAATTAGCCAAGGCAAACCACTAAATAAATAGCAACAACAATAATAACAGTAACAACAATAAAACCTGGGTAGGAGTAGAGTCTGATTTTCAGAGCTGACACTTTATATTATTTAAAATGTCCAGTTTTCCATAAAAGATGCATAAGACCTGCAAAGAAACTTGAAACTATGGCCAATACACTAGGAGTGGGGATGGGATTGGGCAAACAATCAATAGAAACTATCTCTAAGGACAACTAGAAGTTGGATTTTCCAGGCAAGGATTTTTAAATCAACTAGCATGAATATGTTCAAATACCTAAAGAAAATTATGTCTGAAGAATTAAAGAAAATATAATAATAATGATGTTTCACCAAATAGAGAATATCAACGAGAAGATAGAATTTATCTTTAAAAAAAGAGTCAAATAGAAATTCTAGAGTTGAAAAGTACAATAACTAAAATTTTAAAATTTACTAGAGGGGCTCAACAGCAGATATGAGACCACAGAAGAAAAAAAATAGTAAACTGAAGGTAGGTCAATTAAGAATATCCAGTCTGGGAAATAACAATGAAAAGAATGACATAAATAAATAGAGGCTCAGAGACTTCAGGGACACCATCAGGCATGCCATCACACATACACATGGTAATTTCAGAAGAGAGAAGAGAAAGAAGAACGTAAGAAATATTTGAAGAAGTAATGGCCTAAAACTTCCTAAATTTGATGGAACTATTAATCTGCACATTCAAAATGTTCAATATAATTCAAGTAGAATAAAATTGACCCACACCTTGACACATCATTGTCAAAAGCTAAAAATAGAGATAATCTTGAAAACAGCAAAAGGAAAATGATTACCACATACATGGGATTCACAGTAATATTAACAGCTGACTTCTCATCAGAAACACAGGTACCAGAATCCAGTGGGATGATATATTCAAAGTGCTGAAAGAAAAAGACTGACAACCAAAATTCTATATCCAGTGAAATTATTCTTCAAAAGCTAAGAAAAAATTAAGCTAATTCCAGATAAACAAAAATGGAGAAAATCTTATCAGTAGTAGAAACTGACAAATTAATCTTAATATTTATGTAAAAAATGCTAAGAATCCAGAATGGCTAAAACAATCTTATAAAGTCACCTGTTAGGATGACCAAAATCCAAAATTTAATAACACCAAATGCTGACAAGTATGCGGAACAAGAACTTTCATTCATTTGGTGGGAATGCAAAATGGTACAGCCATGTTGGAAGACAGTTCAGCAGTTTCTTTCAAAACTAAACATACTCATACCGTATGATTCAGCAACTTCACTCCTTGGTATTCATCCAAAGGAATTAAAAGTTATTTTCACAAAATCCTGCACATGGAAATTTATAGTAGCTTTATTCATAATTGTCACACATAGAAAGCAAACAAAATATCCTTTAGTAGGAAAGGGAATAAATAAACTGTGTATATAAACAATAGAATATTATTCATAACTAAAAATAAATGAGCCATCAAGCCATAAAAAGACATGGAAGAACCATAAATGCGTATTACTGAGTGAAAGAAACCAATCTGAAAAAGTTATGTATGATACAAGCTACATGACATTCAGGAAAAGAAAAACCAATAGTGACAGTAAAAAGATTAGTGGCTGCCAGGGGTTGAAGGTTGGAGAGGGATTAATAGGCAGAGCACTGAAGACTTTGGGGACAATGAAAATACTCAGTATGACACCCTAATGGTAGATGCATGTCAATATACATTTAACCAAACCCATAAAATATACAATACTTAAAGTGAACTGAAAGTACTTACAACACTGAAAGTAATATGAACTATGGATTTTGAATGATTATGATATGCCAGTGTAAATTCATCAATTGTAACAAATATACTCTAGTGGGGGATGTTGATAATGGAGGAGGTTGTGCATGTGTGGGGTCAGAGAATATATGGGAAATAACTGTGCCTTCCCCTCAGTTTTGCTTTGAACCTAAAACTGCTCTTTAAAAATAGTCTAAATAGTTGCAAAAAGTATGGGACAAACAAAAAGAACACAAATAAAATAATATTAAAACTTGAGGTGCATAAAAAAAGCTTACTATGAAGCTACAGTAATCAAGATAATGAATGAAGTATTACTGGCATAAGGAAATAGATCAATGGAATTCAACTGAGAGTCCAGAAATAAAAACTTACAATTACAGTCAACTGATTTTTAACAAGGTTGCTAGATAATTCAGTGGGGAAAAACAGTCTTCGAAGAAATGGTGCCAGGACAGCTGGGTATCTAATGCACAAGAATAAAGTTGATCCCCTACCCCACATCATATATAAATTTTAACTCAAAATGGGTCAGAGGCTTAAATTAAAAACTAAAACTATAAAGCTCTTAGAAGAAAATAGAAATAAACCATCATGACTTTGAACTAGGCAGTATTTTTTTTTAGATATGACACCAGAAGCAAAAAGCAACAAAAGGAAAAAAAAAAGATAAGTTGGACTTCATCAAAATTAAAACTGTGCTTCAAAGAACATCACTAAGAAAGTAAAATACACCTCATGAAATAATAGCAAAATTTTATAAGTCATATGTTAAATAAAGAACTTTTATCCAGAGTATGCAAAGAAATCTTACAACTCAACAAAGAGACAACCCAATTTTTTAAATGGACAAAAAAGTCAAGTAGAATTTCTTCAAGGATCATGTGCTAGTAGTCAACTAGTTTAGTATCATTAATCATTGCATGCTTAGGTCACTTCAGCCATGTCTGACTTTCTGCAGCTCCAAGAACTGCAGCCTGCCAGGCTCCTCTGTTCATGGGATTCTCTAGGCAAGAACACTAGAGTGGGTTGCCATGCTCTCCTCCAGGGGATCTTCCCAAACCAGGTATTGAACTTGCATCTCTTGTGTCTACTTGCAATGGCAGGCAGGTTCTTTACCACTTTACTAGTACCACCTTTCGGAGAAGGCAATGGCAAGCCACTCCAGTACTATTGCCTAGAAAATCCCATGGATGGAGGAGCCTGGTAGGCTGCAGTCCGTGGGGTCGCTAAGGGTCGGACACGACTGAGCGACTTCACTTTCACTTTTCACTTTCCACTTTCACACATTGGAGAAGGAAATGGCAACCCACTCCAGTGTTCTTGCCTGGAGAATCCCAGGGATGGGGGAGCCTGGTGGGCTTCCGTCTATGGGGTCACACAGAGTCGGACACGACTGAAGTGACTTAGCAGCAGCAGTACCACCTTTCACTGATCATTAAATAAATGGAAATCAAGATCACAGTGAGATACCCACAAGGATGGCTATACCAAAAAATATGGATATTAACAGTTAGCAAGAATGTGGAAAAACTTGAAAAAAGCTGAACACAGTTATGATTTAACAACAGCAACGACAATCATGCTGCTGCCGCCAAGTCGCTTCAGTCGTGCCCGACTCTGTGCGACCCCATAGACGGGAGCCCACCAGGCTCCCCCATCCCTGGGATTCCCCAGGCAAGAACACTGGAGTGGGTTGCCATTTTCTTCTCCAATGCATGAAAGTGAAAAGTGAAAGTGAAGTTGCTCAGTTGTGTCCGACTCTTAGTGACCCCATGGACTGTAGAACAACAACCATATGACCTAGCAATTCCATTTCTCAATATATATCCAAGAGAATGAAAACATTTGTTGTTCAGTTGCTCAGTCATGTCTGAATCTTTGCAATCCCATGGACTGCAGCACCCCAAGCTCTCTGTCCTTCAATCTCTCCCAGAGTTTGCTCAAACTTGTGTCCATTGAGTCAGTGATGCCACACAACCATCTCATCCCCTGTTGTCCCCTTTTCCTGCCTTCAATCTTTCCCAGCATTAGGATTTTTTCCAATGAGTCAGTTCTTCCCATCAGGTGGCCAAACTATTGGAGCTTCAGCTTCAGCATCAGTCCTTCTATGAATATTCACAGTTGATTTTCTTTAGGATTGACTAATTTGATCTCCATGCTGTTCAAGGGACTCTCAAGAGTCTTCTCCAGCACCATAGTTCAAAGACAATAATTCTTTGCTGCTCAACTTTTTTATTGTCCAGCTCTCACATCAGTATGTGACTGCTGGAAAAACCATGGCTTTGACAAGATGGACCTTTGTGAGAAAAGTAATGTCTCTGCTTTTTAATACACTATCTAGATTTGTTATAGCTTTTCTTCCAAGGAGCAAGGGTCTTTCAATTTCATTGTTGCAGTCAGGGTCCACAGTGATTTTGGAGCCCAAGAAAATAAAGTCTGACACTGTTTCCATTGTTTCCTTATCTATTTGCCATGAAGTGATGGGACTGGATGCCATGATCTTTGTTTTTTGAATGTTGAATTTTAAGCCAGCTTTTTCACTCTCCTCTTTCACCTGCATCAAGAGGCTTAGTTCCTCTTCGCTTCTGCCATTAGGGTGGTGTCATCTGCATATCTGAGGTTATTGGTATTTCTCCCAGCAATCTTGATTCCAGCTTAAGCGTCATCCAGCCTGGCATTTCACATGATGTGCTCTCCATATACGTTAAATAAGCAGTGTGACAATATACAGCCTTGACGTACTTCTTTCCCAATTTGGAACCAGTCTGTTTTCCCATGTCCAGTTCTAACTGATGCTTCTTGACCTGCACGTTATCGTTGTTGTTCAGTCGCTCAGTCGTATCCTTTACCATCTCCCAGAGCTTGCTAAACCTCATATCCATTGATTTGGTGATATCACCCAACCATCTTGTCCTCTGTCATCCCCTTCTCCTCCCGCCTTCAATCTTTCCCAGCCTCAGGTTCTTTTCCAATGAGTCGGTTCTTTGCATCAAGTGGCCAGTATTGGAGTTTCAGCTTCAGCTTACAGGGTCAGCACATGTCCACACAAAAACTTGCACATGAATGTTCACAGTAGCATCACTCATAATACAAAAACAAAAACAAAATACCCATTAGTTGACAAATTAATAAATAAAATATAATACAACCCCATCATGGAATATTATTCTTCCACAATTTTGATACATGATACAACAGGGATGAACCTTGAAAACAAAGTGAGAAGTGAAATAAATTCGACACAAAACACTTCCATTTATATGAAATATTCAAAGTAGGCAAATCTACAAAGGGAAATAGTAGATTGATTGTTGCTGGAGGCTAAAGGAGGGGAAAATAGGGAATAAATTCTAATGAGTATGGGATTTCTTTTTGGGATGATGAAAGTGTGCTGAAATTAGACAATATTACAATATGCAACTTTGCAGATATCCTAAAAACCATTGAATAGTATGCTTTAAACAAGGGAACATTATGTGTATGAATTATACCTCAATAATATTATCTTTTTTAAAGAAATGATACAGAAGGGGGCCACAAGCACAGGCTTTGTGATATATGAAGTATCAATACTGATGACTTTGAAATGATTTTCTCTCCAAATATACAACTGCTGTTTGTCATTAGACGTTGTTATGAAGTTATTCTTTGATGGCACTTTGAGAAATGTCTTTCAACCCCTACTAAGTTTACCTGGACTATTTAACCAACATTTGGGTAAACCTGATTTTGTAGCCTGCATGACAGACTTAAGATTCTTCCTATGTAATAGACTGGCTTAGAAATATTTGGCTAACTTAGCACCTGCTACGGATAAGCCTAATTCCAATAACTATCCAATGTTAAAGGGAGTCTCCAGCTTTAGTGTGTTTTCTTGTTACCATCCCTTGTGGCACAACCCATTTATCTCATGTCTTAAAAAGTATGACCCTTTATATCAGCAAGTTAGACCTCTATGGTGCATAGTTTCCATCTAAGCTCATTGCCATCTGGTGCTGTCCATAAGAAGCAGATGTGTCTTTGGGGTGTCTGCTTCATAATCAACCATTTATAGACTTAAAAGCACCCTTGTGACATGGTCAGCAGTTAGAGCTTCCCTGGTAGCTCAGCTGGCAAAGAATCTGCCTGCAAGGCAGGAGACTCTGGTTAGATTCCTGGGTTGGGAAGATCCACTGGAGAAGGGATAGGCTACCCACTCCAGTAGTCTGGCATGGAGAATTCCATGGACTGTATAGTCCATGGGGTCATAAAGAATTGGACATGACTGAGCAACTTTCACTTTCATCAGTTAGAAGCTCAGTTGCCTTGGTCTTTTCTGACTCTGTGATAAAACAAACAAAATCTAGTTATGGGTTGATATGCCCGTATTGATCTTAGTTAGAGACACACTGAATCTGCATTTAATACTTGCATGAGACTTTGAGAAAATCAGTTTCCTGATTCTGTAAATCATTTGCATTCTGCATCTTATTTTTAACTTTTACCTTAATTACTTGAGGCTGGTGATGGACAGGGAGGCCTGGTGTGCTGTGATTCATGGGGTCACAAAGAGTCGGACACGACTGAGCGACTGAACTGAACTGAACTGAACTGAAGTGATAGTTGCCCTATCACTACAGGGAATAGAAAATTAGCAAAAACCTATGTGCAGAAAATGTACTCTGTAAACTGTTACTCTTGCTTTCTAACCACTAACAGGTAGAACAACAAGATCAATTATTCCAAAAGTAAAGCCATTGATTTTGATATTTTTCATCTTTTAACTGGTCTGTCACTAAAATGCATAAGCAAAAAGCCCGTATCAGAGATTGGTTCCAGGCCTAGTAGTTTAACATTTTTGGAAATTATTTAATAAACTGATAGAACAAATACTTTGCCACCAGTTTATCTTGGATAATTGACCTTAAAGTATGTTGTTTTTAAAGTTAGAGGTGCTTTGCTTTCTGAGACCTGCATTTATCAACATGCCCTTAGAGACATTCATGAGCCAAACTGGTGTGGCCATAATCACCTGCCCACCCAAATACTGGCTCTGACTCCAAATTGCTTCAATACAAACCTTGTCCTCACTTGTGGGCATGGCATGTGAAGAAGTATTGGTTTTCTTTTTAGTTGTGGTTCCAGCAGTGTTCTTCCATGGTCATGACAGAATATCAACTCTTGTTTGTGTGTGCATGCTCAGTCGTGTTGGACTCTTTGTGACACCATAGACAGTAGCCTGCCAGGCTCCTCTCTCCATAGGATTTCCCAGACAAGAATACTGGGTGGGTTGCCATTTCCTCCTCCAGGGGACCTTCCCAACCCAGGGATCGAAACTGTGACTCCTGCATTACCAGGCAGATTCTTTACCACTATCACAACCTGGGAAGGTAAAAGTGTGGAGCCTGCATTTAACTGCTCACATGGAATATTTGCAGGTCAGTCATTTGTCAGGGAGGATACTCATGAGCCCATAACTGCTCAATACTTACTAGAAGCTCACTGGAGTCATGAGTAGAACTATACTTACCAAATTCTTCATTGCCATTTCTTCAGTCATACTACATTGTGAAACACTGGAAGCTAAATGGTAAAACGTATTACTATAAGAATATTAATGAACATGTTATCAGGACCAAGAGGAGAAAATTTTAATCTCTGAAGAAGTATTGATAATTTTGTTCCTTTTTTAAGCAACCAGTTTATTTCTACCTTAAAAACACTAAACCATGTAATTTATCCCATTTCCTTCTTTGTGTTGACCATGAGGACACTCTAAGACATACTCTAACAAGTACCCAACATGTATGCTGCATGTACTAATATGGTGACCTCTTATTTTCTACCCTTATTTTACCTTGCCTCTGTTTTCTCTCTGACTAATGCTTTGTGTGTTTTTTATCTTTGTGTGTATTTTTATAAGCTGATTCAAATACATCCAGCAAAGAGGACAGATATAAATAAATACATTTCTGTAATAGTGCTGTGTGAAATATAGTTCTACAAAGCAGTAGGATAAAAATCTTATCAGAAAAAGGAACTTCTGTAAAATCTCTGTGGGTAGAAATTCCATTCTCACATAATTAAAAAGTCATAATAGGGGTATGTTACAGCCCACCTGACCAAGAAACCAAGATAGAAATGTTAATTGAGATTGTGGAAGCTGCGAAATTAGGCCAGGTAGTAATAATGGGAGACTTTAATTACTCAATCATAGATTGGCAAAATGCCTCACTGGGACAAGGGTTAGAAGGGAGATTTTTAGATAAGAGAAATTACTGCTTCCCAGCAAAGGTAGAGAAGGAGGCTGTGTGTGTAGCAGGGAAATACACCAGACTGGACTATGACAGTGAACGAAACTTGGTCTGTGAGCTGGTGCAAAGTCATTAGCAGTGACCACCATGCAATTTAATTCCACAGCCTTGTGGGCAAATGAAAATCCACTACATGTCCTTTTAATATTAGAAAGTATCCTAGGATAGAAATGAAAGTTAGCTTTTGAAAAATCAATAACAAACAAGAGAGAAACCAAGAGAATATTTTCTTAAAACAACTTATAGCAATCTGGGAAAACATGTGAGAGGTTATAATAATCCTCAGTGGTTAGTTGACAGAATCAGAAATGTAACTGTTGGGAGAAGAAGAAGGGAGATGTTTCATAAAGCAGAAAAAGAGCCAGAAAAGAAAACCTATAAACTCACAAAATATGGCAGGTTTTGGACAACTTCAAATGAGATAAACCAAAGAAACAATATATGCAATGCATCTTATAGAGGTTTCTAACAGGAATGGGAAGATCAGTTCAGTTCAGTTCAGTCGCTCAGTCGTGTCCGACTCTCCGCGACCCCATGAATCACAGCACGCCAGGCCTCCCTGTCCATCACCAACTCCCGGAGTACACTCAAACTCATGTCCACAGAGTCGGTGATGCCATCCAGCCATCTCATTCTCCGTCGTCCCCTTCTCCTCCCGCCCCCAACCTTTCCCAGCATCAGAGTCTTTTCCAGTGAGTCAACTAACAGGAATGGGAAGATAGTCCTTAAATTTATCAAAGCAAGGAAGACAGCTTGAGAAACAATGAAATTTCTTTAAAATAATGACACCAAAGTTGAACAAAAAGAAGACCAGATAGCAAAAGCCTGGAGAAAGTCTTTCTCTCAACTTCCAGGAAGATCTCCTCTTCTAAAATATCCCTTGAGTGCAGATAAGAATTAAGACTGCAAGTAGTGATTGTGAAGCAGAATGATAAGCTAATGTATCAAAACAAATTAGATAATTTGGAGAATCTGGCAGTAAAATACTCAAAGAAGGAATAGATCAATTTTTAGTTAGGATGTGCACCTAGAGTGTCATTATGGATGACCTCAGTCCTAGGAATATTGAGACCAATTTCTCTTCTGACAAGGCAGGAGGATAAGAATTAAACAGAAGCTTACTGTACAATATATTTTTAAAAAAGAAAACCCATTAGGAGAAAATAGAATATGGCTCATGAATGGGTGAATAAATTAATATACCACTGGGACTTTCCTCTGGAGAAGAGAATGGCTACCCACTCCAGTATTCTTGCGTGGAGAATCATGGACAGAGGAGCCTGGCAGGCTACAGTCCATGCGGTCACAAAGAATCGGACACGACTGAGCCACTAACATTTTTTGGGCTTCCCAGGTGCCGCTAGTGGTAAAAAAAAAAAAAAAAAAAACCCTGTCAATTTGGTGGTGGTGGTTTAGTTGCTGAGTCGTGTCCAACTCTTACGACCCCATGGACTGTAGCCTGCCAGGTTCCTCTGTCCATGGGATTCTCCAGGCAAGAATACTGAAGTGGGTTGCCATTTCCTTCTGCAGGGGATCTTCCCAACCCAGGAATCGAACCTCAGTCTCCTGCATTGCAGGTATCTTTGTAGGGGTGCAGATTTGATCACTTGTGGGGAACTAAGATCCTGCATACTGAGGGGTAAGTGAGCCCACGTGCCACGCTACTGAGACAGCATGCTCTAGACCTGGAGCACTGCAGCGATCACCCAGAGCAACTCCTCCCCCCGAAAAAATTAATGCACTGCCATTTTTGGTGCCAGATGTGTACACTAGTAATAGATACATTAAAATCGTTAATTAAAATCATATTTTAATTAAATTAATATTGGGGAAAGAGGACTACAGGGATACTATTTTAGGCAGAAGAAATATAAAAACACATTGTGTCAGGAATGGGTTCCAGGCCTAATGGTTTAACATTTTGGTAAATGAATTGAGAGAGGGAGCAAACAGCAAAATCTCTTAATAGTTCTGATTACTAAAGAGACATACTGAAGAATAAAAATTCTACAAGTATTTTCAGTTCAGTTCAGTCACTCAGTCATGTCCAACTCTTTGCGACCCCATGAATCACAGCACGCCAGGCCTCCCTGTCCATCACCAACTCCCGGAGTTCACTCAAACTCACCTCCATCGAGTCGGTGATCCCATCCAGCCATCTCATTCTCTGTCGTCCCCGTCTCCTCCCGCCCCCAATCCCTCCCAGCATCAGAGTCTTTTCCAGTGAGTCAACTCGTAGCATGAGGGGGCCAAAGCATTGGAGTTTCAGCTTTAGCATCAGTCCTTCCAATAAACACCCAGGATTGATCTCCTTTAGAATGGACTGGTTGGATCTCCTTGCAGTCCAAGGGACTCTCAAGAGTCTTCTCCAGCACCACAGTTGAAAAGCATCCATTCTTCAACAAGTATTTTAGGTTATTTAAATAGGGGAAAATGGTAGTTTAACAGTGCGCGTAGTATTGGTATACATGAGACTAATTTTCCTAACAAAGGAGAGCTCCAATTAAAGACATTTTCCATGTAAAACAACACACCTTCTAACTTGCACCCAAATGCTTTCCTTCTCATTGGCATGCCCACTGAGGCAGTTCACAGGAAGAAACTGTCTTCACAGGATGAATCTCAGCGCTGTTTACGGCACAGTTTAGTTTGTTTCAACAGAAGCAGTATGGTGCATGGTTGTATGGTGCTCAGCAATTACAAATCATGGTCATAGCCAGCATTTCACTGAATCCTGAAACCAGCCTGTGGGCTATTCATGTCCTTTCCAGATGGGGGAATGAGGGCAGTAAACACAGGCGCAGGCTGCCTGGCTCACCTCCACCCAGGGCTGTGTCTGCAGGGCTGGTCCTTGTCCCTACCATACGTCCTTGTCCCTACCATACGTCCTTGTCCCTTCCAGACACCCTTCTCCCAAATGTTAGGATAAAGAGTTCCTTTGGAAACTTGAAAAAAAAAAATGGAACAAATAAAGAAAGAATGCAGATGACATAGCAGGTAACAAACTAGAATATTCATTCCCCAAGAAGTAATGCTAAGAGGAAACGAAAATAAATATAAAGGGGTTTTGGTAACTATGAACAAAGGGCTAGGCCCAGTTGAACTGGGAGGCCCATCTTTCTCACTCTAAATCTCACTTAAAGCTGCTCTTGTTTAAGGAGACCCAATTGAAGTTGGTTCCCTAGGTCTGAACATTGCACTTCTTTCAAAAGCCCATTCTAGCCCTTGAGGTCTGGACTGCTGTGCCGTGACTGACTCCATTAGGCCCCACAGTCTCCTGGGAATGGCCTTGCCCTACCCTGTGACCCAGCTTCTCCAGCCCTCTGACACTAGAGAAGCCTCATCTCTCCCTCCAGACACCATACAGCAGCGCTGTCCTGCAGAGTCCGAGCCCACTACCACCTGCCATCTGAGCATCTTCTTGGCTGCGGCCCAGATCATTATGCTGGGCACTGTCTCTGGCTTTTGTGCTGCTCTGTTCTGTGGACAGAGGCAGGGCAGCCATTGAAAGACCTCTTTTCAACAGGTGGTAGGAAATGCGGGATTTGCAACCTTGCACTAACCTAAAGAAGAAGCTGCAAATCAATCCAGAGCCTGTGATCCCCCTGATTGCATCTCTTTAGGAGAAGTTTTATAAGTGAAGTGATTTTGCAGGTGGTCTGTTTATGCTGCTACCTGGGACCAATTTTAGAGCTATGGCTGAAGAAATTAGACTAATTGGAAAGGAATCAGCACTTTTCTCTCAGGCTGAAGTACCTACAGCATATGTATGGCAAAACTTTCGTATCTGGGTCCACCTTTTTTTGTCCCAACTACGAAGAAACTATTAAACATCTTAGTTCTTAAATGGTTTTGTTCTGAACCCTGAAAAAGAGAAAATAATTTTTTAAATATTTATTTTATTGAAGTATAGTTGATATACAATGTTCTGTTAATTTCCGCTACACAGCAATGTGATTCAGTTATACATATATATTCTTTTTTCATATTCTTTTCCATTATGAATATAGTGGGCTTACCTGGTGGCTCAGCAGTGAAGAATTTGCCTGCAGTGAAAGAGAGATGTGGGTTCAATCCCTGGACGGGAAGATCCCCTGGAGGAGGACACAGCAACCCACTTCAGTATTCTTGCCTGGAAAATCCCACAGACAGAGGAGCCTGGTGGGCTGCGGTCCAGTGTCGAAAAAAGTTGGACACGACTGAAATGACTGAGTACACATGCACGCACACTGAATATACTTCCTTGTGCTATACAGTAGGACCTTATAGTTTATCCATTCTATATATAATAGTTTGGATTGGTTAACCCCAAATTCCCAATCCATCCATTTCCTATTCCCTCTCCTACTTGACAACCACAAGTCTGTTCTCTATGTCTGTGAGTTTGTTTCTATTTCATAGATAGGTTCATTTGGGTCCTATTTGAGATTCCACATATAACTGATATCATATGGTATTGAGACAAAGATTGTTTAAAAGGGAGCTTTCAAGAGGAAGTGAAGGAAGCGAATGAACACTTCATACTGTCAAATTATGATAAACTGAAATAATTACACAGTTGTATAAAAGATCTTCATGACCAAGATAATCACAATGGTGTGATCACTCACCTGGAGCCAGACATCTTGGAATGTGAAGTCAAGTGGGCCTCAGAGAGCATCACTATGAACAAAGCTAGTGGAGGTGATGGAATTCCAGTTGAGCTATTTCAAATCCTGAAAGATGATGCTGTGAAAGTGCTGCACTCAATATGCCAGCAAATCTGGAAAACTCAGCAGTGGCCACAGGACTGGAAAAGGTCAGTCTTCATTCCAATCCCAAAGAAAAGCAATGCCAAAGAATGCTCAACCTACCGCACAATTGCACTCATCTCACACGCTAGTAAAGTCATGCTCAAAATTCTCCAAGCCAGGCTTCAGCAGTATGTGAACTGTGAACTCCCAGATGTTCAAGCAGGTTTTAGAAAAGGCAGAGGCACCAGAGATCAAATTGCCAACATCCGCTGGATCATGGAGAAAGCAAGAGAGTTCCAGAAAAACATCTATTTCTGCTTCATTGACTATGCCAAAGCCTTTGACTGTGTGGATCACAATAAATTGTTGAACATTCTGAAAGAGATGGGAATACCAGACCACCTGACCTGCCTCTTGAGAAACCTGTATGCAGGTCAGGAAGCAACAGTAAGAACTGTACATGGAACAACAGACTGGTTCCAAATAGGAAAAGGAGTATGTCAAGGTTGTATATTGTCACCCTGCTTATTTAACTTCTATGCAGAGTACATCATGAGGAACGCTGGGCTGGAAGAAGCACAAGCTGGAATCAAGATTGCCGGGAGAAATATCAATAACCTCAGATATGCAGATGACACCACCCTTATGGCAGAAAGTGAAGAGGAACTCAAAAGCCTCTTGATGAAAGTGAAAGAGGAGAGTGAAAAGGTTGGCTTGAAGCTCAACATTCAGAAAACAAAGATCATGGCATCTGGTCCCATCACTTCATGGGAAATAGATGGGGAAACAGTGGAAACAGTGTCAGACTTTATTTTTGGGGGCTCCAAAATCACTGCAGATGCTGATTGCAGCCATGAAATTAAAAGACGCTTGCTCCTTGGAAGGAAAGTTATGACCAACCTAGATAGCATATTAAAAAGCAGAGACATTACTTTGCCAACAAAGGTCCGTCTAGTCAAGGCTATGGTTTTTCCCGTGGTCACGTATGGATGTGAGAGTTGGACTGTGAAGAAAGCTGATCGCCGAAGAATTGATGCTTTTGAACTGTGGTGTTGGAGAAGACTCTTGAGAATCCCTTGGACTTCAAGAAGATCCAACCAGTCCATCCTAAAGGAGATCAGTCTTGGGTGTTCATTGGAAGGAGTGATGCTAAAGCTGAAACTCCAATACTTTGGCCACCTCATGCGAAGAGTTGACTCAATGGAAAAGACTCTGATGCTGGGAGGGATTGGGGGCAGGAGGAGAAGAGGACGACAGAGGATGAGATGGGTAGATGGCATCACCAACTCAATGGACGTGAAGTTGAGTGAACTCCGGGAGTTGGTGATGGACAGTGAGGCCTGGCGTGCTGTGATTCATGGGGTTGCAAAGAGTCAGACACGACTGACGACTGAACTGAACTGAACTGAACTGAAATGGTCAGACACCTCTGAACTGTGTTCTCTGCAATGCTTTTTGACAGTGTTCTCCTCTGTTTCTAACTCATCCTTCTATTGGGTCTTTTGATTATTATTGTATGTGACTCCCAGGATGTGAGTCCATTGAAAGCTCAAGAAGAAACTTAGGAATACTTTTCACTACTAGTCCCTATTTTCATTACTGCATCTCTGAAGCCTAGTAGGAACAGCATTAGTTTAGACCCAGCAAAGTCCATCTCAGGTCATAAGACTATATCTAAGAGAAATAAATGTCACTATCAAATTAAAATGAAAATGTATCTTCTCTTACAGGAAATATGTGGAAGTAAATATATAATATACATTTTATGATCAAAGACTGCCTTTTCCATGTTTGATTAAAAAAAAACTCACAAGAATGCACACAAAAAGTGTTTTATTTATCTCTTCATGTTTCTTGATTAAAATGAAAAGAAATCGTGTCATAACAATGCCAATTGATTACAGATATGAAGCAACCAAATGTGCCTCCATTTCTTCTAGAAACCCTTGGAATGAGGTGGCAGGCAATCAGGACAGTGGAGGGTGTTGGGAACTGTAGGACTGCCTTTCCTTTCTTATGAACAGACAGAAGGGCTGGCTACTAATTTTATTTCCCAAACTGCTGATTTCCAAGTTTCCCAATTGGCCAGTACATATGATTATATTTTCCTAAAGGGTTCTATTGTCTATTTCCCTCTGTAGGTTTTGGGGAACGCATAATAGTACTAGTTTCATCCTCATTTAATTGTGTAGCAGTCAAATTACAGTAATTCCTATAAATAACTCAAGAGTCTTTGAAGTATCTACAATACTTGGTTGCCACCAGTGAGAGAAGCAGGAGAAAGAAAGAAGACAAATTAAAATGACTTCCTGAAGTTAGAGAAAGCCTGGTTTGTAAGAACTAGAGAAATGCATATATCGTGCATGCTCTAAGGGATACACAATTCTACCTCTTTCTCTCTCTGCTCCCCCGCCTCTCTCCCTCTCCCTCTCCCCCACCCCATTCCTCCCTGCCTTTCCCTACCTCAGAAAGTAATCTCATCCTTTCGTCACATATTATTGAAATCCCAGTTCTTTAAAAAACTCTCATTTTTGCCCAGACTGAGAGCATGTCATTTGGAAGTGATGTGCAAGGCAAGAGATAACCAGGTAGAACTCAGCGATTCGCCACAGAAAATGGTTCCATGTTTGGCCGTAATGCTATCAGAGCCTGTCCCTCAATAGCTCTTTACTGCTTCCAGCTCAGAATCTGCTGATTCAAGACTTTGCCTGCATGGGGAGGTGTGAGGGTGGGGGAGAAGGGAAGCCTAGCAGTGCAGGGGGAGTTAGGAGGAAATATTAATAGTCCTTCCAGAACACATAAGAAGTTAGAGGATTTTTTAAATAGAAACAGTCCCCCCTCCCCATCTTTTCCTCTTTCTACCTGATTCCGTGTCTTCATTTCATGCTATGGTGGTGTTGATTGGGAAGGAAGAATCTTCTCAGCTAGCTGCTTAGTACCAAGCTGATGCACTTGAGTTGAAAATGGTGAGCACTTAGGGGTTAGTCAAATACAGGCAGCAGACATGATAAAGGTAAGTAAAGGATGTTTGGGTAGTACGGTAATGGGAATTCAAAAAATGAAGACTACAAATCACCCAAAAGCACAGTGGTGCACACATACATTTCTATTTGTATAGGTTCCAGAGAGAATCAAAACACACACCAAGTGGACTGACAAAATAGAAACATTAGGAGTAAATTAGATGTTTTCATTTCTTTAGAATAACTTTCTTTCAGTTCTAATAATTTCACACAAATTCAGAGGGAGATAGCAAACTTTCATTGCCTTTGAATCAAAAGAATGTTAAGTGGTTATATTTTGATTTATCAATAATCCTCTTGCTTTAGTGATGGCTCCAAACTTTTGTTTTTCTTTCATTCGTCTCTTTTATTTATGAATCCAAAAGTACTTTAAATTCATAGAATAAATTAATTGGCATTTTCATGAATGTTTTGTTTTAGTAATGGCTTTTTAACTTTCTCGTGTACTTGAATCATGGACTTTTAGACTCATGGACACAATGTAAGTCCTCTCAAAGTCCTCATTTGAGAGTAAGGAGGCAGCTTCATCAGAATGAGGTAATAAATTCACAAATTTTATTTGTATTCCCACACATCTTAAAGTGTCTAATTTCACTTCAGGAAGCAAGACTCAGATTCTTTTCTGTGTGGATGTCTCCAATCAAAAGAAGACATTAATTAAGGAACCTGATAAGGAGATTTGTGGATCAAAGTGAATATAAAGGCATCAGCCCTTCATGTTTACATTTTTATTCATTTCTGTGGATATTAGCTGATCTTAGCTATTTAGTTATGCAAATAATTTAATATGCTGGGAAGTAAAAAGGGAGGAGGGGAGAGAAAGTCCAGCCTTTATTGTTTTCCCATCTAATAAATCAAACTTATCTTAATGCTGAGCAACTTTGATCTTTACTTCCTGCCTAGCCATGACAACACTCAGTGGCTTCCAGTACTCTTTCTTTCTCTTTATAACTGCAAACTTAATGGCAAGCCCAACCTATGGTTAATCTCCTTCAACACATGCATATATACTCCATGGCTAATGATAAATTATATGTGTATAGCAGACAAAATCAGAAAGATTCTGTGAATGAGAATGAGAAAGACGATAAGCATTTTTCCTTAACATTCTTATTCTTCAATCCCTGAAAATGCTCATGTTTTTGAGGTGTGGTCCACATCATATATTGCTGTCAAGCAGCCGTAATTATTAGAATTAAGGTGCTTAAAGTTGTTTATGTGTGAATGGCACAGAATTTGCATTTTTTTACCCAAGTTGCTTCTCCAGGTAGTTTTCACAAAACCTGACAAAAAACAGGTGATCTTACTTAAGTGAATAAATTGGAAAGTAATACTAAAAATAAGAGCCTAATTTTTGAGTTACACTGTATACTTTTTCTATTTCTAATAATTAAGCAGTTTTCAAAACTACTATTCCCGATAATTTCAATCTCAAACGATTTATTTTATTTCAACTGTTGTAATGAAATAAAAGGCCCAGTGTGTAGCCATTCACTTCTCCAGGAGATCTTCCTGACCCAGGGATCAAACCCAGGTCTCCTTCATTACAGGCAGATCCTTTACCATCTAAGCCACCAAAGAAGCCCAATATCTTTTATCAGTACAGTTCAGACGCTCAGTTGTGTCCGACTCTTTGCGACCCCATGAATTGCAGCACGCCAGGCCTCCCTGTCCATCACCAACTCCTGGAGTTCACCCAAACTCATGTGATGCCATCCAGCCATCTCATCCTCTGTCGTCCTCTTCTCCTCCTGCCCCCAATCCCTCCCAGCATCAGGGTCTTTTCCAATGAGTCAACTCTTCACATGAGGTGGCCAAAGTATTGGAGTTTCAGCTTTAGCATCACTCCTTCCAATGAACACCCAAGACTGGTCTCCTTACCTCCTTGCTTTTCTGGGTTTCCCTGGTGGCTCAGATGGTAAAGAATCTGCCTGCGATGCAAGAGATCCAGGTTTGATCCCTGAGTCAAGGGATTCCCCTGGAGAAGGGAATGGCTACCCAATCCAGTATTCTTGCTTGGAGAATTCCATGGACAGAAGAGCCTGGCAGGCTACAGTCCATGCAGTTACAAAGAGATGGACACAACTGAGTGAATAACACACTTGCTTTTCTAAACTAGAGAAAAGCAGACAAAAAACTTCTAAAACACTCAAGATTGCTATTATTGTTGTTACATACTACAGTATTTATTTTTAAAAACTAAAAAGAAAGGAAAAGATGGGTGCAATAAAATTTTTTTCATGGATTAAAGCCAGAACAAAGACCATAGTTTGGAGATTTATTTCATAGAGAAAGTCAGACAAATGACATTTTGCAGACACCATGGGGGCAGGAACTAGAAATCCGAAGCCAGATTAAGTTTAATTGTGTTGAGGAAAGTAGTGGGAAACTGGACAGAGAATAACTGGAGGAGAGTGGTTAGAGCTCAAGCCAAGATCATCTCAGACAATTGGACAGCTCCGTCTCCACACCATTCACGACAATAACCACTCCTACTTGTGCTAGGGACACCTTTTTCTTACGTGGCTGAGGAGTAAGATAATCAGCTCCACATCCTAGGAACTACTAAATGACTTGGACCCTGTACCAAGTATCTTCAATGATGTCAATATCTGGGACTCAAAAGACTTTCAACAACACTATCATCATCACTGAGATTTATACCAAGTATTTTACTTACATTATCTCATTCAGTTCTCACAAAATCAATATGAGATTGGTAGTTTTATTTTTCCGGAGAAGGCAATGGCAAGCCACTCCAGTACTATTGCCTAGAAAATCCCATGGATGGAGGAGCCTGATAGGCTGCAGTCCGTGGGGTCGCTATGCGTCGGACACGACTGAGCGACTTCACTTTCACTTTTCACTTTCCACTTTCACACATTGGAGAAGGAAATGGCAACCCACTCCAGTGTTCTTGCCTGGAGAATCCCAGGGACGGGGGAGCCTGGTGGGCTTCCGTCTATGGGGTCACACAGAGTCGGACACGACTGAAGTGACTTAGCAGCAGCAGCAGCAGCAGTTTTATTTTTCAGATGAGGGAACTGAGATTTAGAGGGGTTTTGTTCCATCCATCAGGTCATATAACTGGGATGTTATGGAGGTGGGAAAGTTCATGATCATTATCATTAAGCTACACTATTCCTAGTCGTATGATGAGTTTTGTCCTCATGAGGCAGGCCTTTGATGTCAGCACTCACCTCCATGATCATTCAATTTACTTATCTCCCAGTTTCACATCCAACTTCTGCTCAAATCAGCCCCTCTGCATCTCTGTGCTCCTAAGTGCTTCATCAATATGAGTGAATCTCTTTCCACTGCTCCATTCTCCAGTTATTAAATTAGTGCTATCTTTGATCACAGTTTCACCTTTCCTACTTTCTTATTTCCACCAAGCCTTTCTTACCTTCTCTTCCCTTCTATGCCCCTCCCATACCCCTCCCTGATCTTCACTTGTTTGACTTACCATCAACTCATCTGATTTCACCAACTTCATGAGCTGCCTTCTGGCAATTCTTAGTCTTCATTCTATTGAAGCTATTTTAACCTGGCTTTTAGCCACCCCAGATTCCCAGATTTCCTCCCTCACAAACCATGGTTCATAGCTCTCTTCCCTCCTCTTACTCTACATAATACTATTGGATGCAGATAGATTAAGTCCACTAAGACTTGGAAAAAGTGAAAGTGTTAGTCTCTCAATGCAAAAAATGACAATGAAGTCCAAAAGCAACAGCCACTGTCCCCTCAGTTGTGAGACTTGACAAAAATTTTATTCATCTCTTCATTAACTACTTAAAACTAACACTTTAAGCCCCCTTTGCTCTCCTGAGCTCACATTTTAGGACTCCTCTACAAGAGAATAAAGGATCTCAAATCCTACTTCAAGGCTATCCAAGTTGCATTAATTCTAACCCACTGTTTTTATTTCTTATTTATTGTTGTCCACATTCATTCTCTTACTATTCCTTGATTTCTAAGAGAAAGAGACAGTCTCTTTACTATCATGTAAACTATGAAGTCTGTGCTCTGCAGCCCAAATATTCCCTCCCCTTTAGGAATCTTGTTCTCAAATTATCCTCACTCATTATTTTCAGCTCTTTTTGCAAAGACACACAGGTCTCCTTCATCCTGAAGAATTCTGTTTTATTTGGCTCTGCTCACCCTTCTAAAGACCTTCCTCTTTCTTTCTTTTCCCTGGCACAGCTTTTGAATGAATGATTCTTCCAATTTGATATCTTATTCCTACCAATCTCCAGAGGTGGATTATTTGTCTTCTAATAATTCTAATAAGCATCTTTTCCAAATCCAATCGCTTTTTGTCTGTCATCGTTTTACTTTATCTTTCTTAAATAATCTTTTTTCTACATCATTTTTATTATAACTTCCTTCCCATTATGCTGCATTTAGTTTGCTTGCCTTCTATTTCTTCAGGCAGTCCTCTGTTTCTCTTACTGGTTCTTCTTCATTCCCATGCTCATTAATCTCCCTATACACGGTCTTTAATTGCTACAGTACAGTTTTTTCCTTTGTTAATTAACTCTTATTATTCCAGTTGTGCTGATAAAATAAATCCTCCTCCCTTGACATTAGACCTAATACAGTCTCATTTCTTCCACTATCTGTAGGACATCTCCTTAGATGTTCTCTATCAGCTCAAGTCAATACACTAAACTGTTGTTTCACACAATGGTACACACACATAGAAACACACAAGCATCTTATAAAGTCACCACCCTTTCTTGTTGTCATCAGGTATTGTTGATTCTACCTTTAAAAATGTCTCTAACATCACCCTTCCTCCCTATTCTCAGACTAGCCCAAGCCATAACCATGTGCTTTTTAACATCTTCTTAACTATGTTCCCTCATCTCTATTGTCTCTGATTTATCCTATACTGCCAACCAGCTCAATCCTTCTTTTAGCAAACAGTTTATTTTACTACTGAACCAATATATTTTCTTTTAGACACTTCAGAAATAAAAAAGAAAACAGTAAATGCCACTTATAAGCCCATCATCAGATATGATCACTTCTAACATTTTGTAGTATTATCCTTCCAATACTTTTAGTACACTCCTTTTCAATTTTTTACAAGATAGCATCATACACTGTGTTTAAAACTTAAACAGGTATCATGCATATTATCAGTGTCAAAGAGAACTCCTCATCATCACATTGTTTTAAAGGCAGCTGAGTGTATGAAATATATTTCATATACAAGTGGTACACTATATAAAGGATGATGGTGAAATATATTTACTCAATTCCCCCTTTACTCAATTCCCCTTATGCCGAACATTCACTTTGTTTTTAAGTGTTCAAATTCTATAAACAATACTGTGATAAGCATCCTTAAAGTTAAATCTTTGTGCACATCTGTACTTTAAGTACAATTGCTGGGTCAAAGTGAATAAGTACCTTTAAGGCTTTTGACATAAACTGCAAAATTGCCCTTCAGAAAGATTATAACAATTTGGAATTCCACTAGCACTGTATGAAAAATGCACTTTCTTATACCTTATGCACACTGAGGTACACTTTGTAAAAGCTCTGCCAATCTGGTTAGTGAAACAGTCAATTGAAGTTGAACCTCTCTTCACATGTTTGTTAGCCATTTGCAGTCAAACCCAGTAGAAAAAAACAAAAACAAAAAATAAGAGCCCAATTGTATTTCACATGGGAGGGAGGAAAGGAGATTAGGGAAAAAATTAGAGCTACAGTCTTCATGGCAGAGTTTTAGGACCCTCTAATCCTCCTCATTTCTTCACACATAGAATGTTTAAATCCCTTTCATTAGATCTGTGTGTGTGTGTCTCTCTTTGTCTCTCTCTCTCTCTCCTCACTAACTCCACTAAATAATGATATCTAATGTTTTGAGGTGAACTGTACAGAGGCAGCACGTGTGTACTGTTTCTTCGTTCCTTCTATAAGCTTCAAAGCAGCCTTGAAAACTTGCCATTTCAATGAGAGTTATACAGCTGTCAGCTTCCGTCTCCTCTAGTGTCTGCACAACAAGAGTGAGATCTCCAGCACTATGCTCATTATAGAACTCCACTTCAACTAAACAACTTGGATGCACTGTGAAGTTCACTGAGCAGGGTTTGACTGCTACAGAAACGTGTTTGCCTTTGATCCTGGCAAAATGTGTTTGTTGGAAATTCTGGATCTATCAGAAAGGGAGGTAGATTTAAACGCAGGTGAGGTGAGGTGGAAAGATATGTCTTGGGGAAGAGAGAGAAGAATGAATGGTGTGGAGATGTGAGTGAGGTCTGAAAACACTGTAAAGAAAGAACAGTCATCATTATCATCGAAAGTACAGTCACCATCATCCTTTATATAGTGTACCACTCTACACACAATTAACTTTGGATGGGCTTTCTTATTATAATTGAAGGCTTAAATTCCACCTTCTCCCTCAGTGTTAGACTAGGGGAAATTGGTTAATCCATTTCTGGGTTGCCAAAAATGACCTGGAATTTCAAATAGACACAGCACATTGACAGAGATATGGAAGGAGAGTCAAAATGATTTTTGTTTTTAGGAAATCTGAAAATTGACTCACTTTTTTCATCTGCAATTTCACTTAAGCTAAAAGGAAAGATTAGCTCTTCATAAGTTCCCCAAAATATTTAAGTATGCTTCCCCTTTCATCCCGGGCTTTTCAAGTGTAGAAGGAAAGTCACATGGCTCTGTATTCTCATTCTGTGCTTAAGGCAATGTGAGTCCCAAGGTGTTAGGATGCATCCAGACTCCCTCTGCAACCACATGGAGGAGTAAGCTCTGTAACCCCAGCTTCTGAATCTGTGTCCAGTATTCTTCAGGACACAACTGGCTTCCCGTCACACACCTCAGGGAAGCTTCTTTTTTTTTTATGGATATGAAGCTGGAAAGTGAAGCAAAAATAAACTCCACCAAGTCAGGGGCAGAGTCTTCTGTAAAGGGCTTCTGCTCGCTTCATTCTCCCCTCCACCGGATCCTTCACCAAGTTCATTACACCTTTCATCCTTCCATTCAGAGGACTTAACCTGAATTTGTTCATCTGTAAATTCAGAATCTAGAGATGAAGTGGCTTTTCCCTTTAAAGACTATGATTTGATTATCTTTGTAATTTTAATTGTAATGCCTAAACTTTCTTCAGCAATTTTTAGCCTATATGTGATTAATCCTTAATGATAATTTGGCACTTTAATGGACACAGTTCTAAAGAAGCTGTAATTAATTTTAATGCATAACTCATTTTTTTCTAATTTTATGCTCACGTTTATCTCATTATATATGTTGGATTAAAGATATCAGTTGAGCAAAATGTATAGTTTAAGTCACATATTGCTAAAATAGAGAATTTTGACAATTACAGTTTTCAAAATTTCTGAACACAAAACTTGTGTAAACATTTGTCCTCCAAGTATATTTACTACATGCAATTTAAGAATATCAGAAATTCAAAGTCTAACAAAAATTCAATTCAATTCTGAGATTATGAACTAAGTCTTGTGGTCAGCCCAACTCTTTCTCCTTCCTGTCACACACTTGTGTATCATTACTCTGGTTATACAATGGCTGCCCTAAAAATTATCCTTAGTGAAATGCACATTGTTGAGGTTGTGGGCAGAGGGGTGTTGGGCAAGCACCAAGAGGAACAAGAGAGATTTGAAAGAGAAATTTGGAAGAGAAGAAGCAATAAATATTATTAAGAACTAAGTCAGAGTGCAAGGACAAGACACCAGAGATGTCATCATTAAAATGTCCTCCTAAGAGTCCAGTAAGAACAAGGACCCCTTGGGAAATTTACCTTCCTATTTCCCCTGGGATCCTTTTTTGCGGTTGTTTCTTCTGTGCATATTTTTGGAGCATGGTTCACTTTCAATATGCTCTTGGGGTACCTATATCTTTCAGTAAATCTCTTGTATATTTTAATGTACCAAGGGATCTTACTTTTTCCACCATGACCATTAGAAGATATTCGACTAGCCAGCTATTTCTCTACGAAAAAATGTGTCCTAGTAAAAGAATTGCTAAGTATTTGGTGAAACCCAACACCATGAGAGCCAGTAACCTCAACAAATGCAGGAAATGCTACCTAAGAAAGAATAATTAATTGAATTAGTGGAACAGAACAGTAAATTCACTTGAATTAATATCCTCAAAAACATGCTTGAAAAATATAATGCTTGTAGATGTACATATGTACACACACATATGTATGCATGGGGAAGAATCAATTCAGGTAATAGATATTAAAAATTAGATTGTTGAAGAAATTCAATAGATGGTCTACAAAGCAAAATATACTTGGCATAAGAGTGATTAATGAGCTGCCAGTTCAAGTGGAGGAATCTTACCAGAATGCAGCAGAAATGAATAAAGATGTGAGTATGAAATCAAAATGAAGGGACAGGGTCAAAAGATACAGAAGTTTCATCATCTGTTTAAAAGGAGCTCTGAAAAAGAAAATAGAATGTAAGAAAGTAGATTTGTTGTTGCTGCTAAGTTTTGTCTGACTCTTTGCAACACCGTGAACAGTAGCCTGCCAAGCTCCTCTGTCCATGAGATTTCCCAGGTAAGAGTACTGGATCATGTTGCCATTTTCTTCTTCAGGTGATCTTCCTAACTCATGGACTGAAACCCTCATCTCCTGCCTTGGCAGGCAGATTCTTTACCACTGAGCCACCAGGGAAACCCGCAAGGGAGTAGACACATGAATGTATAAATAAAATTTCCAAAATTTGAAAAAAAATTACACAGGCCCACCTGATTAAAAGAGCTTAGCAAGTATCGAGTAGAAGAGGATTAAATGCACACATGTGCATACACACCTATTCACATCGTGGTGAAATTTCAGAACACCCAGGAAAAAGAGAAGATCCTAAAAGTTTTTACAAAAAATAAAAAAGATGATGTACAGAAAAAAAAAAGAGTAAAAGAACCAGCAGAGCATACTAGTTAAGAGCTTTTGTGCATGGATTTGAGTCCTCATTCTATCATTTGCAAAGTGTAACTTCAGACAAGCTCTTTATTCTTAGTCTTTCATTTTCCTTATTTGTAAAATTGGATAATAATACCTTCTCTTAAGGTGGCTAAAGGAATAAGTGAGTTAATATCTAGAAAGCACATAGAACAATGTCTGGCACATAGTACATTCTATACAATTGTTTGTTAAATAAAATTGAAATGAGATTTCTCATCCATAATGCTGGATGGTGGGAGGCAGTAAATCAATATCTTTAAAGTTATAAAAACAAATACTTCTAAATACAGAACGTTATACCCACCCATACTATCATTTAAGTGGGCAAAATAGATACATCTTCAGGAAGCTGAGGACAAATTTAACATTCACACATTCTTTCTGATGGAAAGGTCTCCAGCAGGAAGGAGGTACTCTAACAGTACAGGAATCAGAACAGATTTCATATTTCAATGTCTTCACCATACAGATAAGAAATCAATACCCAAAATGGTCTGTTTTTACAGTTTATAATAACCATGTAGCTGTTAAATGTAAACATCAAGGTTAAATCCAGATGTCCTGACTATGACCCAGTAATTTTTTTCTCCTCTTTTCATAACAGGAATTCATAGATAATTAGATCTGTTTAGGGTTCAAGTACCTTTCATAATTCTAACACTCTAGGGCTGTAAACATGTAACAAAGTCCATTGGGTTTGATTTTTTTTTTAGTCATGCTCAGTGATAAAGTGAATATTTAGTCAAGAAAACATTCATTGTCAACCTTAATGTCATCAACATCTCCATCTTCCTAGGTACTAGGGAGTGTATAAACATGGCATTTTCACTAAACAGTTAAGGAGTTCATTGAATAATATGGTTTAATTTATCCAAGTTGCTCCTCCAAGCTCTGATAATTAGGGAAACTTGACATTTTGTCGTTGTTGGTCTTGTTGCTTTTTATTATTTACATAGAAGATTACTATTTACATAGAGGGTTTGTTTGCTACTTGAATTACTATAGGCAGTTTACTTAAAATATCTAGCCTCAGTTTGCTCACCTACAATTTGGGGATGCTGATACCTGCCTCACAGAACTCCCGTGTGAGTGCAATGATTTAACATTACACTGTGGAGAGAGGAGTGCTTGCTCCAGAGTAGGAATCAGCCATATATCCATTCCTACTCAATCTCTGGCCCCAGGTACAAAACAACTCTTTACCCAAAAAAGGGATTTCTCTTCTCCATTTCTCCATTCTTTCTTCCTCCATCTTCTTTACTTTTTGCTGCTGGAAAGTGGGACTTCATTTATAGGCATTAATAAAATATTTTATTTAGAGATATTTAAAGTCCTAACCCTATCTCTTAACTCAGAGTTTTCAAAAATACCTAAATGGTCTTTCAAGGTAGAAGGAAGCAAATATGAGACATGATCTGAGAATCATGTATAGAAATAAGAGGTAAATTAAGACAGTGAGGTTTGTTTTATTTTTCATATTTTTAAAGTTTTTAAAAATTTTATTTATTTGGCTGATACAGATCTTTGATCTTTGTTGCAGCATGTGAGATCTTTAGTTGTGGCATGTGGGATCTAGTTCCCCAATCAGGGATCAAACCTAGAGCCCCTACACTGGGAGTGCAGAATCTTAGCCACTGGACCACCAGGGAAGTCCCAATGAGATTTGTTTTAACATCTGTATTTTGAGCGTCAGATAAAGGTGAAAGTGCTTAGGAGCAGTATTATATTCTTTCTATCTTCTGTTATAAACTGTTTCAAGATTATTCAGAATAAAGACTCTTTATCCTCAACACAGATTTGAGACCACTAGTTAAGATTCATATGAGAAATTCATATGGGATGCCCTTGACTGCAACATTCATGCAGGACAGTCACTGAGAAGTGCCTGCATGAGGGAAAGCTACCTGTGGGACAAACATACAATACATCCTATTAATAAACTGTCTTTGCTTTAGAACTAAAGAGAAATCCAGGTTTGAAATTTTGTTCAGAAAGAAAATGGCAACTGGGTCTTTCTGCTGTACCTGCATGAATGTGGCATATTCCATCTACATGTTATGTGAGGATTTACTACTCTTAAAGCAAGCTCCTGTAGGCATTTAAAGATACTAATTCACCTACAAAAATCACTTTGCCTGCCCTATTCACTTTATTTACAAGAATCATCCTAAACGGGATCAGTTATATATTGCAGGGTACGTGCAAACTTGGGATATGAGTTCCTCTGAATTTGAGCATTTAAAAAATGAGAGAAAAAAAGAAAGACAGTTTTTTTCCAACACCGGGCACATATTCCCATTAGGTTTAGGAACATCTCAGTAGAGAGCTTGCCCCTGTTCTTTCCTTCTGACCCTGCTCTAACTTGTCCTCTACTGCCCCCATGAAGATGCAGGAGGCATGAGGAAAGAGGTTAACTTGGTGTTCATTTTAAAGATACATTTTCTTACATTTAAAAGTGAAACTAACATGTTGTCACTTCTCTTCCTACTTAAAAGTCACTTCCAAATACCAAGAATCAAAATTAAATAGCAGACAAACATTGTTTTCATTGACATTTAATGTAGAATATATATAGACAGGGAAAACAAATTAATAAGTAAAGTAAATACTTACAGAAGTCGAAAGGGCAATTTACTTACTTGCAGAGAGTAACCACCACAGAATCCCAGAAAGGCTTCAGTAAGTATCATGCACTTCAGAAGATGAGGTGGAGGGGACATAAAAACAGAGGGAATGGTTAGCCTGTGTAAGGAACAATTAGAATCTCCAAGTTCAGATCACTTCATAGTCAAGTGATCAACCTCTACCTCTAGAGTACCAGAAATATATTCTCTGAAAATTTTGAAAAACTGAACTTCAAACTTGGTTCAGACAGAAGGGAGGAGGTAGATAGTGAGACACCAAAGTGAAAACAGTAAGGAAAGATTAGGTGAAAACCACTGAATACAGAAACCCCTCACCAATGTTCTTCCCTACCCAGTTCCAGAATGCTTGCTATCAGCTAGGCTCATGCATGCAGGCAAAAGACTGAAGGACTCTTCTCTGGGGAAAGTAAACTACCCCAGAGGCAAGGCCTTATCCACATATACAGAATATGTGCTTTAAACTGAGTGCTGAAGAATTGATGCTTTTGAACTATGGTGTTGGAGAAGACTCTTGAGAATCCCTTGGACTGCAAGGAGATCCAACCTGTCCATCCTGAAGGAAATCAGTCCTGAATATTCATTGGAAGGACTGATGTTGAAGCTGAAACTCCAATACTTTGGCCACCTGATGCGAAGAGCTGACTCACTTGAAAAGACCCTGATGCTGGGAAAGATTGAAGGCAGGAGGAGAAGGGGACGACAAAGGATGAGATGGTTGGATGTCATCACTGACTCAATGGGCATGAGTTTGAGTAAACTCCAGGAGTTGGTGATGGACAGGGAGACCTGGCATGCTGCAATCCATGGGGTCACAAAGAGTCAGACACAACTGAACGACTGAACTGAACTGAAGCTTATATTTCATATTTATAAACTATTTATATTTTTAAGCTTTCAATAAGCTTTTAAGAAATTTACTCTTAGACAAAAATGGATAACAACATTTTACAGTAAAAAAATAGGCCAAAAACAAAGAAAGAAGAGGGAATTTGAAAGAAACAGAGACAATGCTAGAAACAGAAAAAAACTTCCAAGTGACAATATTTAACAGCCTTAAAGAGAAAATATTATATCCATGAGATAAAAGCAACATATTTTAGAAAATGTAATCATGGAAATAAAGAGCTCTTAATTATTATCAAAATTTAAAGGTTGGTAAAATGATCAAAAGTAGAACTTAAAAGAAGAAAGAGGAAAAATGAACGTGAAAAGATAAAGTTAGAAATCACTTCTGGGGGCTTAGTCAACTAGGAGTAATTTTAAAAAGAGAGAACAAATAAAATGGTGGGGAGGAAATTATTGTTTCATATACCAGAAAGTGCCTAAAAACTAAAGAACATGAGTTTTTAGACTAAAGGGACCTGCTCAAAACTTGCCTAGTAAACAATATGAAACCTATCACAGGGTGCATTATTAAAATTTAAGAACATTCAGAGAAGACCCAAAGGACTGACAAAGAGAAAAAGCAGAGTCTTTCTGAAAAATCAAGCAAAAGAAGCCATGGGCCTTCTCAGTAGCAACTGATTAAATAGAATTTTCAACACAGAATTCTATACCCAGCCAAAGCATCAATCACAAGTGAAGATAGAGTGAGTGTATTTACACACAGGCTAAGTATAAAATTTTTATCTTTCATAAAGTCTTGTTCTGGTGGATGTACCCTGGGAAAATGAAGAAAAGATATATAAGGATATGGGATCCTGAAAATATGGTATCTAAGAGTAAGAATATCCAATGTGATAGCATAGAAACTACCAGGATGTATAGCAGGATTACAGAGGAATCAGTCAGCTGGAAAAAGAGGGTTTCAAGTAGGATGTCTCATCTTCAAGTAAGATGTAGGTTTCAGGTAGGTATCAGGTAAGATGCAACCCTGAATATACATTGGAAGGACTGATGCTGAAACTGAAGCTCCAAAACTTTGGCCACCTGATGCGAAGAGTGGACTCACTGGAAAAGACCCTGATGCTGGGAAATATTGAAGGCTAAAGGAGAAGGAGGTGGCAGAGGTTGATATGGTTACATAGAATCACTGACTCAATGGACATGAATTTGAGCAAACTCTGAGAGATAGTAAAGGACAAGAGAGCCTGGTGTGCTATAGCCTGTGGGGTCACAAAGAGTTAGACACCATTTAGCAATTGAACAACAACAGGATGAAGAAAGAGATGATCTACAAATTTTTACTATGTGGAGAGTTGTATTGGGTTGTGGGTTACTGAGTAGTTGGAGGATGTCAGAAAACACAACCATTAGGACAAGGAAAATTAGGCAAATGATAAAATAAGACAATAATTAATTTCAAGAAAAATCAAAAGTCATATAAGAAGAGAAATATATACACTATAATATATAGCACACTATACTCTTCCTGGCAAAGCAAGGAAGAGTATTTCCACAGTTATAGTAATAGAAACCCTGAATATTTAAGTGAAAATTGTGATACATATATGCAGGGAAGAAAGAAAGTGGTTAATGGGGATAGTTGCTGCTGCTGCTGCTGCATCACTTCAGTAGTGTCTCACTCCGCATGACCCCATAGATAGAAGCCCACCAGGGTCCCCCATCCCTGGGGTTCTCCAGGCAAGAACACTGGAGTGGGTTGCTATTTCCTTCTCCAATGTGTGAAAGTGAAAAGTGAAAGTGAAGTCACTCAGTTGTGTCCGACCCTTAGCGACCCCACGGACTGCAGCCTACCAGGCTCTTCCATCCATGGGGTTTTCTAGGCAAGAGTACTGGAGTGGCTTGCCATTGCCTTCTCTGATATAGTCACTAAAAATCTTCATATTGTAATAAAAATTCATGTTCAAATGTGATGAAACAAGGAATCTCTGTAGACACATGGATTAAATACTATTAAAAGAGGTCGGAAATTTTAAAGTGGTTGCTTCTTCATGGGATAGAGGAGGAAGAAGGAAGAGAGAGGCAGCTAACTGCTATTTTAGTTAGAAGATTTTTAGCACTATTTGACTGTTTAAGGTAACACATGGATAAACATAAAATTAAGTTTTGGTGATAAACATATTTTTTCTATTTTTTATTGACTTTTTCAGATGACAAGGCAAATGCAGGCCTATTGAAGATTTAGAAGATACATAATAATCCAGAAAAAGAAATTAAAAACTATCCATCCAGTGTCATCTATTGCTAGTCATTCTTTCTTTCTATGTGTATTATTTTCCAAAACAGAAGCCATTCTCTGAATATAATTCATATCTTTTTTTGTTTGATTTATATAATCAGAAGTTTTCATATCTTTAAACATTAAAAAAAAATTTATTAGCTGCGTAATAGTCCATGTGATGATATGACAAAATTTAATGCCATAATTTTGAATATTTTTAAAAAATTTCCCAGCTATAAATAGTTATTTTAAATATATTTGTTCATTGATCTTTCCCAGTGCTTTATTATCTTCACCTAAAAAGAATTTTTATAAATAAAATTGCTGAGTCAAACAGTGAAAACATTTCGGAAGCATTTGGCACAAGTTATTAAATTACTCTCCAGAAAGAGTTTTCTAATTCACATTGTCACTAGCAATATGTGAGACTATTTCATTTCAATGTCATCCTTCTGACACTGATTTTCTCATTACAAAAAATAATTTTAAACTAAGCCTAAAGTAAAATGGAGCAGTTTTCCCAAAAATTATGACTTTTCAATTTTTTCAAAACTGGTGACAGGAATATTAGTCCCCAAGGAAAGTCCCATAGGAACTAGAAAATGCTGGCCATTTCCCCTAGGAGAGAGGACTAAAAATTTCCCCTAATCTAGCAGCGAAGGAAAAGGTAGAATTTAAGCCTTTGGTTCGGAGAAGGCAATGGCAAGCCACTCCAGTACTATTGCCTAGAAAATCCCATGGATGCAGTGTTCTTGCCTGGAGAATCCCAGGGACGGGGGAGCCTGGTGGGCTTCCGTCTATGGGGTCACACAGAGTCGGACACGACTGAAGTGACTTAGCAGCAGCAGCAGCAGCAAGCCTTTGGTTATAAGAAACCCCATAACACTTTGTTGTCTGGGTAGAATCAACACGTGGTGAGATAATTCAAATAACAAAAACAGGAATAAAAACTAAATTAGACTATTTCAGTATTTTCCTCACTGTAAGAAGTTTTTGTGCTTAATGGAAGTATTAGCTAATGCTATGGTGTTAATCATTTTTCAATATGTAAGTGTATAAAATCAACACCTGTATACTTTAAATTTATACAATATTATATGTCAATTATATCTCAATAAATCTGAAGGAATAAAAGAAATTTTTGTGCTTCAAGATATTTTAAATCATAAAATTAAGTCATAAATTCATTTGTGGAGACCAAAATTCTCTATTTTTCTTAAGATGATCCACTTGGTTAATGAGGACCTTGGCAACACTAGAGGAATGCCCATTCCTGTGGAGCCAAAGACCAGTAAAATAAATAACAGTGGCTGACATTTATTAAATCATCCTAGACAATATCTATTAAGTCTTCCTACCAGATACTTGCAATATCTCATTTAATCCACATAGCAACCCAATTGGTTTAGAATTAGATAATAATCTGAGGAGCTAACTTATTCAAGGCCACAGAGCCTGTTTGACTTGAGGGCCAGCACTCTTTACAATGGCACTGCCAGCTTAGACCCCTGGGTCCTCACCTCAGCAAACAACAGTAAGTCAGAATTGCACAGCAAAGGAAACTATAAGCAAGGTGAAAAGACAGCCTTCAGAATGGGAGAAAATAATAGCAAATGAAGCAACTGATAAAGGATTAATCTCCAAAATATACAAGAAACTCCTGCAGCTCAATTCCAGAAAAATAAGTGACCCAATCAAAAAATGGGCCAAAGAACTAAACAGACATTTCTCCAAAGAAGACATAAAGATGGCTAACAAACACATGAAAAAATGCTCAATATCCCTCATAATCAGAGAAATGCAAATCAAAACCACAATGAGATACCATTTCACACCAGTCAGAATGGCTGCTATCCAAAAGTCTACATGCAATAAATGCTGGAGAGGGTGTGGAGAGAAGGGAACCCTCTTACACTGTTGGTGGGAATGCAAACTAGTACAGCCACTATGGAGAACAGCGTGGAGATTCCTCAAAAAACTGGAAATAGAACTGCCATATGATCCAGCAATCGCACTCCTGGGCATACACACCGAGGAAACCAGAATTGAAAGAGACACATGTACTCCAATGTTCATTGCAGCACTGATTATAATAGCCAAGACATGGAAGCAAGATGTCCATCTGCAGATGAATGGATAAGAAAGCTTTGGTACATATACACAATGGAGTATTTTTCAGCCATCAAAAAGAATGCATTTGAATCAATTTTAATGAGGTGGATGAAATTGGAGCCTATTATACAGAGTGAAGTAAGCCAGAAAGAAAAACATCAATACAGTATACTAACGCATATATATGGAATTTAGAAAGATGGTAACCTTAACCCTGTATACGAGACTGCAAAAGAGACATAGGTATATAGAACAGTCTTTGGGACTCTGTGGGAGAGAATGAAGGTGGGATGATTGGGGAGAACGGCATTGTAGCATGTATATTATCATATGTGAAATGAATCACCAGTCCAGATTCAATGCACGATACAGGATGCTCGGGGCTGGTGCACGGGGATGAACTGGAGGGAGGATATGGGGAAGAGGGAGGTGGGAGGGGGGTTCAAGGGAGGGAACACAGGTACACCTGGGGTGGATTCGTGTCAATGTATGGCAAAACCAACCAATATATTAATGTAAGGTAATTTGCCTCTAATAAAATAAATTTTAAAAAAAGAAAGCTGAAAAAGCCTTTTGTTCATCTGAGTTGTGTACTGAAGCTTGGATACATCTATAACTTTATTAGTTTGAAGTTGTTAGAGACTATCTTTGTTGGGGGGAAAGTCTGCTCAGGGCTACAAGAAATGAATACTTTTTTAAAAAAAGGATGTACCCCACAGCCCTTTGTTATCTGTGTGTAGAACCAATACTTGGTGAGGTAATTCAGAGGAAAAAATTAGGAACAGAAGGATCTAGGAAGACGAAGTGATGGCAAAGAAGGATTCTGTTTGTGAAGACAGAATCTGGACGGCTAGGTGAAGTTGCAGGCAGGAAAAATGCAGTTCAATATATTTTAACTGGTTTCTAATTACATTTTAGAATTACATTTAAAGAATTGTGCAGGTAAAAATTATTATTATTGTAGTATAGTCTGAAATCAAGGAGCTGTGAAAAACGCCACTGGTAATTTGATAGGGAATGCATCAAATCGGTAGATTTCTTTGGGCAGTAGAGTCATTTTCACAATATTATTTCTTCCAATCCAAAAACATGGTATATCTCTCCATTTGTTTGTGTCATCTTTGATTTCTTTCATCAGTATTTTATAGTTTCCTAAGAGTACATGTGTTTTGCCTCCTTCAGTTCAGTTCAGTTCAGTTGCTCAGTCATGTCCGACTCTTTGTGAACCCATGAATCACAGCACGCCAGGCCTCCCTGTCCATCACCAACTCCCGGAGTTCACTCAAACTCATGTCCATCGAGTCGGTGATGCCATCCAGCCATCTCATTCTCTGTCGTCCCCTTCTCCTCCTGCCCCCAATCCCTCCCAGCATCAGAGTCTTTTCCAGTGAGTCAACTCTTCACATGAGGTGGCCAAAGTGTTGGAGTTTCAGCTTTAGCATCAATGAACACCTTCCAATGAACACCCAGGACTGATCTCCTTTAGAATGGACTGTCTGGATCTCCTTGCAGTCCAAGGGACACTCAAGAGTCTTTTCCAACACCACAGTTCAAAAGCATCAACTCTTCAGCACTCAGCTTCCCTTATAGTCCAACCCTCACATCCACACATGACTGAAGGAAAAACCATAGCCTTGACTAGACGGACCTTTGTTGACAAAGCAATGTCTCTGCTTTTTAATATGCTATATAGGTTGGTCATAACTTTCCTTCCAAGGAGTAAGCGTCTTTTAATTTCATGGCTGCAATCAGCATCTGCAGTGATTTTGGAGCCCAGAAAAATAATGTCTGTCACTGTTTCCACTGTTTCCCCATCTATTTCCCATGAAGTGATGGGACCAGATGCCAGGATCTCAGTTTTCTGAACGTTGAGCTTTGAGACAATTTTTTCACTCTCCTCTTTAAATTTCATCAAGAGGCTTTTTAGTTCCTCTTCACTTTTTGCCATAAGGGTGGTGTCATCTGCGTATCTGAGGTTATTGATATTTCTCCCGGCAATTTGCCTCCTTAGGTAAGTTTATTTCTAGGTATTTTATTCTGCTTGTTACAATGATAAATTGGATCATTTCCTTAATTTTTCTTTCTGATCTTTCATTGTTGATGTACAGGAATGCAAGAGATTTCTGTGTATCAATTTTGTATCCTGCAACTTTATCAAATTCATTGATAAGCTTTAGTATTTTTCTGGTGGCATCTTTAGGATTTTCTTTGTATAGTATCATGTCATCTGCAAATAGCTACAGTTTTATTTCTTATTTGCCAATTCTTATTCTTTTTATTTCTTTTTCTTCTCTGATTGCCATGGCTAGAAATTCCAAAACTATGTTGAATAATAGTGGCTAGAGGGGGCACCCTTGTCTTGTTCCTGATCTTACAGGAAATGCTTTCAGTTTTTCACCATTGAAAATGGTGTTTGCTTTGGGTTTGTTGTATTTGGCCTTTATTATGTTGAGGCAGGCTCCCTCTACGCCCATATTCTGGAGAGTTTTTAATCATAAATGGGTATTGAATTTTGTCAAAAAATTTTTCTGCATCTATTGAGTTGATCATATGGTTTTTATTCTTAGTTTGTTGACATGGTATTCCACATTTATCGATTTATTTATGTTGAAGTATCCTTGCATCCAGCTACAGTAATCAAGACAGAATGATACCAGCACAAAAACAGAAATATAGATCAATGAAACAGGATAGAAAGGCCCGCAACAAACCCACACAGTTATGGTCACCTAAACTATGACATAGGAGGCAAGAACATTCCAGAGAAAAGACAGTCTCTTCAGTAAGTGGTGCTGGGAAAACTGGATAGCTGCATGTAAAAGAGTGAAAGTAGAACACTCCCTAACACTGTGTGTCCTTGTGTTGTGTGCATGCCCAGTCGTGTCTGACTCTTTGAGACCCCATGGACTGCAGTATGCCAGTCTCCTCTGCCCATGGAATTTTACAGGCAAGAATACCTCCATGAGACTTCTTGGTTGCCCAGTGGTTAAGAATCTGCCTTACAATGCAGGAAACAGGTTCGATCCCTGGCTGGGGAACTATGATCCCATGTGCCATGAAGCAACTAGCTGCAACTGCTGAGTCCAAGTGCCATAACTGGAGATTACATGTACCATAACAAAAGACTCTGCATGAGACAACAAAGACCTAGTAGAGCCAAATAAGTAAGTAAATATCGTTAACTATTTAATACACCCACAATAATACTATCTCTAAATAGGGTCACATTCTGAGTACTGCAGCTTAGGACTTCAATAAAGGTTTTTGGGAGACACAATTCAACCCATAGCAATATTTATAGACAATACCTAGAATTGATTAGATGATTTTAAAGTATATATAAATGATAGCATTCTGCAACTAGATTTTTTTCTTTTAACTGAAAATTTTGAGATTAATCAGTCTCAGTACATGAAACTTGGTCATTTTAACAAAAGTATAATATAGTATTCCACTGTATAAACATACCACAATTATTTATCCATTCTACCTTTATGGGCAATTTTATTGCTTCTAAAATTCATCATCACAAAAGTGCTATAATAAGCTTCTTTATACATGTTTCTTGTTCACCTGTGTGACCACTTGACTAATGTGTTAACGTAGGAAAATGGAAACTGGGTTTACATGATTTGTGTCAAATTTCTTTTCAAAATTAGTAACAACGAATTAAACACCCACCAGCACTGTCGTCAATATGAATAATAGAGCTTATATCCACTCAAATTGCCAGGAAATTTGGAAAACTCAGCAGTGGCCATAGGACTGGAAAAAGTCAGTTTTCATTCCAATTCAAAAGAAAGTCAATGCCAAAGAATGTTCAAACTACCACACAAGTGCACTCATCTCACATGCTAGAAAAGTAATGCTCAAAATTCTCCAAGCAAGGCTCCAAAGTTCCTGAACGGAGAACTTCCAGATGTACAAGCTGAATTTAGAAAAGGCAGAGGAGGGGCGATCCTAAGATGGTGGAGGAATAGGACGGGGAGACCACTTTCTCCCCCACAAATTAATCAAAAGATCATTTGAACCCTGAGCAAATTCCACAAAACAGCTTCTGAACCCTGGCAGAGGACACCAGGCACCCAGAAAGGCAGCCCATTCTCTTCGAAAGGAGGTAGGACAAAATATAAAAGATTAAAAGAGACAAAAGAGTTAGGGATGGAGATCTGTCCTGAGGAGGGAGTTGTGAAGGAGGAGAAGTTTCCAAACACCAGGAAACCTCACTGGTGGGGCTGTGGGGAGTTTTGGAATCTCCAAGGGCAACATAATCGGGAGGGGAAAAAAATCCACAGATTATGAGCCTAACCGCAACTCCCAGTGGAGAAGTAGCCCAGATGCTCCCATTTGCCAGCAGCAAGCGGGAGCTGAACAGGGAGGAGTGGGCTGCATTGCTTAGGGTAAGGACCAGGCCTGAGTGACCTGAAGACAATCTGAGGGAGCTAACGTGAGATAGTACCCCAAACTGTGAGATAGCCAGAGAGGGGGAAAAAAGAGAGAGAGAGAGAACTTTCCTGCAAAAAGCTATAAGGCACAACTTGGCCCGCACAGAACAAAGGATTGAACGAATACCAGAGGAGAGCTAGCTGGCTGCAGACCAGCCCATCCCCCCACCAGAGGCAGAGAGGCAGGTGGGTGACAGCCAGAGCCGGAAGGCGAGGGGCAATCTCTGCCCCAGAGACAGCATCCTCCACCAAACTATGAGCAGGTTCCCAGTTGCTAATCAAGTCTTCCTGGGGTCCTGGACGGTTGACATCAACCAGGATGGTTGCAGGCAGAGATCAGCTCACCAGAGACACACAGCACAACTGATACGGCGCTCCAACTGTGCACCCAAGAAACCAAGGAGCTGGGACCAGAGAGGTGATAAGATGCACCACCCACCTGGGGAGAGTGCGCTTGCCAGGCACCTGGTCACGAGCTGCTCAGACCTGGGAAGGGCACGAAATGCAGGCCCAACTGAGTCTGTGCCTTTGTGGCGTACCCAAGAACCTGAACCTGAGCAGCTTAGACCTGGGAAGTGCATGCAACCCAGGGCCCACTTTAGACAGTTCCCCTGCAAAGCAACCTGGAGCCTGAGCACTGCAAACTGGGAAAGCACATACACCGTGAGCAGGGGCAAACCCAGTGTGGCCCAGACACTGCAAGCACTCCCCACACACACCAGTGATGTTTGTTTGCTGTGTTCCTCCCTCCCCACAGCACAACTAAACAAATGAGCCTAAATAAGTGAGCACCTTTGCCCCCTTGTGTCAGGGCAGAAATTAGACACTGAAGAGACTTGCAAACAGAGGAAGACAAAATAAACAAAGAAGGGGAACCACTTTGGAAGTGACAGGTGCAACAGATTAAAACCCTGTAGTCAGCATTGACTACACTGGAAGGGGCCGATAGACCTTAAGAAGTCTAAGCTAAAACAAGGAACTATATGAAACTGAACTGACCCCACACTGCCCTCAAAAGCTCCAAAGAAATTCCTAGATATATTTTACTATTATCATTTTTTAAAGTCTTTAATTTTTTTAAGTTCTGTATTACTCCTTTAATTTTCATTTTTACAACTATTACCTTGCAAAAAAAAAGACATCATTTTTAAAGCAAATTTCATATATTTTTAAAAATTATTTTTCTGATTTTGTTTTTTTAATATTGTATTTTTGAGAGTCTAACCTCTACTCTAGATTTTTAATCTTTGTTTTTTGGTATTTGTTATCAATTTTGTACCTTTAAGAATCTAATCTTCAGTATCCATTTTTACTTAGGAGTGTGATTACTGGCTTGATTGCCCTCTCCCCCTTTTGACTCTCCTATTTCTCCCCTAGGTCACCTCTATCTCCTCCCTCCCCGTTCTCTTCTCTACCCAACTCTGTGAATCTCTCTGGGTGTCTGGGTTATGGAGAACACTTAGGGAACTGATTACTGGCTAGATCTATGTCTCTCCTTTTGACTCCCCCTCCTCTCCTCCTGGTCACCTCTATCTCCCTCCTCCCTCTTATCTCCTCTATGTAACTCCATGAATCTCTCTGAGTGTTCCAGACTGTGGAGAGCACATAGGGAACTGATTACTGGATAGATTACTCTTTCCCCTTTTGATTCCCCCTCTTCCCTCCTGGTAACTTCTATCTCCCTCCTTTCTCTTCTCTTCTCCATGAAACTCTGCAAACCTCTCTGGGTGTCCCTCATGTGGAGAATCTTTTCACCATTAACCTAGATGTTTTATCATCGGTACAATATGGATGGAGAAGTCTTGAGGCTACTGTAAGAATAAGACTGAAAGCAAGGCAGGAGGCTTAAATCCAAAACTTGAGAACACCAGAAAACTCCAGACTTCAGGGACCATGAATCGACCAGAGTTTATCCAAAAGCTTCCATCAGCCAGTTCAGTTCAGTTCAGTCACTCAGTCGTGTCCGACTCTTTGCAACCCCATAGACCACAACACACCAGGTCTGCGAGTCCATCACCAACTCCCGGTGTTTACCCAGACTCATGCCTATTAAGTCAGTGATGCCATCCAACCATCTCATCCTCTGTCGTCCCCTTCTCCTCCTGCCTTCAATCTTTCCCAGCATCAGGGTAGTTTCAAATGAGTCAGCTCTTTGCATCAGGTGGCCAAGTATTGAAGTTTCAGCTTCAACATCAGTCCTTCCAATGAATACCCAGGACTGATCTCCTTTAGGATGGACTGGTTGGATCTCCTTGCAGTACAAGGGACTCTCAAGAGTCTTCTCCAACACTACAGTTCAAAACCATCAATTTTTCAGCACTCAGCTTTCTTTATAGTCCAACTCTCACATCCATACATGACTAAAGGAAAAACCATAGCCTTGACTAGACAGACCTTTGTTGACAAAGTAATGTCTCTGCTTTTTAATATGCTATCTAGGTTGGTCATAACTTTCCTTCCAAGGAGTAAGCGTCTTTTAATTTCATGGCTGCAATCACCTTCTGCAGTGATTTGGGAGCCCAGAAAAATAAAGTCAGCCACTGTATCCACTGTTTCCCCATCTATTTGCAATGAAGTGATGAGGCCAGATTCCAGGATCTTAGTTTTCTGAATGTAGAGCTTTACGCCAACTTTTTCACTCTCCTCTTTCACTTTCATGAAGAGACTCTTTAGATCTTCACTTTCTGCCATAAGGGTGGTGTCATCTGCACATCTGAGGTTATTGATATTTCTCCCGGCAATCTTGATTCCAACCTGTGCTTCATCCAGCCCAGCATTTCTCATGATGTATTCTGCATATAAGTTAAATGAGCAAGAAATGTGACAATATACAGCCTTGACATACTCCTTTTCCTATTTGGAACCAGTCTGTTGTTCCATGTCCATGAACGCATGTCCATGACCTGCGTACGGATTTCTCAAGAGGCAGGTCAGGTGGTCTGGTATTCCCAGCTCTTTTAGAATTTTCCACAGTTTCTTGTGATCCACACAGTCAAAGGCTTTGGCATAGTCAATAAAGCAGAAACACATGTCTTTCTGGAACTCTTTTGCTTTTCCGATGTTCCAGTGGATGTTGTTAATTTGATCTGGTTCCTCTGCCTTTTCTAAAGCCAGCTTGAACATCTGGAATTTCATGGTTCATGTATTGCTGAAGCCTGGCTTGGAGAATTTTGAGTATTACTTTACTAGCATGTGAGATGGATGCAATTTTGCAGTAGTTTGAGCATTCTTTGGCATTGCTTTTCTTTGGGATTGGAATGAAAACTGACATTTTCCAGTCCTGTGGCCACTGCTGAGTTTTCCAAATTTGCTGGCATATTGAGTGCAGCACTTTCACAGCACCATTTTTCAGGATTTGAAATAGCTCAACTGGATTTCCATTACCTCCTCTAGTTTTGTTCATAGTGATGCTTCCTAAGGCCCACTTGACTTCACATTCCAGGATGTCTGACTCTAGGTGAGTGACCACACCATCGTGATTATCTAGGTCTTGAAGATCTTTTTTGTACAGTTCCTCTGTGTATTCTTGCCACCTCTTCTTAATATCTTCTGCTTCTGTTAGGTCCATACCATTTCTGTCCTTTATTGAGCCCATCTTTGCAAAAATACTTTCTTAGTATCTCTAATTTTCTTGAAGAGATCTCTAGTCTTTCCCATTCTATTGTTTTCCTCTATTTTTTGCATTGATCATTGAGGAAGGCTTTCTTATATCTCCTTGCTATTCTTTGGAACTCTACATTCAAATGGGTATATCTATCCTTCTCTCCTTTGCTTTTCACTTCCCTTCTTTTCACAGCTATTTGTAAGACCTCCTCAGACAGCTCTTTTGCTTTTTTCATATCTTTTTCTTGGGGATGGTCTTGACCCCTGTCTCCTGTATAATGTCAGGAATCTCCATCCATAATTCATCAGGCACTCTTTCTATCAGATCTAGTCCCTTAAATCTATTTCTCACTTCCACTGTATAATCATAAGGGATTTGATTTTGGTTGTACCTGAATGGTCTAGTGGTTTTCTCCACTTTCTTTAAGTCTGAATTTGGCAAAAGGAGTTCATGATCTGAGCCACAGTCAGCTCCCGGTCTTGTTTTTGCTAACTGTATAGAACTTCTCCATCTTTGGCTGCAAAGAATATAATCAATCTGATTTCAGTGTTGGCCATCTGGTGATGTCCATGTGTAGAGTCTTCTCTTGTGTTGTTGGAAGAGGATGTTTGCTATGACCAGTGTGTTCTCTTGATGTAACTCTATTAGCCTTTGCCCTGCTTCATTCTGTACTCCAAGGCCAAATGTGCCTGTTACTCCAGGTGTTTCTTGACTTCTTACTTTTGTATTCCAGTTCCCTATAATGAAAAGACATATTTTTTGGGTTTTATTTCTAAAAGGTCTTGTAGGTCTTCATAGAACCATTCAACTTCAGCTTCATCAGTGTTACTGGTTGGGGCATAGGCTTGGATTACCATGATGTTGAATAGTTTGTCTTGGAAACAAACAGAGATCATTCTGTCGTTTTTGAGCTTGCATCAAAGTACTGCATTTTGGACTCTTGTTGACCATAATGGCTACTCCATTTCTTCTAAGGGATTCCTGCCCACAGTAGTAGATATAATGGTCATTTGAGTTAAATTCACCCATTCCAGTCCATCTTAGTTCGCTGATTCCTAGAATGTCGACGTTCACTCTTGCCATTTCCTGTTTGATCACTTCCAATTTGCCTTGATTCATGGACCTAACATTCCAGGTTCCCATGCAATATTGTTTATTACAGCATCAGACCTTCTTTCATTCACCAGTCACATCCACACCTGGGTATTTTTTTTTTTTTTGCTTTGGCTCCATCCCTTCATTCTTTCTGGAGTTATTTCTCAACTCGTCTCCAGTAGCATATGGGGCACCTACCAACCTGGGGATTTCATCTTTCAATGTCCTATCATTTTGCCTTTTCATACTGTTCATGGGGTTCTCAAGGCAAGAATACTGAAGTAGTTTGCCATTCCCTTCTCCAGTGGACCACATCTCGTCAGACCTCTCCACCACGATCCATCCGTCTTGGGTGGCCCCACATGGCATTGCTTAGTTTCACTGAGTTATTCAAGGCTGTGGTCCATGTGATCAGATTGGCTAGGTTCCTGTTATTGTGGTTTCAATCTGTCCACCCTCTGATGCCCTCTCTCAGCACCTAACGTCTCATTTGGGTTTCTCTTACCTTGGACGCAGGGTATTTCTTCACAACTGCTCCAGCAAAGTGCAGCTGCTGCTCCTAACCTTGGACATGGGGTATCTCCTCACGGCCACTGCTCCTGACCTTGGACATGGGGTATCTCCTCCATACCTACACTGAAACCGAGCTCCACCCAAGAGCCAAGAAATTTCAGAGCAAGATATATCAATCTAATTCTCCAACAATGCAGGAACATAACCCCAAGCATTAAAACACAGGTAGCCAAAAGTCACACCAAATCCACAGACATCTCAAAACTCACTACTGGACACTTCATTGCACTCCATAGAGAAGCAATCCAACTCCACCCATCAGAACACCGATGCAAGTTTCCTTAACCAGGAAACCTTGACAAGCCACTTGTTCAACTCCACCCACAGGGAGGAACCTCCACAATAAAGAGGAACCACAAACTTTAGAATACAGAAAGGCCACCCCAAACACAGCAATCTAAACAAGATTTAAAGGCAGAGAAATAATTATAAGGTAAAGGAACATGATAAAAGCCCACCAAACCAAACAAAAGAGGAGGAGATAGGGAGTCTACCTGAAAAAGAATTCATAATATTGATAGTAAAAATGATCCAAAATCTTGAAAACAAAATGGAGTTACAGATAAAGTCTGGAGACAAGGATTGAGAAGATACAAGCAATGTTTAACAAGGACCTATAAGAAATAAGAGAGTCAATATATAATGAATAATGTAATAACTGATATCAAAAACACTCTGGAGGGAACTAACAGTAGAATAACTGAGGCAGAAGATAGGATAAGTGAGGTAGAAGATAGAATGATGGAAATATATGAAGCAGACAGGAAGGAAGAATAAAGAATTAAAAGAAATGAGGAAAACCTCAGAGACCTCTGGGACAATGTCAAACACCCCAGCATTTGAATCATAGGAGTCCCAGAAGAAGAAGAAGACAAAAAGAAAGGCCATAAGAAAATACTTGAGGAGATAATAATTTAAAACTTTCCAAAAATGGGGAAGGAAATAGCCACCCAAGTCCAAGAAACCCAGAGAGTCCCCAACAGGATAAACCTAAGGTGAAACACCCCAAGACACATATTAATCAAATTAACAAAAATCAAACACAAAGAACAAATATTAAAAGCAGCAAGGGAAAAATGACAAATAACATACAAGGGGATTCCTGTAAGGGTAACAGCTGATCTTTCAATAGAAACTCTTCAGGCCAGAAGGGAATGGCAGGGCATACTTAAAGTGATGAAAGAGAAAAACCTACAACCGAGATTACTGTCCCCAGCAAGGATCTCACTCAAATATGAAGGAGCAATCAAAAGCTTTACAGACAAGCAAAAGCTGAGAGAATTCAGCACCAGAAAACCAGCTCTCCAACAACTGCTAAAGGGTCTTCTCTAGACAGGAAACACAGAAAAGATGTATAAACTCGAACCCAAAACAACAAAATAAATGGCAACGGGACCATCAGTTCAGTTCAGCTCAGTTCAGTCGCTCAGTCGTGTCCGACTCTTTGTGAACCCATGAATCACAGCACGCCAGGCCTCCCTGTCCGTCACCAACTCCCGGAGTTCACTCAAACTCATGTCCATCGAGTCGGTGATGCCATCTAGCCATCTCATTCTCTGTCGTCCCCATCTCCCCCCACCCCCAATCCCTCCCAGCATCAGAGTCTTTTCCAGTGAGTCAACGGGATCATACTTATCAATAATTACCTTAAATGTAAATGGGTTGAATGCCCCAACCAAAAGACAAAGACTGGCTGAATGGATACAAAAATAAGACCCCTATATATGCTGTCTACTAGAGACCCACCTCAAAACAAGGGACACACTTAGACTGAAACTGAAGGGCTGGAAAAAGATATTTCATGCAAATGGACACCAAAAGAAAGAAGGAGTAGCAATACTCATATCAGATAAAATAGACTTTGAAATAAAGGCCATGAAAAGAGACAAAGAACACTACATAATGATCAAAGGATCAATCCAAGAAGAAGTTATAACAATTATAAATATACATGCACCCAACATAGGAGCACCACAATATGTAAGACAAATGCTAACAAGTATGAAAGGGGAAATTAACAGTAACACAATAATAGTGGGAGACTTTAATACCCCACTCACACCTATGGATAGATCAACTAAACAGAAAATTAGCAAGGAAACACAAACTTTAAATGATACAGTAGACCAGTTAGACCTAATTGATATCTATAGGACATTTCACCCCAAAACAATGAATTTCACCTTTTTCTCAAGTGCACACAGAAACTTCTCTAGGATAGACCACAATCTGGGCCATAAATCTAGCCTTGATAAATTCAAAACAATTGAAATCATTCCAAGCTTCTTTTCTGATCACAATGCGGTAAGATTAGATGTCAACTACAGGAAAAAAAAAACTATTAAAAATACAAACATATGGAGGCTAAACAACAGGCTTCTGAATAACCAAAAAATCACAGAAGAAATAAAAAAAAAACCAAAATATGCATACAAATGAAAACAAACACATTTGAATGAAAATGAAACAAATTAAAATGAAAACACAACAATCCAAAATCTTTGGGATTCAGTAAAAGCAGTGGTAAGGGAAAGGTTCATAGCAATACAAGCTTACCTCAAGAGAAAAATCAAATAAATTAACTAACTCTACACCTAGAGGAACTAGAAAAAGAAGAAATGAAGAACCCCAGGCTTAGCAGAAGGAAAGAAATCATAAAAAATTAGGTCAGAAATAAGTGAAAAAGAAAGAAAGGAGACCTTAGCAAAACTCGACAAAGCTAAAAGCTAGTTCTTTGATAAGATAAAGAAAATAGACAAACCATTAGCCAGACTCATCAAGGAAAATAGGGGGAAGAATCAAATCAACAAAATTAGAAATGAAAATGGAGAAATCATAACAGACAACACAGAAATACTAAGGATCATAAGAGACTACTATCAGCAACTATATGACAATAAAATGGACAACTTGGAAGAAATCGACAAATTCTTATAAAAGTATAATTTTCCAAAATTGAACCAGGAAGAAATAGAAAATCTTAATAGACCCATCAGAAACATGGAAATCGAAACTGTAATCAGAAATCTTCCAGCAAATAAAACCCAGGACCAGACGGCTTCACAGCTGAATTCTACTAAAACTTTAGAGAAGAGCTAAACCTATCCTACTCAAACTTTTCCAGAAAATTGCAGAGAAAGGCAAACTTCCAAACTCATTCTATGAGGCCACCATCATCCTAATACCAAAACCCGACAAAGATGCCACAAAAAAAGAAAACTACAGACCAATATCACTGATGAACATAGTTGCAAAAATCCTTAATAAAATTCTAGCAAACAGAATCCAACAACATATTAAAAAGATCACACATCATGACCAAGTGGGCTTTATCCCAGGGATGCAAGGATTATTCAATATTCACAATGAATATAGTAAAGTTGTAGGGTATAAAATCAACACACAGAAATCCCTTGCATTCCTATACACTAATAATGAGAAAACAAAAAGAGAAATTAAGGAAACAATTCCATTCACCATTGCAACGAAAAGAATAAAATACTTAGGAATAAATCTACCTAAAGAAACAAAAGACCTATACAAAGAAAACTATAAAACCCTGATGAAAGAAATCAAAGATGACACAAATAGAGGGAGAAATATAACATGTTCATGGATCGGAAGAATCAATATAGTGAAAATGAGTATACTACCTAAATCAATCTATAGATTCAATGCAATCCTTATCAAGCTACCAGCGGTATTTTTCATAGAACTAGAACAAATAATTTCACAATTTGTATGGAAATACAAAAACTCGAATAGCCAAAGAAATCTTGAGAAAGAAGAACGGAACTGGAAGAATCAACCTGCGCGACTTCAAACTATACTACAAAGATACAGTCTTCAACAGAGTATGGTACTGGCACAAAGGCAGAAATATAGATCTATAGATCTATAGATCAAGAGACAACAGCCCCGGCGGCACAGACGCAAGAGATGCCAGCCCCGGTGCAACCGACCAGGCAAAGAGGCACGGCCGAGAGGAGCTACCCCATGCCTGAGGTCAGGGCCAGCGGCTGAGAGGAGCTGGCCCACGTCCAACAGGCAGTGGCTGCGCGGGCACAGGAGGGCCGAGAGGAGCTACTCCACGTTCAAGGTCAGGAGGGGCAGCCTTGAGGAGATACCCCTTGTCCAAGGTAAGGTATAGCGGCTGCACTTTGCTGGAGTGGCTGTGAAGAGATTTTCCATGACCAAAGTAAGAGAAACCCAAATAAGACGGTAGGTATTGCTAGGGGGCACCAGAGGGCAGACAAACTGAAATCATAATCACAGGAAACTAGTTGAACTGATCACATGGACCACAGCCGAATGTGGTCCACTGGAGAAGGGAATGGCAAACCACTTCAGTATGCTTGCCTTGAGAACCCCATGAACAGTATCAAAGGGCAAAATGATAGGATACTGAATGAGGAATTCCCCAGGTCGGTAGGTGCCTAGTATGCTACTGGAGCTCAGTGGAGAAATAACTATAGAAGGAATAAAGGGATGGAGCAAAAGCAAAACCAATACCCAGTTGTGGATGTGACTGATGATAGAAGCAAGGTCCGGTGCTGTAAAGAGCAATATTGCATAGGAACCTGGAATGTTAGGTCCATGAATCAAGGCAAATTGGAAGTGGTCAAACAGGAGATGGCAAGAGTGAACATAGACATTCTAGGAATCAGTGAATTAAAATGGACTGGAATGGGTGAATTTAACTCAGATGACCATTATATCTACTACTGTGGGCAGGAATCCCTTAGAAGAAATGGAGTAGCCATCATGGTCAACAAAAGAGTCCAAAATGCAGTACTTGGATGCAATCTTAAAACTGACAGAATGATTTCTGTTCATTTCCAAGGCAAACCATTCAATATTACAGTAATCCAGGCCTATGCCCCAACCAGTAATGCTGAAGAAGCTGAAGTTGAACGGTTCTGTGAAGACCTACAAGACCTTTGAGAACTAACACCCAAAAAAGATGTCCTTTTCATTATAGGGGACTGGAATGCAAAAGTAGGAAGTCAAGAAACACCTGGAGTAACAGGCAAATTTGGCCTTGGAGCACGGAATGAAGCAGGGCAAAGGCTAATAGAGTTTTGTCAAGAGAATGCACTGGTCATAGCAAACACCCTCTTCCAACAACACAAGAGAAGACTCTACACATGGACATCGCCAGATGGCCAACACCGAAATCAGATTGATTATATTGTTTGCAGCCAAAGATGGAAAAGCTGTATACAGTTAGCAAAAACAAGACCAGGAGCTGACTGTGGCTCAGATCATGAACTCCTTATTGCCAAATTCAGACTTAAATTGAAGAAAGTAGGGAAAACCACTATACCATTCAGTTATGACCTAAATCTAATCCCTTATGATTATACAGTGGAAGTGAGAAATAGATTTAAGGGACTAGATCGGATAGATAGAGTGCCGGATGAACTCTGGACAGAGGTTCGTGACATTGTACAGGAGACAGGGACCAAGACCATCCCCATGGAAAAGAAATGCAAAAGAGCAAAATGGCTGTCTGAGGAGGCCTTACAAATAGCTGTGAAAAGAAAAGAAGTGAAAAGCAAAGGAGAAAAGGAAAGATATAAGCATCTGAATGCAGAGTTCCAAAGAATAGCAACGAGAGATAAGAAAGCCTTCCTCAGTGATCAATGCAAAGAAATAGAGGAAAACAACAGAATAGGAAAAACAAGAGATCTCTTCAAGAAAATTAGAGATTCCAAGGGAACATTTCATGCAAAGATGGGCTCGATAAAGGACAGAAATGGTATGGACCTAACAGAAGCAGAAGATATTAAGAAGAGGTGGCAAGAATACACAGAAGACCTCTACAAAAAAGATCTTCACGACCAAGATAGTCACAATAACGTGATCACTAACCTAGAGCCAGACATCTTTGAATGTGAAGTCAAGTGGGCCTTAGAAAGCATCACTATGAACAAAGCTAGTGGAGGTGATGGAATTCTAGTGGAGCTATTTCAAATCTTGAAAGATGATGCTGTGAAAGTGCTGCACTAAATATGCCAGCAAATGTGGAAAACTCAGCATTGTCCACAGGACTGGAAAAGTCAGTCTTCATTCCAATCCCAAAGAAAGGCAATGCCAAAGAATGCTCAAACTACTGCACAATTGCACTCATCTCACACCCTAGTAAAGTAATGCTCAAAATTCTCCAAGCCAGGCTTCAGCAATATGTGAACCGTGAACTCCCAGATGTTCAAGCAGGTTTTAGAAAAGGCAGAGGCACCAGAGATCAAATTGCCAACATCTGTTGGATCATGGAAAAAGCAAGAGAGTTCCAGAATAGCATCTATTTCTGCTTCATTGACTAGGCCAAAGCCTTTGACTGTGTGGATCACAATAAACTGTGGAAAATTCTGAAAGAGATGGGAATCCCAGACTACCTGACCTGCCTCTTGAGAAACCTGTATGCAGGTCAGGAAGCAACAGTCAGAACTGTACATGGAACAACAGACTGGTTCCAAATAGGAAAAGGAGTGTATCAAGGCTGTATATTGTCACCTTGCTTATTTAACTTCTATGCAGAGTACATCATGAGGAACGCTGGGCTGGAAGAAGCACAAGCTGGAATCAAGATTGCTGGGAGAAATATCAATAATCTCAGATATGCAGATGACACTACCCTTATGGCAGAAAGTGAAGAGGAACTCAAAAGCCTCTTGATGAAAGTGAAAGAGGAGAGTGGAAAGGTTGGCTTGAAGCTCAACATTCAGAAAACAAGGATCATGGCATCTGGTCCCATCACTTCATGGGAAATAGATGGAAAAACAGTGGAAACAGTGTCAGACTTTATTTTTTTGGGCTCCAAAATCACTGCACATGCTGATTGCAGCCATGAAATTAAAAGACGCTTACTCCTTGGAAGGAAAGTTATGACCAAGCGAGACAGCATATTGAAAAGCAGAGACATTACTTTGCCAACCAAGGTCCGTCTAGTCAAGGCTATGGTTTTTCCCGTGGTCATGTATGGATGTGAGAGTTGGACTGTGAAGAAAGCTGATCGCCGAAGAATTGAAGCTTTTGAACTGTGGTGTTGGAGAAGACTCTTGAGAGTCCCTTGTACCGCAAGGAGATCCAACCAGTCCATTCTAAGGGAGATCGATCCTGGGTGTTCATTGGAAGGCCTGATGCTAAAGCTGAAATTGCAATACTTTGGCCACCTCATGCGACGAGTTGACTCACTGGAAAAGACTCTGATGCTGGGAAATGTTGGGGGCGGGAGGAGAAGGGGACAACCGAGAATGAGATGGCTGGATGGCATCACTGACTCTGTAGACATGAGTTTGAGTGAACTCCGGGAGTTGGTGATGGACAGGGAGGCCTGGCGTGTTGTGATTCATGGGGTCGCGGAGAGTCAGACACGACTGAGCAACTGAACTGAACTGAGATCAATGGAACAAAAAAGAAATCCCAGAGATAAATCCACGTACCTATGGACACCTTGTCTTTGCCAAAGAAGGCAAGAATATACAATGGAGAAAAGACAATCTCTTTAACAAGTGGTGCTGGGAAAACTGGTCAACCACTTGTAAAAGAATGAAATTAGAACACTTTCTAATGCCATACCCAAAAATAAACTCAAAATGGATTAAAGATATAAATGTAAGACCAGAAACTATAAAATTCCTAGAGGAAAACATAGGCAATACACTCTTTGCCAAATAAATCACAGCAGGATCCTCTATGACCCACCTCCCAGAGTAATGAAAATGAAAGCAAAAATAAACAAATGGGGCCTAATTAAACTTAAAAGCTTTTACATGACAAAGAAAGCTATAAGCAAGGTGAAAAGACAGCCTTCAGAATGGGAGAAAATAGTAGCAAACGAAGCAACTGACAAAGAATTAATCTCAAAAATACAAGCAACTCCTGCAGCTCAATCCCAGAAAAATAAACGACCCAATCAAAAAATGGGCCAAAGAATTAAACAGATATTTTTCCTGAGAAGACATACAGATGGCTAACAAGCACATGAAAAGATGCTCAACATCACTCATTATCAGAGAAATGCGAATCAAAACCACAATGAGGTACCATCTCACTCTGACACTGAAGCTGAAGCTCCAATACTTTGGCTATCTGATGCAAAAAAACTGATTCATGGGAAAAGACCCTGATGCTGGGAAAGATTGAAGGCAGGAGAAGAGAACAGAGGATGAAATTGTTGGATGGCATCACTAACTCGATGGACATGCATCTGAGCAAGCTCCAGGAGATCGTGATGGACAAGGAGGCCTGGCATGCTGCAGTTCATGAGGTCACAAAGAGTCAGACATGACTGAGTGACTGAACTGAACTGAACTTAACTGAGCCCTGTCCTAGAGTCCACACTACTTAGTATCAATGCTAGTATTTGGCATAATCCAATTTTTAAAGTACTTGTCTATATGGTTGATGTGAAATTATTGCTTCAATTTTTATTTCCCTCATTCCTGGTAGGTTGAAATATGATGCCTATTTAGTAGACATCAAGCTTTCCTCTTCTGTGACTTGCCTGTTTATATCCTTAACTTTGTTGCTTTCTCTTGCTAATTTATTGGACTTTAATATATTTTATATCCTAACTGGTTACAAGTTTCACAGCTGTCCCTCAATGTGTGATTTATCTTTGCATTTTGTTTTTGGCCTTTCAATTACATAAATGCTTTTTTAAATTTTTAGAAAACTTTTATCTATTTACTTATTTTTGGCTGTGCTGGGTCTTTGTTGCTGAATGGGCTTTTCTCTAGTTGCAGAAAGCAAGGGCTACTCTCTAGTTGTGGTGTACAGGCTTCTCTGCAGTGGCTTCTTTTGTTGCAGAGCATAGGCTCTAGGTTGCATAGGCTCAGTAGTTGCGGTTCACAGGCTCCAGAGCACAGGCTAATAGTTGTTGTGCACGGGTTTAGTTGCTCCGGTGCATATGAGATCTTCCCAGATCAGGACTCAAACCCATGTCTCCTGCATTGGCAGGAAGATTTTTTATCACTGAGCCACCAGGGAAGCCCCTTAGATTTTTAGTGTAGTCAAATTTCGGAATCTTTCTCTTCAAGATGTGCATATTTGAATTTGTAAGTACAATATTCTACATTTACTTAGCTTAACTTTTCATTTTAAAATAATTCAAACAGAAAAATTAAAGGTTCTGGATATTTTATATCCAGATTCACCAATTGCCTTTTGTCACATTTGCTTTATTTTCTCCATATATGAATAATTATTGCACATTAACATAATCATATGGTGTGTGCATGATCAGTTCCTTCAGTTGTGTCTGACTCTTTGTGACCCCATGGACTATAACCTGCCAGGCTCCTCTGTCCATGGAATTCTCCAGGCAAAAATACTAGAGTGGGTTGTCATGCCTTCTTCCAGGGGATCTTACCAACCCAGGAACAGAACCTGCATCTTTTGTGTCTCTTGCATTGCAGGTGGATTCTTTACTGCTGAACCATCAGTAAAGCCCCAATATCATCATTTAAGTGTTTTATATAGTGTAATATCCTATAGAAAATAGTAAATCACATAATCTAAATACTTATTATATTAATCACTGTTATTTTATTAGTATGTATTATTGATAATCTATTTGTTATAAATTATTTGAAAGAATGTTGTACACATCCTGCCTCTCTAATCCTTCACTGTATAGTTCCCCAAAACAAAGACATTCCCTCAGTATAATTAACAAAAATCAGGAATTTTAACATTGATTTAAAAAACTATGATTTACAGTTCACACTCAAATTTTGTCAGCTTTTATAAATATAAGTTTTGGAATTTTTTTTCTGATATAATGTCTAGTTCAAGATCAGTTCAGTTCAGTTCAGCTTAGCCACTCAGTCATGTCCGACTGTTTGCAACCGCATGAATCACAGCACGCCAGGCCTCCCTGTCCATCACCAACTCCTGGAGTTCACTCAAACTCATGTCCATCGAGTCAATGATGCCATCCAGCCATCTCATTCTCTGTCATCCCCTTTTCCTCCTGCCCCCAATCCCTCCCAACATCAGAGTCTTTTCCAGTGAGTCAACTCTTCACATCAGGTGGCCAAAGTATTGGAGTTTCAGCTTTAGCATCAGTCCTTCCAGTGAACACCCAGGATTGATCTCCTATAGGATGGACTGGTTGGATCTCCTTGCAGTCCAAGGGACTCTCAAGAGTCTTCTCCAGCACCACAGTTCAAAAGCATCAATTCTTCGGTGATTAGCTTTCTTCACAGTCCAACTCTCACATCCATACATGACCACTGGAAAAACCATAGCCTTGACTAGACGGACCTTGGTTGGCAAAGTAATGTCTCTGCTTTTCAATAGGCTGTCTAGGTTGGTCATAACTTTCCTTCCAAGGAGTAAGCGTCTTTTAATTTCATGGCTGCAATCAGCATCCACAGTGATTTTGATACTTTATATTTAATGTTATGTCTATTAAGTCTCCTTAAATCTGTAATACTTCAGCCTTTATTTGTCTTTGCTAACATGGACTCTCTTAATGTCAGCACTTTACTCAAAATAAATGTACAGTTATTTATTTTGTAGGATGCCCCTCAACTGTCAGATATTTTCCTAGGGATAGACCCTGGTTATGGTAGGAATAATACATGATTTTTTTTCTATAAAAAATTGCTTACTTTTATCTTTTAGTTCTATAATCATATACTTTCACATATGATGTGATGTAGGGATGTTTTATTTTTCCATCTGGATAACTGTTATCATTAATCAAAATGGCTTGTAATTATAAATGCTACTTCTGCCACATCCCAATTTTCCATATATACATAATACCTTTTCTGGGATTTCTATTCTGATCCATTGGTTTATTTGATCATACTTGTGCCAATGTTACCTTAATTATTATAGCTTTATAATAGGGCAAGACAATCTACTCTATTCTTATTTTCTTTCAAAATATCTTGGCTATGATTAACCCTTTGTAGAGTTTCATGAACACACACACACACCTGATTAAGTATTTAATTGCATTGAATGAATAGATTAATTTCAGGGGAACGGCCATCTTTACAAGAACTAAATCATTCTTTTAAAGGACTGAACATGATTTATCTCTTTTGTATATATCCTTTATGTCTTTTGATAATGTTACACATATAGATTCTGTAAATTTTTTGTTGCATAAATTCTGAATTATTTTCTAGGTATTTTTGTTTTGTTATTATTTTAGATGTTGCATATTAAAAATCCATTTTACTGTAAAATTGATTTTAAAATCCAGTATTTTTACTACTGACAGATAGGAATACAAATGGTTTGTGTATATTGATCTTTTATACAACAGCATTACTGAACTCTTTTAAGTTCAATAGTTCATAAGTTTCTGGATTGAGAATATAGAAATCACTTTGTCTACATCAAGGATACTGTGGAATGGGCAGGTTTGTCTGTTTAAAAGAAATATGCCTACCTTTCTGCCATAAAGAAAAAGCGTTTTATGCTTTGAATTTCTTTGAAATTATTGCTTTGATGTTTTGAAGTTTTAATCTACTGTTTCTTTTTTATTGTAAGTAATCTTGAAATCCCTATCAAACAAGCTGCATTCTGTTCCTTATCCCCATATTCTGCTCCACCTCTGTCCCATTTCTCACTTCTCTTTACAAAAAATTCTTTTTAAAAATTTCTGTATTCACTATCTCCATTAGTTCTTTGCATAGATTCTCTTGAACCCATTCCAATTGGGCTTTTATTTTACACCTTAACTGAAATTGCTCCTGTCAATATCACCAGAAATCTCTATCCAGCCAAATAATGGGCTTCCCTGTAACTCAGATGGTAAAGAAACTGCCTGCAGTACAGAAGACCCAGGTTCTATCTCTGGTTTGGGAAGATCCCCTGAAGAAGGGAACGGCAATCCACTCCAGTATTCCATGGGGTCGCAAAGAGTCAGACACAACTAAGTGAATAACACACAGCCAAATAAAGTTCACATCTAAGTTCAGCTTTTCAGCAGCATTTGACACTTTTGCACTGGCTTCAGAGACACCATATTCTCCTGGCACTGACCCCTCCCTCCAACTTGTTCTCCTTTGCTAGATCCTTCTTTTTATTCTAAATTATGGGATTTTGCAGGATTTAGTCTTAGTCATTATTTACTCTAACAGCCTTAATGGGTAATTTCATTCTATCTTCTGACTTTAACAACCAGATTTATGTTGATTATTTCCAAGCATTAATTTCCAACCCAATTACTCCCCTGAACTCTACACTTTTATATCTACCAACCTACTTGACATCTAAAGTGTTGGTTGCTCAGTTGTGTGACTCTTTGCAACTCCATGGACTGTAGCCTGCCATGGCTCCTCTGTCCATGAAATTCTCCAGGCAAGAACACTGGAGTAGGTAGCCATTCCCTTCTCCAGGGGATCTTCCTGGTGCAGGGTTCGCACCCAGGTCTCCTGCATTGCAGGCAGATTCTTTACCATGGATACATGCACCCCAGTGTTCATTGTGACACTGTTTACAATAGCCAAAACATGGAAGCAACCTAAATGTCCATTGACAGGAATGGATAAAGAAAATGTGGTACATATATACAATGGAATATTACTTAGCCATTAAATATAATGAAATAATGTCATTTGCAGCAACATGAATGAACCTAGAGATTATTATACTAAGTGAAATATTGTATGACATCCCTTAGATGCAGAATCTAAAGAGAAACGATACAAATGAGCTTATTTATAAAATTACACACAGACTTAGTGGATGAACTTCTGGTTGCCAGCAGGGAAAAAGAGGGGGAAGGGACAGTTAGAGAGTTTGGGATCGACTGCTATATTTTAAAAGGATAACCAATGTATAGAAAAGGGAGCTCTGCTCAATGTTATGTGGTAGCCTGGATGGGAGGGGAGTTTAGGGAAGAATGGATACATGTATATGTTTGAAGGAGTCCTTTTGCTGTCCACCTGAAACTCTCACAACATTGTTATACTTCAATATAAAATAAAAATGTTTAAAAATAAAATAAATAAATGAGGAAAATGTGCTTTATTTAATTTCATTTCTTATGGATTCATAATGTGAAAAGCACTCCTGTTTCAGGACATGGCTTTAAGGGGATCTAAAATATAGAAATTCCAAATCAACTATATTCCAATAAAGATTAATTAAAATAAAACAAAATACAGAAATTCCAAATAATTAAGATATACAATATATTTACTTGTGTTTTTGAGTGATATCACACCAAATCTATACCATCACAATGGCTACCATAAAAAATAAACAAACCAAAAAAAACAATATGTTGGTACCACTTTCTGTATTTCCCAAACTTTGCTATTATAAGAATGACCAGTTTGATATCTGCCACAACTCAGCTGAGTATTATCTGAGAAAAAGCATTAGAAATCAATTTGTTTCCTTCTAAATTCTCTTTACACATTGGAAATTCATTAACAAGTGGCATGGTACCTTTTTAACCAGCCATTTGTCTCAAAAGAGTGGTGAACAGAGTTAAAAGAAGAGCATGTTTTTCTTCTCAATTGTGTATTTCTCATAGCAGTAGAACCAATAGGGCAGATAAGCATAGTTTTCAATTAGTACAGTATTCCATAAATCCTAGAAGTAGATAACAGATAACTTAGAATAACATTTAAAGAAATTCACTATAATCAATCAGTGCACTACTCCTTTTTTTGTTTTTTCTCCTTCTTAACAAAGGGAAGTAAATCTCTGAGTCTTTCCCTCCTAATCTTGCAGTCATATTATTCTTCTTTTGGGGCTTCCCTGGTGGCTTAGATGATAAAGAATCTGCCAGCAATGCAGGAGACTTGGGTTTGGGAAGATCCCCTGGAGGAGGGCATGGCAACCCACTCCAGTATTCTTGCCTGGAGAATTCCTATGGATAGAGGAGCCTGCTGGGCTACAGTCCATGGGGTCACAAAGAGTCACACATGACTGAGCAACTAAGCAGCACATTGGGAGCTAAAGTTATCAGAGGCTTCTACACAGGGCTGACATTCTGCAGACTCGATCGCTCCCTTATCAGATGCTGGAGTAATTTCCAAAAGGCTGCTAGTTATCTTCTTTCTAGAAGCAGAATTTGGTCCTTCACACAATCCATTTCAAATGGGGGAAAAAATAATGCACCTTTGCCTCATGAATTTTCATTCCGTTCCGTTCCTTCGCTCAGTTGTGTCCGACTCTATGAGACCCCGTGGACTGTAGCCTACCAGGCTTCTCCGTCCATGGGATTCTCCAGGCAAGAATACTGGAGTGGATTACCGGTTCCTTCTCCAGGGGATCTTCCCGACCCAGGGATCGAACCTGGGTCTCCCACATTGGGGGCAGATGCTTTAACCTCTGAGCCACCAGGGAATTTTCATTATTAGTCTTTAAATGAGAATGAGCTCCAAACATGAAAGTGTAGAGAAGGCAACAGGTGCACCAACATGAGGGGGTCCAGCAGGCTTCCTGGAGACAATGCCCAAGCCAAACCCTGAAGGAAGGATGTGAGTCAAGAAAACGGGTTTGAATATTGTCAGGGCAGCAGGGTTTCAATAAGAAGCGAAGAAGTGAGGAAAATCATGGAAACCAATAAGAACATAGTCTACACAGTGGAAAAGCATGGATCAAGCAATTAATTCAAACACAAAACAAGGAACACTGAGTCTTGAGAGTAGGCTGAAATTAAACAGTGGGCCATATTCACCATATTGGGGTGTACATTAGTTTGATAGGGCTGCTGTAAAAATTACTACTAAAAAGAGAGAAGCCTGGTATGCTGCAATTCATGGGGTTGCAAAGAGTCAGGCATGACTGAGCAACTCAACAACAACAAGATGATTAAAAACATCAGATTTATTCTGTCACAATTTGGGACCAGAAGTTCAAAATCAAGGTTAGTTCCTTCTGAAGGCTCTGAAGTAGAATCAGTTCCATGCCTCTCTCCTAGTTTTTGGTAGCTGCTGGTGATTCTTGATGTTCTTTGGCTTATAGACAGCATCATTCTAACCTCTACCTCCATCTCCACATTATCTTTTCCTCTGAAGTTTCTTCCCTTCTCTGCTCCTCTAAGGACACTTGTCATTGGATTTACGGCCCAGAGAATGAGATGGTTGGATGGCATCACCAACTTGATGGACATGAGTTTGAGCAAGCTCCAGGAGTTGGTGATGGACAGGGAAGCCTGGCGTGCTGCAGTCCATGGAGTCACAAAGAGTTGGACACTACTGAGTGACTGAACTGAACTAACCCAGGATGATCTCATCTCAAGATATTTAATTACATCTACATAGACCTTTCTGCCAAATAAGGTCACATTCACAGGTTCTTGGTGGACATATCATTTATCCCATTTTACAGGGCGCTTAGGCATTGACTTGCAGGTAATGAGGAGTCCTTCAGACTTTTCACGAGAAGAGATAAGATTTCTATCACAGTAAGATGACTCAGCAAGGGCTGTGGTAGTAAGGATGGAGAGAAAGAGAGATTGAAATATTTAGGAGTTATGCTCAGTAGAACTAAACTGCTTAGATGTGGGGACTGAATAACAGGATGGTCTCTGATGCTTCCCATAGTTCCAGATTGGGCAAATCTGATGATTATACAGAGACACCAAAAAAGAGAAGTGTTTAGAAAAGGATCATTCTTCCATTTGTGAAATGTTGCTTTTGATGGCCTCTTGGGTAGGCTACTGGAGAAATACAACAGACTGAGCTAGAGATACCAATTTGGGAGTCATCTCTGAAAAAGCGAAGAGTGAAGATAAAAGCTGATGAGTTTTCAACAGTTCGGAAAACTGAACTGTTTTCAGAACATATTTGGAAGCTGAGGATATGATGTACAATACGTAGGCCCAAGAAGGAACTGGAGAATACAGGCCAAGTGTCATGGGTGATAGTTTAAGTCATAGAGGCTGGAAAACCAGAACACTTTCTTAGACCTGTGGATGGACTGGTGAGGTGGACATTACCACAGCCTTGGTAGCATCTGTCCCCAGACAAGGGGTGTAAAAACCACATCTACTCTCTATTTGCACTGTGGAGCAAAGTGTGTATGAGGTCTGAGCTAATGATGAGGGTGAGAAAGTCTCTAGGCTTAGCCTTTCAGCATTATTATATAAAACCACAAACTAACATAGGAAACTGTGAGCTAGGAGTCAGTACAAGGGAGAAAAGCTACATTCTAGATAGTAAGGTGTTGCTGTTAGAAGAAGAGTGAAAACCAGCTTTTGGTTGGGTAGATAACTCTAGGACTGAGGATCTGGTAGGGATCCTTCTTTTTTCTGATGTTTCTCACCATGTGTACCAAAGTCCCCTGCCCATGGAGATAGACTAAATATCACATAAGCAGAGGCATTTTCTCAAAGAATTATATAAGTTACAGTACAGATTCCTGCCAAGGTAGTCTACCAAGCTTATAGAAAAGAACACCCATCATCACTCCAGCTACAGACATACAGGTGAAAATTTTTGTTAAAAGCAAACTTTATATAACCAAGTTCATGTTGGTGCACCTGTTGCCTTTTGGCTTACTAATCTTGTTGATTTGTAAGAGTTCTTTATATATTTTTAAAATGACACTTTGCCAATAATACACTATGTGAATATATTTCCCAAGTTTGGGGCTAATCTTTTCACTTTATTGATGGTGTGTTCTGATGAACAGAGGCTCTCAAATTTAAAATGATCAACTTTATCAATTTTTTATTTAGCATTTTCTCTATCTTGAGGTTAAAAAAATATCTCTTTAATTTCAGATCAAAGTTTTAAAGTTTGCCATCACCTTTAAATCTAATTCATCAGGGACATAAAAATATATAGTCAAAGCTATGGTTTTTCCAGTAGTCATGTTTAGATGTGAGAGTTGGACCATAAAGAAGGTTGAGCACTGAAGAACTGATGCTTTCAAACTGTGGTGCTGGAGAAGACTCTTGAGAGTCCTTGGACTACAAGGAGATCACAACAGTGAATCTTAAAATCAACCTTAAATATTCATTAGAAGGACTGATGCTGAAGCTGAAGCTCCATTGCTTTGGCCACTGTGAAGACCTCACTCATTGGAAAAGATCCTGATGCTGAGAAAGATTGAGGACAGGAGGAAAAGGGGGCAATAGAGGATGAAATGGTTGGATGGCATCATCAGCTCAATGGACATGAGTCTGAGCAAATTCCAGGAGATAGTGAAGGACAGGGAAGTCTGGCAAGCTGCAGTCCATGGAATCGCAAAGAGTCAGACATGACTTAGTGACTGAACAACTCAATTCATTTCAGTCGCTCAGTCGTGTCCGACTCTTCGCGACCCCATGAATCACAGCACACCAGGCCTCCCTGTCCATCACCAACTCCCAGAGTTCACTCAAACCCATGTCTATCGAGTCGGAGATGCCATCCAGCCATCTCATTCTCTGTCGTCCCTGTCTCCTCCCACCCCCAATCCCTCCCAGCATCAGATTCTTTTCCAGTGAGTCAACTCGTCGCATGAGGTGGCCAAAGTATTGGAGTTTCAGCTTTAGCATTAGTCCTTCCAATGAACACCCAGGATCGATCTCCTTTAGAATGGACTGGTTGGACTTCCTTGCAGTCCAAGGGACTCTCCAGAGTCTTCTCCAGCACCACAGTTCAAAAGCATCAATTCTTCGGTGATCAGCTTTCTTCACAGTCCAACTCTCACATCCATAAATGACCATAGGAAAAACCATAGCCTGACTAGATGGACCTTTGTTGGCCAAGTAATGTCTCTGCTTTTTAATATGCTGTCTCGCTTGTCATAACTTTCCTTCCAAGGAGCAAGCGTCTTTTAATTTCATGGCTGCAATCAGCATCTGCAGTGATTTTGGAGCCCAAAAAAAATAAAGTCTGACACTGTTTCCACTGTTTCCCCATCTATTTCCCATGAAGTGATGGGACCAGGTGCCATGATCTTCGTTTTAACTAGTTGAAACTAAAAGATATAACTCCATTTTTTTTCAAATTCCTAGTATATATTTCAACATCATTTATCTAATAACTCTCCTCTCTCTATTGATTTGTAATATGTGTGTATTAGATTACTTGGCTTCCCTGGTGGCTCAGACGTGGCTCCCCAGGTGGTTCAGATGGTAAAGAATTTACCTGCAATGCAGGAGACCTCGGTTCAATTCCTGGGTTGGGAAGATACCCTGGAGAAGGGAATGGCTACCCTCTCCAGTATTCTTGCCTGGAGATTCCATGGACAAAGGAACCTAGTGGGCTACAGTCCATGGGGTTGTAAAGAGTCAGACACAACTTAGTGACTAACACACTTAGATTATTAGAACCATAAGAATTACCACAAACTTGGTGACTTAAAACAACATAAATGTATTATCTCACAGTTTTAGAAGCTAAAAGTTCAAAATCAAGATGTTAGTACAGTTGGTTCCTTCTGAAGGCTTTGAGGGGAAAATCACCATTTCCCTCTCTGCCAGTTTCTGGTGGTTGACTACAGTCCATGTTCCTTAGCCTGAATATGCGTCATTCCAATTTCCACTCTCATCATCTCATCACTCTTTTCTGTGTCTGTCCTTTCATCTTCTTGTAAGGACACTGGTATTGGATTCAGGGCGCAGGAGAGTTTCATCTCCAAATCCTTAATTAATTACATCTGCAATTATATCCAAGTAAGGTCACATTGTGGCATCAAAGGTTCTTGTTCAGTCACTCAGTTGTGTCCAACTCTTTGAACCCCATGGACTGCTTTACTCCAGGCTTCCCTTTCCTTCACTATTTCCTGGAGCTTGCTCAAACTCATGCCCATTGAGCCAATGATGCCATCCAACCATTTCATCTTCTTTTGTCCCCTTCTCTTCCTGCCCTCAATCTTTCCCAGCATTAGGGTCTTTTCCAATGAGTTGACTCTTCTCATCCATGGCCACAGTATTGGAGCTTCAGCATCAGTCCTTCCAATGAAATTCAGGGTTGATTTCCTTTAGGACAAACTGTTTTAATCTCCTTGTAGCCCAAGGAACTCTCAAGAGTCTTCTCCAGAACAATTTGAAAGCTCAATTCTTCAGTCCTCAGCCTTCTTTATGGTCCAACTCTCACATCCTAACGTGACTACTGAAAAAATCATAGCTTTGACTAGACAGACCTTTGTCGGTAAAGTGATGTCTCTGCTTTTTAATCCTCTGTCTAGGTTCATCATAGCTTTTCTTCCAAGGAGCAAATGTCTTTTAATTTCGTGGCTGAAGTCACCATCTGCAGCAATTTTGGAGCCCAAGAAAATAAGGTCTGTCATGGTTTCCATTTTTCCCCATCTATTTGCTGTGATCATACTATTGTGATTATCTGGGTCATGAAGATCCGTTTTGTATAGTTCTTCTGCGCATTCTTGCCACCTCTTCTTAATATCTTCTGCTTCTGTTAGGTCCATATCATTTCTGTCCTTTATTGTGCCCATCTTTGCATGAAATGTTCCCTTGGTGTCTCTAATTTTCTTGAAGAGATCTTTAGGATTTCCCATTATATTGTTTTCCTCTATTTCTTTGTATTGATCACTGAGGAAGGCTTTCTTATCTCTCCTTGCTATTCTTTGGAACTCTGCATTGAAACGGGTATATCTTTCCTTTTCTCCTTTGTTTTTTACTTCTCTACTTTTCACAGCTATTTGTAAGGCCTCCTCAGACAGCATTTTGTTTTTTTGCATTTCTTTTTCTTAGAGATGGTCTTGATCACTGCCTCCTTTACAGTGTCATGAACCTCCGTCCTTAGTTCTTCAGGCATTTTTTTCTATCAGATATAACCCCTTGAATCTATTTGTCACTTCCACTGTAAGGGATTTGACTTAGGCCATACCTGAATGGTCTAGTGGATTTCCCTACTTTCTTCAATTTAAGTCTGAATTTGGAAAAAAGGAGTTCATGATCTGAGCCATAGTCAGCTCCCGGTTTTGTTTTCTTTGGCTGCAAAGAATACAATTAATCTGATTTTGGTATTGACCATCTGGTGATGTCCACGTGTAGAGTCTTCTCTTGTGTTGTTGGCTTAGGACGCATCACTACGAACAAAGCTAGTGGAGGTGATGGAATTCCAGTTGAGCTATTTCAAAGCCTAAAGATGATGCTCTGAAAGTGCTGCATTCAATATGTCAGCAATTTGGAAAACTCAGGAGTCGCCAGAGGACTGGAAAAGGTCAGTTTTCATTCCAATCCCAAAGAAAGGCAATGCCAAAGAATGCTCAAACTACTGCACAATTGCACTCATCTCACACACTCGCAAAGTAATGTTCAAAATTCTCCAAGCCAGGTTTCAACAGTACATGAACCATGAACTTCCAGATGTTCAAGCTGGTTTTAGAAAAGGCAGAGGAACCAGAGATCAAATCACCAATATCCCTGGATCATCGAAAAAGCAAGAGAGTTCCAGAAAAACATCCATTTCTGGTTTATTGACTATGCTTAAGCCTTTGACTGTGTGGATCACAATAAATTGTGGAGGATTCTTAAAGAGATGGGAATACCAGACCACCTGACATGCCTCTTGAGAAATCTGTATGCAGGTCAGGAAGCAACAGTTGGAACCAGACATGGAACAACAGACTGGTTCCAAATAGGAAAAGGAGTACATCAAGGGTGTATATTCTCACCCTGCTTATTTAACTTATATGCAGAGTACATCATGAGAAACACTGGGCTGGAGGAAGCACAAGCTGGAATCAAGATTGCTAGGAGAAATATCAATAACCTCAGATATGCGGATGACACCACCCTTATGGCAGAAAGTAAAGAAGAAATAAAGAACCTCTTGATAATAATGAAAGAGGAGAGTGAAAAGTTGGCTTAAAGCTCAACATTCAGAAAACTAAGATCATGGCATCTTGTCCCATCACTTCATGCAAATAGGTGGGGAAACAGTGAGAGACTTTATTTTGGGGGGGTTCCAAAATCACTGCAGATGGTGACTGCAGCCATGAAATTAAAACACGCTTGCTTCTTGGAAGAAAATCTGTGACCAATCTAGACAGCATATTAAAAATCAGAGACATTACTTTGCCAAAAAAGGTCCATCTAGTCAAAGCTATGGTTTTTCCAGTAGTCATATATAGATGTGAGAGTTTGACCATAAAGAAAGCTAAGCACAGAGGATTGATGCTTTTGAACTGTGGTTGGAGAAGACTCTTGAGAGTCCCTTGGACTGCAAGGAGATCCAACCAGTCCATCATAAATGAAGTCCTGAATATTCAGTGGAAGGACTGATGCTTTGGCTACCTGATGTGAAGAACTGATTCATTTGAAAAGACCCTGATACTGGGAAAGATCGAAGATGGGGGGAGAAGGGGACAACAGAGGATGAGGTGGTTGGTTGGCATCACCAACTCAATGGACATGAGTTTTAGTAGACTCCAGGAGCTGGTGAAGGAAAGGGAGGCTTGGCGTGATGCAGTCCATGGGGTTGCAAAGGGTCAGGCATGACTGAGTGACTGAACTGACTGATTGATTTGCCATGAAGTAATGATCTTAGTTTCTTGAATGCTGAGTTTAAAGCTAGCTTTTTCACTCTCCTCTTTCACCTTCATCAAGAGGCTCTTTAGTTTCTCTTCATCTTCTGCCATTAGGGTGGTGTCATTTGCATATCTGAGGTTACTGATATTTCTCCTGGCAATAGTGATTCCAGCTTGAGTTTCATTCAGCACAGTCAGTATCAGGATTCCATATGACAAAGGGTCTAGTTCTCAGCTCTTAGGTCTATTCCATTCATCTGTTTTTCTATCCTTGAAACAATACCAGACTGTCTTAAATACTACATATGCTTTAATTCTTTTATAGTAATTACTGATATCTGAAAGGCAAGTCCCCCATCTTCATCTTCTTCTCCTTTAGAGTGTATTGGCTATTCTTGGGACTTTGGTCATCTATATAAATTTAAGCATCAGCTTGTCAAATTTCTTTTTAATATCCTGTTGGAGTTTTATTGACCTGCACTGAATTTATGGAAAACTGACATCTCTACATTATCAGATCCTTTACAATATGCTCTAGCTCTCTCTTTGCTTCAGTTTCCTTTAATGACTTTCAATAAAGTATTATATTTTCTCCATATAGTTCTTTTAGATCTTTTTTGAGAAAGTTTTTATTTGGAATAATTTTATATTCATAGAGAAGCAACAAAGATAACACAAAAGGTCTGGGTTTACCCCTCATGTAGTTTCCCCTAATGTTAATATCTTTGTTGTTGTTCAGTTACTATGTTGCGTCCAACTCTTCGTGACCCCATGGACTGTAGAACACCAGGCTTCCCTGTTTTTCTCTATCTCCCAGAATTTGCTCAAACTCATGCCCATTGAGTTAGTGATGTTATTTAACCATCTCATCCTCTGTCACCCCCTTCTCCTCTTGCCCTCAATCTTTCCCAACATGAGTGAGTCAACATCTATTCCAGTGAGTCAACTCTTCACATCAGGTGGCCAAAGTATTGGAACTTCAGCTTCAGCATCAGTCCTTCCAATGAATATTCAGGGTTAACATAAATCTTTTTAAAAAATATTTTGGCTGCACCACTTGGCATATGGGATACTAGTTCCCCAACCAGGAATCAAACCTGCACCCCATATATTGAAAACGTGGAGTCTTAGCCACTGGACCACTAGGGAAGTCCCTCTTACATAAACCTTTTGTTAGACTTACTCCTGGTTAATTTATCTATTGTAATGCTATTCTAAATGGTGAATATTAATTCAGGTAATTCAGCAATCAAATAATGAAGTTTTCCAAAAATGGAAACAAAAAAGAGGGGAGGAAATTACTGGAGTAAAATTTCTAAAAGCTGGAGACAACAAACTTTAAATTGCAAGAGCCCACTCAGTGCTTAGCAAGATGAATGAAAAGCAGAATCTCACCTCGATGCTTCCTTGTGAAATTCAGAATGCCAAAGGGAAAAGAAGATCTTAAAAGCTGTGTAAGATTGTTTGCTGTAAAATGTGTTATCCTGGAGAGCAGCTTCTACATTTAACTCAGAGTCTCTGTGTTGACTTTTTCCTTCTGAAAACATGATCTCCTTTTATGCCCTCAGTAGTTCTGAAGTGTTCTCATGTAGGTTTTGCATATTCCTGCTAAGTTTATTCCTAGGTGGTTTATATTTGTGTTACTGTTATAAATTGAATTTCTTCATATTTTCTGGCTACCACTGGTATAAGAGCACTGTTGGTTTTTATTTCCATTGTCCCTTATTGGTCACATATGCAACTAGTACTGTTTTGATAGATTTTTAGTTGACTGTAATTATCCTGCTAGATAATTATACAGACAAATATATAATCTTCAAATAATGATAATTTTGTCTTTCTTAGCTATCTTGTTGCTTTTTCTTTTCTTATTACTCTGGCTGTAATGTTCAAAGACTTTTGAATAATATCAGTAATACTGAGTAACCTTGTCATTTTCATCTGCACTCTTAAGATAATAAGTGCTTTTGGTTTCAGGAAGTGTTTCTATCATCTTATAGAATAAAGAGATGTGAAAATTGACCATGCTTGTGTTAACTGAATTGATCCACTTCAACCTTTTAATTTGATGAGTTTAAGCAAAATATTCCAACTATTGAACCATCTTTACATTCCTGGTATAAAGCCTACTTATTTAAAGTATGCTATATACTGGATTATGTCCTCCTCAAGTTAGTATATTGAAACCCTAATTTCCAATGTGATGGTGTTTGGAGATAGGACCTTTGGTAGCTGATTATATTTAGATGAGATCATGAGGGTGGGGTCCTCATGTTGGTATTACTGCTCTTATAAGAAAAAATACCACAGACCATGATCTCTTTTTCTGTTTTCCATGTGAGGACACATCAAGGAGGTAACTGTCTATAAAAAAGGAAGGGAGCTCTCATCAGAAACAGACCTTGCTGGCACCTTGTCTTGAACTTCAAGCCTCCAGGACTGTGAGAGAATAAATTTCTATTGTTTAAGTCACCCAGTCTGGTATTTTGCTATGGCAGCCTCGGCTGACTAAGACAGAACTCCTCCTGCTCGACTGCCTTAAGCTGGAACTTCAATCTTTTCCTGCCATCTGACCCTACTTCTTTTGGGTCTTGAGCCTCCTAACTTTCAGACTGTAACTTACACCATTGGTTCCTGGGCCTTCAGACCCAGAATGAAGCTATTCTATCAGCTTTCCTGGGACTTCAGATTGCTAACAGCAGTTCCTGGGAGTTGTCAACCTCCATGATTGCTGGAGCCAATCCCTTTTGATAAATCTATGTGTATGTATATACTATTGGTTTTGTTTCTCTGGGAAATCCTAACAAATAAATACAAGGTGAGCAAGAGTGCTCAGGTGCTCAGTCAGGTCCAGCTCTTTGTGACCCAGTGGGTATAGCCTTCCAGGCTTCTCTGTCCACAGAATATTCCAGGCAAGAATACTGGAGTGGGTTGCCATTTCCTTCTCCAGGGAATACAAGATGTATTGCCCTTTTAATACATTCCTCATTGTATCTTCCAGTGGTTTATTTATACACTGTTAACTATTGTTGTTCTGTAGTTTTTTTATTTATGGATACCACTTTCAGCATTAAGCTCTAGCATTGGGTTGCTGTCAACCTTGTAAAATTAATTGGAAATTTCACCCTTTTTTCTTTGCTTGAAGCAATTTAAATAGAAAAAAAAAAAAAGTAGTATATGTTTCTTGTGAATATCCTGAAATTTTCTTTAAAAATTATCTGAGCCTGGCATGCTTATTATGAATAATTCTGTGACAATTTTTTTCCTTTTTATTTTTGGCCATGGCACGCATCTTGCAGGATCTTAGTTCCCCAACTGGGGATTGAATCCAGGCCATAGCAGTGAAAGATCTGAGTCCTAACCACTGGACCACCAGGGAATTCCCTGTGACTATTATTATTATTATTTCTTCCATGGTTATTTTTCCATTCAGGTTTTCACCTTCTTTGAGTCTATTTTAATAATTCTTATTGTCCCAGAAAATCATCCATTTTATCCAGAATATTTATTAGGATTAAGTTGTACCTTGTGATTTCTTTAAACATTTTTAGTTTCACCTTTTTATATAATGATATTCCCTAACATTGTGCATTTGTATGAAATCTCTTTTACTCTCTACCACACTTATAACAGGTATGTATATCTGGTTCAAGTTGTATAACTGGTTGAGTTTATATAAACTAATGTTTTGAATGATGCTGACGCTAAAGCTGAAGCTCGGATACTTTGGCCACTTGATGGGAGAAACTCATTAGAAAAGATCCTGATGCTGGGAAAGATTGAAGGCAGGAGGAGAAGGAGATGACAGAGGATGAGATGGTTGGATGGCATCATCGACTCAATGGACATGAGTTTGAGTAAGCTCCAGGAGATGGTGAAGGACAGGGAAGCCTGGCGTGCAGCAGTCCATAGGATCACAAAGAGACACAACTGAGTGACTGAGCAAATGAACAATAAGAACAATTTCTGACCCTGTTCTTAATGGTTGTATTTTTTCTTCATTTTCATAGGTAATTTTATTTGGTTTTTAGAAAAACATAGGCATTACATGGGAGCCTCAGCTCTCTTAAATAGTTTTAAATTAAAAGTATGCAAGTAAGAGGACGAGTGTCTTTCCACAATCAGAACATCAACACTGTTTAGCATAGAGGCAGATAGGAATTTTTGCAGCAAGTCACAAACATTTACAGGAAGGATAGGAAATGAGTAGGAGCATCTTGAGGTCAATGGGCTAGCCACCTCAGAAAACACAGTGGGGATGAAGGTTTCATCCCTAATTCACTCCTTTAGTTTGAATTTAATAAAAGAATGATTTGCCTATCCTAGCCACTACAGCTTTGAGTGCAAATATTTGAATGTGGGGAGGAGGCCCTCCAGGGCTCTACTGACAAGCTAACTGGGTCAACCAGAGCCTGCCCTTTCAGTTTGGTATTCAGCTGGACTGAGATGTACTAGGATTACCTGTCAGTCATAATTCTACTGGTAGCAGATGTAACAAACTCAAAGTCTTGGAGTATTTGTTAATGCCATTTGTTTTGGATTAGACTTCTGCTTTCTCCTGAACATTCTCCTTAATGAATTCACAGTATCCAACAGTGTTTGTGAAAGACATTTTCATGTGGCAGCCATCTGACTTCTACATAGTTTTGAGAACCTAAGCAAGGAGGCATCAGGAATTACCTTAGCTTTATTTCAACCCTGCCCTTTCCCCTATATAATATACACTAAATATATATATATATATATATACATAACTATAGTTATTCCAGGCCTACTTCTTCAGGAGCACAGATCCTCCCTTCTGTTCTTAATGGTTGTATTTTTTATATTTTATATATTTTTATATTTCTAACTTTTACCTTCATTTTTCTTCTCCTTATTTTTACAATTAATTTTTAGCCCTTTTTCCTAATTTCTAGAATTGAAAACTGATGTTATTTTCAAACTTTCTCAGCTGATAAAATGTTTCAGGTTCTATTTAGGCCTGAGGATTTGCCTTAAGTTTAGATTTGACCATGTCTCATAGATTTAATTTGTAATACTTTCATGGTTGTTAATTCTTAAATAACTAATCTGTACAGAAAAACTAACTTTTTAAAAGTTTAGAAAAACTTTAGAAAATTCTTCAAAGAATCTTAAGGTAAGAAAAATAAAGTATTATGGATCCCTGTTTGGAAGGGGAATGAGGGCCATTAGTTGGGAGATGGGGCAGGGAGAAAGGGAAAAAAGAATATAAACCAGTATCTAAATTTGTGCCACCCATAAATGTTTGATGAATGAGTAAAATGTTCTGCCCGTACTTGAGATCTTGATTTTGAATCATATGGCAACACTTCTTTTCAGGCTATACATGTTTCTGGCTTAAGAATCTTCAATTTAATACTTTCCTGCTGCTTTCTTATTTGAAGGGTACAGTAAGTCCCCTACATACAAACCTTCAAGTTTTGAACTTTCACAGATGGCAACGTGTGTGCCAGCCCCTATATGCCAACTGTTGTACTGTACTACTGTTTTCAATGTACTGTACTGTAAGATTAAAAATATTTTCTTTGTTTTTTGTGTTAGTTTTTTATATATGTATTATTTGTGTGAAAGGTATTATAAATCTATTACAGTAGAGTACTATATAGCCAAGTGTGTTAAGTTGCATACTTAGGCTAACTCTGTTGGACTTACAAACAAATTAGACTTACGAATGCACTCACAGAAAGGAACTTGTTTGTATGTAGGGGACTTACTTGGGCTTCCCTGGTGTTTCAGATGGTAAAGAATCAGCCTGCAACGTGGGAGATCTGGGTTGATCGCTGGGTTGGGAAGATCCCTTGGAGGAGGGCACGGCAACGCACTCCAGTATTCATGTCTGGAGAATCTCCACAGACAGAGGAGCTTGGCGGGCTACAGTCCATGGGGTTGCAAAGAGTCAGACATGACTGAGTGAGTAACCTCAGCCCAGGGGACTCACTGTATAGAAAACTCTTGGGTCACAAACCCTTTCTCAAAACTTTTTAGATATTACTGCTCTACCATTTTCTGGTATTTAGTATGAAAGTGATGAAAATATCAATAATAATATTTTATTTTCCTTTTTATGTATCTTTTTCTGACTATATATTAAAGGTAGATTTTTATTCTTGCAATTTAAAAATTACACCAGGACATTTGGATTTCAATTATGAGAAAGGCTTCAAATTGCTGTTCCTTTTTTATACACATAATTTCTCTCTAATCTCATTGAAATTTAAAATAGAAATTTTCTGATATTTATCCCTATATCTTGGTACAAATCCATATCAAATTGTACCGTTCTGGTTCCCTTTCCATGTAATGATAGGTCTTTCTATAACTCTGGTGACATTTTTGTCTGCTTATTTTCACCAAGAAGAGGTTTATGTTTGTCCAATATTGTGAGTGCAATGGAGGCTCTGTCAGTTATTGAGAAAATTGCTTGTATTATTTTAGTCTCAGACAATGTGAACATTTTTATTTCCTGAAGTTTTGTTGTGATATTTGAGGGAAAAGATGGCCATGAAAGGTGTAGCAAGAGCTGTTCTCCAGGGGTTTCTTTTCCATGTGGTGTGGAGTAGCCTTCCAGAGACTAACAGATAATTGCTCCCCAGCCTCTTCTCCAACTGGAATGACTACAGTACTCAGGACTCTACTGGCTCCTGCAGAAATCAACTGGTGTTCCTTACTCTGCCATACCTGCCAGCTGCTGGCTAGGAATCCCATGTAGCCTAGAAAGTATTCTCATTTATTTTTGAAATATTTAATGGATACCCACAATGTATATTGGAGAAGGAAATGTAAACCCACGCCAGTGTTCTCGCCTGGAGAATACCAGGGACGGGGGAGCCTGCTGGGCTTCCGTCTATGGGATCACACAGAGTCAGACACGACTGAAGTGACTTAGCAGCCGCACGATGTATAAGATACCGGCTAGACACTGAAATAGAGCTGTGATTTAAAGATACATGGGGTTAACCATTTCATTAGAGTTCAAGAATGAGGACATAAATTTGGTAATCATTAATCATTGGGTAATTAAGGTTACGGGAGTGGATGCTATTGCCTAAGTTGAGAGTATAAAATGAAAAACTTAAGAAGAGCTGCTGCTGCTGCTGCTAAGTCACTTCAGTCGTGTCCGACTCTGTGCAACCCCATAGACGGCAGCCCACCAGGATCCCCCGTCCCTGGGATTCTCCAGGCGAGAACACTGGAGTGGGTTGCCATTTCCTTCGCCAATGCATGAAAGTGAAAAGTGAAAGTGAAGTTGCTCAGTCGTGTCGGACTCTTAACGACCCCATAGACTGCAGCCTACCAGGCTCCTCCACCCATGGGATTTTCCACACACGAGTACTGGAGTGGGTTGCCATTGCCTTCTCCTAAGAAGGGCTAGGACCAAGATTTAAAGAATCTTATCATTTAAAAGTCTGGTTAAGAAAAGAATAATTCTTTTTTTAATTTAAAAGTCTGATGGAGAAGGATAAATTAGAAACTAAGAAGAACTGGCCAGGGAAGTAGGAGAAAAATTTTAATATGTATTCCAACTAAATAGAATGCCTGAGTTAAACACTGTTATTTGCTTTCTCAACACCTGTTCCCTGTTTATTCCCTGCTGATGAAGCCCAGCTTAGTTTAGGGTGGCCATGTTCTCAGTCCCAAGTGATACATTCACTTTCTCAATCTCCCTTGTATGTAGAAGTGGCCATGGAACACAGTTCTGACCCATGACCATGAAGTCTTCTATAGGGTATTTTGGAAAGTTTTTGTGTTCTAATATTCAAAAAGAAGGAAAAGGACTTCAGATGCTGCTGGCGCTGCTCTTTGTCTTCCCTTCTTCCTACCTTGAAGACAGCCTAGCTCTTCAGATCTTCAGCAATCACTGTACTACCATGAGGTATTAAACATGGAAATAAAAGTCAACTCACTAAAACTAGAAAGGTTTGGATACATTCTCAATGGGATTTTTAATGGCACAACAAATATCAATAGCCACCCACTTCCAGATTTATTAAGTTAGAAGACTAAAGTTATTTTTGGTTTAGCCACTGTAGTGAATGTTTCTATTCTTGCAGTTGAACGCATTTCTAATTCACAAAATTTCCTTCTTAAATATTAACTTGGTTTCTCCACTATAAATATATAATTGTACTTGATTTTGGAAAAGTAGAAAAAAATAAAGTGTGTGTAATTCTTTTTCTATTTTTGCCTAGTTCATAATAAACTATAAAAGAATAGCACAAAACAAAATAAAAACAATCCTCCTGTTTTCATCTGACCTTCCTTGACAAGGAAAAGGATTTTTTTTTTTCCAAAACTTAGTCTCTTTCCAATAATCAAATATGCATTGCCCATAAAGCCTGGACCTAAGGAACAGTCGTCTGTGTTCTATGACAAGGTGTGTAGACGGAAAATTTGCACCTGAGGAAAGAACAGTGACTCTCCTTTACTTACCAATAGCAGAAATTACACGTGCCAGACTACAGGCATGACTTTCCATAGAAATACAGGGGAAAGCTTTTGGTTTTCTGACCAGACATACCAGACCAAAAACATTTGAAGTCAAGTTTTTTCATCTCTGATTCTCCCTATAAAACTACTCCCTGTCCTATCCTCAACAACTTGCCCTAAAAGCGTACTATTGCAATTATTACTATTCGAGATTAATGATATTATTAACTTCATTTTTGAAGTTTTTACTTTTTTGAAGCTCTTACCATTTTGCAGGCACTGTGCTGACATCGAGGATACAATGTCAAATTTAAGACATGAGCAGTAATTTAAAAATCATTGATAGAGAAAATAATCAAATGAAAATAAACCTAAAATTTAAATAGAACACAAATCCTGCCCAGAAAGATCTTCCTGGGGAAAACAGACAAAAGAAATCAATAATTATAACTTAATATGACAAAGGTCTGTGTGCACCTGAGCAGTGATTCTCAAATTTTGCTTCCCATTTGAAATCATTTTAAAAGTGCCAGTGCCCAAGATTCACTACTGAGAATCTCTAGGGCTGGGGCACAGACATTAGTGGGTTTTTTTTTTTTTTAACTTTTTAGATGATCTCAGCATGCAACCAAGTTTGAGGACCAATACATTAGTGGAAATCTCAGCAAAATCAGGAACAAGATTAAGAGGTGTTCTAGCAACTTTATTATTTAAAATTAATATAAAATTTATTTCCAATGCAACAAGGCACAAAACTGGATATTATTTAGAGTTTATATCCCTGTCAACTATAAAAGCCAAGAGAATTGACAAACTATTAAAATTAGTACAACAGTGCCTTGGAACCTGGCCCTGCCTACAAGTGGGTTGGCCCCAGCCTGGGGATGGACCCTCAACTGACCAAAAGCCATCACACCAAGCAAGTTCTGGTAGCCAACTGGGTTGAATCCATCCCCACCTATCAGTGAAGTTGGCCTCACCACAACAAAAGGGCCCATGAAGCCCACACAAGGGGCACCCCTAGAGCATATAACACTGGTGACCAGAGAAGAATGTGCCCCCCAGGACATCTACATAAGGCCATTTCTCCAAGACTGAGAAACATAACTGACCTTCCTAACACACAGAAATAAAAGCAGAGAATTAGGCAAAATGAGGAGACAGAGGAATATGTCAAAAACCCTAGAAGAACTAAGCAAAACAGAGATAAGTAATCAACTTGATAAGGAGTTCAAGGTAATGATTATAAAGGTGCTCAATGAACTCAGGAGAAAATCGATGAGCCAGTAAAAAGTTTAACAAAGAGTTGGAAAATAGGAAGAACAACAAACAGAGCTGAAGAATATAATAACTGAAATAAAATTAGAATGACAGCTTACCTAAATACAAGGATGGGAAAAATTGGAAGCTTCATATACTGCTAGTAGGAATGTAAAATAGTATAGTTGGCTTTGGGAAACTGTCTGGCAGTTCCTTCAGTGATTAAACATAGAATTACCATAAAAACCAACAATTCTATTCATACCCCCCAAAAATGAAAATACATGTCTACACAAAAACTTATACATGAATATTTACAGCACCATTTTTCATAATAGCCAAAAAATGGAAACAACCCAAATGTCCATCAACTGATAAATGGATAAATAAAATGACAAATATGATATATTTATAAATCAATATATGATATATCATAAAATATATTAGAATATCATTTAGCAATAAAAAAGGAGTGAAATGCTGATGCATGTACAGCATGGATGAACTTTAAGAACATTATGGACTGCAAGGAGAACAAGCCAGTCAATCCTAAAGGAAATCAACCCTCAATATTCATTGAAAAGACTGATGCTGAAGCTGAAACTCCAATACTTTGGCCACCTGATGCAAAGAGCTGACTCATTGGAAAAGACCCTGATGCTGGGAAAGATTGAAGGCAGGAGGAGAAGGGGACAACAGAGGATGAGATGGTTGGATGACATCACTAACTCAATGGACATGAGTTTGAGCAAGCTCTGGGAGATGGTAAAGGACGGGGAAGCGTGGCATGCTGTGGTCCATGGGGTCGCAAAGAGTTGTACACAACTGAGCAACTGAACAACAACAATGCTAAGTAGAAGAAGCTAATGACAAAAGATCATATATTGTTTGATTCTATTTACATTAAATGTTCTGAGCAAGCAAACCTATAGAAACAGAAAGTAGATACGTGGTTGCCTATGACTGATGGCAAGTGGGGAGAGACTAGAGAATGATGGCCAAGAGGTGTGGGGTTTCTTTTTAGGGTAGTGAAATCTTCTAAAATTCACTGAGGTGATGAATGCACAGTTCTGTGAATACATGAAAAGTCACTGAATTATATACTTCAAATGAAGGAATGTTAATTATATCTCAATGAAGCTGATTAAAAAGAACAAATATCTCAAAGGCAATAGCTTTCTGGTATAATGTGGTAATTATAATGAATTAAAACCATATTTTGCTTATTATTCTTCAAAAAAAATCTTTAAACAAAAGTTTATCTGAACTCTCAGGAACTCGACTCAATGCTCTGTGGTGACCTAAATAGGAAAGAAATCCAAAAAAGAGGGGATATATGTATATATATGGGATTCCTTGGTAGCTTGGTTGGTTAAGAATCTGCCTGCAATGCAGGAGACCCAAGTTCGATTCCTGGGTTGGGAAGATCCTCCCTGATGAAGAAAATGGCAACACACTCCAGTATTCTTGCCTGGGAAATCCAATGGACAGAGGAGCTTGGTGGTCTACAGTCCATGAGGTCGCAAAGAGTCAGACACGACTGAGCAACTAAGCACACAGAACATGTATATATATAAAACTGATTCACTTTGCTGTACAGTAGAAACTAACACAAAATTGTAAAGCAACTATGTGCTTAGTCACTCAGTCATGTCCAATCCCTTCTCCAGGGAATCTTCCTGAAGCAGAGATTGAACACAAGTCTGTTGCATTGCAGGCAGATTCTTTAGCATCTGAATCACCAGGGCAGCCCAACTATACTCCAATAAAAAAAATTTTTTTAAGCTTATCTTGACTCTGCATATAAAAAATATGGCCCTATTTGGTTAAAGCAGGCATGAGAACATCAGAGTCCAGTCTTCTTGCCCTTGCCCTGTTCCTTCCTCCAAGGGACACTTAAGAATACCAGGGCTCCATTATCATATGTGAAACGAATCGCCAGTTCAGGGTTGATTCATGTTACAGGATGCTTGGGGCTGGTATGCGGGGATGACCCAGAGGGAGGATAAGGGGAGGAGGGAGGTGGGAGGGGGGTTCGGGAGGGGGAACTCAAGTACACCCGGGATGGATTCATGTCAATGTATGGCAAAACCAACCAATATAATATTATAAAATAATTAGCCTCCAATAAAAAAAATTTTTAAAATAAATAAAATAAAACCCACTACTTTTTAAAACAGGGGCTTCCAGGTGGTGTAGTGGTAAAGAATCCACCTGTCAATGCAGGAAATGAGGAGTCTTGGGTTCAATCCCTGTGTCAGGAAGATACCCTGGAAAAGGAGATGTCAACCCACTCCAGTAATCTTGCTGGGATAATCCCATGGACAGAGGAGCCTGGAGGGTTATAGTCCATGGGATCGAAAAGAGTTTGAGATGACTGAATACACACATGCACACTTTTAAAAATATAATGGAAACTTATTTTACAGTAACAACAAAAATTACAATAACTATAAACAACCTGGATGAGAGCCATATAACAAAATTTTCAATCACTTCACTGACAGGCCTGAAAACAAACCTCTTCTATTTTGGCATTATTTGTTTACAAGAGACAGGATTTTGGAGAACAAATTCAAAGCTTTTGTCAGTTTTTGGCCCTAATTATGAAATTTTAAAAGAGAAAAAGGGCATGTTATCCTCACAGGGAGCTTCCAGGGTGCCTCAGTAGTAAAGAATCTGCCTGCCAGTGCAAGAGACGTGGATTCGATCCCTGGGTCAAGAAGATTACCTGGAGAAGGAAATGGCAGCCTTCTCCAGTAAGCTTGCCTGGGAAATCCCATGGACAGAGGAACCTGGCGGGCTATAGTTCCTGGGGCTGCAAAGAAGTCAGACTTGACTTAGGGACTTAAAACAACAACAATCCTCTCAGGCCTCAGACACAACTGCGGGAGCAAATTTGAGTAACTGTTTTGAACTGTGGTGTTGGAGAAGACTCTTGAGAGTCCCTTATACTGCAAGGAGATCCAATCAGTCCATTCTAAAGGAGATCAATCCTGGGTGTTCATTGGAGGGACTGATGCTAAAGCTGAAACTGCAATACTTTGGTCCCCTCATGTGACGAGTTGACTCACTGGAAAAGACTCTGATGCTGGGAAAGGTTGGGGGCGGGAGGAGAAGGGGACGACGGAGAATGAGATGGCTGGATGGCATCACCGACTCTGTGGACATGAGTTTGAGTGTACTCCGGGAGTTGGTGATGGACAGGGAGGCCTGGCGTGCTGTGATTCATGGGGTCACGGAGAGTCGGACACGACTGAGCGACTGAACTGAACTGAACTGAAGGATATAAAGAAAGAAAGTGAAGTCAATCAGTTGTGTCTGACTCTTTCGACCCCATGGACTATAGCCTACCAGGGCTCCTCCGTTGATGGGATTTTCCAGGCAAGAATACTGGAGTGGGTTTCCATTTCCTTCTCCAGGAGATAGCAAACACTTTATTCCCCCTCATCTTGGTGTAGATCCTGGATAAGTCAGATCTGATCATTTTTTCCCAAGTGTATTCTATATTACTACTATCATCATTGATGTGTAATTATTAGATTTCAGGACCCAATTTAACAATCTCATCACTATTTTTCATCCTATAGACAGTAAAAAGATATCAACTTAAGAGAAAGACAAATCTAAATTTAAATCTCCTTTGTCACTTAGTTTCCTATCTGTGAAATGTGAACCATAATATCTGGCCTGTTGTTGTTTAGTTGCTTCAGTTGTGTATGACACTTTTACAACCCCATGCACTGCAGCCCACCAGGGTCCCCTGTCCATGGGATTCCCCAGGCAAAAATACTGCAGTGGGTTGCCATTTCCTTTTCCAAATACCTGCCCTTTAGGCTTTTTATTAGAATTAGAAGCTACGCATGTAAAAAAACCTAGCACAGGGTTTAGCACTTGATAGCACTTATAACGGAGAAGGCAATGGTACCCCACTCCAGTACTCTTACCTGGAAAATCCCATGGACGGAGCAGCCTGGTAGGCTGCAGTCCATGGGGTCACGGACACAACTGAGCGTCTTCACTGTCACTTTTCACTTTCATGCATTGGAGAAGGAAATGGCAACCCACTCCAGTATTCTTGCCTAGAGAATCCCAAGGACGGGGGAGCCTGGTGGACTGCCATCTCTGGGGTCGCACACTACTGAAGAGACTTAGCAGCAGCAGCAGCACTTATAAAATTGATACATCTTACATTATTATCATTATTATTAGTAACAATGATAGTAATAAAAGTAAACCTAATAACTAAACTAAAAAAAATTATAACAGCCTAAATACTGTGACTAGAAAAGTATTGCCTAAGATCAATCAATGTAAAATATAGGTTGAAGGTTTGTTTCTCTATAAGATGCACTTCTTTATAATAGATGTAATTTGTCTCTACACTTACATAAGATGCTCATGAGATTAGGGTGGGTGTTAAAAGGAAAGGATTTCAAGATCAAAAAAACATGGGAAATGCTTTATACAGCCAGATCCACTTCTAAAATTATTAAGATCTGGGGCAGGGGATCAATGCTCTCAGTTTCCTGGGACATGGTACATTCAGTGCTAAAATGAGAAAGTCCTGAGCAAACTGGGATAGTTGGTCACCCTAACTGAGATAAGAAAGCCTTCCATAGCGATCAATGCAAAGAAATAGAGGAAAACAATAGAATGGGAAAGACTAGAGATCTCTTCAAGAAAATTAGAGATACCAAGGGAACATTTCATGCAAAGATGGGCTCAATAAAGGACACAAATGGTAGGGACCTAACAGAAACAGAAGATATTAAGAAGAGGTGGCAAGAATACACAGAAGAACTACACAAAAAAGATCTTCACAACCCAGATAATCACGATGGCGTAATCACTCACCTAGAGTCAGACTTCCTGGAATGTGAAGTCAAGTGGGCCTTAGGAAGCATCACTACGAACAAAGCTAGTGGAGGTGATGGAATTTCAGTTGAGCTATTTCAAATCCTGAAAGATGATGCTGTGAAAGTGCTGCACTCAATATGCCAGCATATTTGGAAAACTCAGCAGTGGCCACAGGACTGGAAAAGGTCAGTCTTCATTCCAATCCCAAAGAAAGGCAATGCCAAAGAATGCTCAAACTACCGCACAATTGCACTCATCTCACACACTAGTAAAGTCATGCTCAAAATTCTCCAAGCCAGGCTTCAGCAATATGTGAACCGTGAACTTCCAGATGTTCAAGCAGGTTTTAGAAAAGGCAGAGGAATCAGAGATCAAATTGACAACATCCGCTGGATCACTGAAAAAGCAAGAGAGTTCCAGAAAAACATCTATTTCTGCTTTATTGACTATGCCAAAGCCTATGACTGTGTGGATCCCAACAAACTGTGGAAAATTCTGAAAGAGATGGGAATACCAGACCACCTGATCTGCCTCCTGAGAAACCTGTATGCAGGTCAGGAAGCAACAGTTAGAACTGGACATGGAACAACAGACTGGTTCCAAATAGGAAAGGGAGTATGTCAAGGCTGTATATTGCCACCCTGCTTATTTAACTTCTATGCAAAGTACATCATGAGAAACACTGGGCTGGAGGAAGCACAAGCGGGAATCAAGATTGCTGGGAGAAATATCAATAACCTCAGATATGCAGATGGCACCACCCTTATGGCAGAAAGTGATGAAGAACTAAAGAGCCTCTTGATGAAAGTGAAAGAGGAGAGTGAAGAAGTTGGCTTAAAGCCCAACATTGAAAAAACTAAGATCATGGCATCCTGACTTTATTTTGGGGGGCTCCAAAATCACTGCAGATGATGATCGCAGCCATAAAATTAAAAGACTCTTACTCCTGGAAAAGACTCTTGAGAGTCCTTTGGACTGCAAGGAGATCCAACCAGTCCATTCTAAACGAGGAAAATCCTGGGTGTTCATTGGAAGGACTGATGCTAAAGCTGAAACTCCAATACTTTGGCCACATCATGCGAAGAGCTGACTCACTGGAAAAGACTCTGATGCTGCGAAGAATTGGGGGCAGGAGGAGAAGGGGATGACAGAGAATGAGATGGCTGGATGGCATCACCGACTTGATGGACATGAGTTTGAGTGAACTCCGGGAGTTGGTGATGGACAGGGAAGCCTGGAGTACTGTGATTCATGGGATCTCAAAGAGTTGGACACGACTGAGCAACTGAACTAATTAACTAACTCCTTGGAGGGAAAGTTATGACCAATCTAGACAGCATATTAAAAAGCAGAGACATTACTTTGTCAACGAAAGTCCATTTAGTCAAGGCTATCGTTTTTCCAGTGGTCATGTGTGGATGTGAGAGTTGGACTATAAAGAAAGTTGAGCGCTGAAGAATTGATGCTTTTGAACTATGGTGTTGGAGAAGACTTGAGAGTCCCTTGGACTGAAAGGAGATCCAACCAGTCCATCCTAGAGGAGATCAGTCCTGGGTGTTCACTGGAAGGACTGATGTTGAAGCTGAAACTCCAATACTTTGGCCACCTCATGTGAAGAGCTGACTCACTTGAAAAGACCCTGATGCTGGGAAAGATTGAGGGTGGGAGGAGAAAGGGAAGACAGAGGATGAGATGGTTGGATGGCATCACTGACTCGACGGACATGGGTTTGGGTGAACTCCAGGAGTTGGTGATGGACAGGGAGGCCTGGCGTGGTGCGTTTCATAGGGTCGCAAAGAGTCGGACACGACTGGCAACTGAACTGAACTGATGAACTATATCATATATATAAAAATAAAAATTATAGTCAAGCTAATACACTGTTAAATATAGCATGTTCTATGCTTTCACCTTGACAAAGATACTGTCAAAATGTCATAGAAGACTGGGTTCACAGTTAGAAATTCTGGACTACTGGGAGTTCTACAGCAGAACATGGCTTGGTCAAGAGAGGCAGTTCCCAGTTTGTGGCCTTACCCACTCCCCTTCTTAGCCTAAGAGACGAAGAGGCCTACAGACACTTAAACCTGTGCATCCACAGCCCATCCACACCTCTCTCTCCTCCAAGCAGCTGTGTCAGAGCCACTGGTGGGGAAATCTGTTCTCTGAAATGGCCATTAAGGTTCTAGAGGTTGGTTTGGACCATCTGAGTGGTGTATTCCAGGATCCTAGTAGCTGCAGTATGGTCTAGTAAAAGGGGTGGGTTCTGAGTAGGCACATATCCTCAGTTCTTGAGACTCCTTACACTTCTAAGAGGAGGTCCACGGAAGTAGCCAACTTGTTGCATTCTTAGGGCAATGCTGCATATTGTAATTTTGACTCTAGAAGGCACATGATTCATGTTAGCATATAAAGTGTTTTCAGCTGTTCTCAGTAAAGAAACTTATTTAACTATTTTTCCAAACATTTACTAATTTATATCACTATAGATTTTCCTTTTTATATACAATATATTGACATCACATCAAGCATACTTAGAAAATACTAATGTGGAGAGAAACACATGGTCAAACTCACCTACATCTCCAATCACAATTTAATTATGTTAAGTAGAGCCTCACAGAAAAGACCAGAAACAAATTGAGTCATTTTATTGATTATTTAAGCTCTTCCCTGCTTATTTGTCCAAGAGAACAATTATCTTAGGATTTCAGAATGTTTCGGTAGCAATACCTTGCAACCCTCATTCTGATCCACAGTGCTCTCTAGAACAGTAGATAAACGTGGTGCAGCAACTATGAGTAATAATACTATTCTTTGTCTTTTTTTTTTTAATTTCAACATAAGCTCAACAGAGCCCAAAACCTAGAAGTGGATACCAGGGCACAGTCAGAAAGCTTTGGGAAAAATCCATCTATCTCTGGATCAAAGAACAGAATGTCATTGTTGTTCAGTTGCTAAGTTGTGTCCAATTCTTTGCAACCTCATGGACTGTAACACAGCAGGCTCCTCTGTCCTCCATTATCTCCCAGAGTTTGCTCAAAATCATATCCATTGAATTTGTGATGTTATCCAACCATCTCATCCACTGCCATCCCCTTTTTGCCTTCAATCTTTCCCAGCATCAGGGTCTTTTCCAATGAATCAGCTCTTTGCAGCAAGTGGCCAGAGTATTAGAGCTTCAGCTTCAGCATCAGTCTTTCTAATGAATATTCAGGGTTGATTTCTTTTAGAATTAACTGGTTTGATCTGCTTGTAGTCCAAGGGACTCTGAAGAGCCTTCTCCCACACCACAATTTGAAAGTATCAGTTCTTTGGCACTCAATCTTCTTTATGGTCCAACTGAAACATAACTGAGAAAACCATAGCTTTGACTATGCGGACCTTCATTGGCAAAGTGATATCTCTGCTTTTTAATACACTGTCTAGTTTTGTCATAGTTTTCATTCCAAGGAGAAAATGTCTTTTAATTTCATGGCTGCAGTCACTGTCCACAGTGATTTTGGAGCCCAAGAAAATAAAATCTGTCATTGCTTCCACTTTCCCCCCTTATATTTGCCATGAAGTGATCGGACCAGATGCCATGATCTTAGTATTTTTAATGTTGACTTTCAAGCCAGCTTTTTCCACTCTCCTCTTTAACCCTCATCAAGAGACTCTTTATTTTGTCTTCACTTTCTGCCATAAAAAACAGAATAGGAGACTCCTAAAACTCAGATAGAGTAGGAGAAACTCCAGTGTTTCCCTTCTTTTCTGTGTTCTTTTTTGCCCCAACCACCAACCTATTTCACAGTGGCATAGCAGTAACATCAAGGGGACCTCAAAATAGAAAAAATTCTGAGGATGACCTTTCTAATTAGAAGAGATTCTAATCTCTCAGTCTCTCCAAGAGAGTTAGAATTCCCAATATTTCTTTCCTCTCCCTACCATCCCTCCGTTTGGCCTGAGATGTGGTATCATCACTGGAAGTAGACTGAACAGGATAATAAAGCTGCAAACTTCTGGCCAGAGGTTCAAAAAGGGAGAGCCTTAGGAAACCAGAAAGTGGTGGAAGATCACAAAGAAGAGGGAGCTCAGAAAATTGACTTCTTAAAGTTGTTTATGAAACCCTGGGGTTACCCATGAGTGAGGCATACATTGATTTGACCCTAAAAAGCACTCCTAGACTTTGACAACTGAATTACAGGATAGATCATCTCACAGACCCCAGATTGGTCACAAAATAACATAAACATAGGACTGATAAATTTATAACAGAAGATTTGTAAACTGAACTGACATTGGAATCCACAGAAGGCAACTCTGAAGCTGTAGCCTCAGATGCCTGCTAAGACAAAAATTTAAATACTCTCCATGTGATTTAAACAAGATGCCAAATCTCAAAACATAATATTAAAACATAACTCTTAATTCATGACACTAATGTCAGATGGCACAGAGGTTGGAATTATTTGACCATGATTATTATAAAAATGTGCCAAGACTTCTACTTCTGGGAAGATGGAGTAGGTATGCATTTCCTGTTCCCCCTACTAAGTAAGGCCAACACTCCTGGACATTATGTAAAACAACCACAAGTAGACCATGGAAGGTGGAGAGAAGGAAGAAAATTGGCTAAGGATCTTGGGACCTGAGGTGATAAGTTCCTTAGGTTTTCTTTTTGCCTCATATATCCCTGCTTTGCAGGCAGATTTTTTACCATCTGAACCACAAGGGAAGGTCCTCATATATCCCACTGGATATTAAAGAAGCCAACAAACTGGAAATGCCAATAGGCACAGATGAAAAATCAACAACAATGACAATAAAAGCCTACTCTCCTAGTCAGAGGATCAGGAACACCTACAAAATCCTATTGCTAACTTCATGCTTAATGATGAATGAATATGTTTCCCTCAAACCAGGAACAAGGCAAAGACATCTGTTCTCCACACTATTCAACATGGAACACCTGGCCAGGGTAGTAAAGCAAAAACAAAGAAAAAAAAAAAAACCTCCCTATTTGCAGATGAAATAAATATCTACATAGGAAATCACACACACACAAATTCCTAGATTTAATAAATGTACCTTGAGTATGGTACAGGATACAAAAATCAATTGTATTTTTATATGCCAGTAACAAACATGTAAAAACCAAAATTTAAAATGCAATTCTACTTATAATCAAAATAAAGAAAATCCTTAAGTGTAAATCTAACAAAACATGCACACAGCTTGAATGCTGATGAAAAAAAAAAAGACAAACAGGGAGACAAATATTGATCATAGATTGGAAGATTCAACATAGAAAGAATGTCAACCCTCTCCAATGATATATAGTTTTAGTGTAATTCCCACCAAAATACCAGTCAGTTATTTTGTAGATATAGACAAGACCCCTCTGAAAGTCACATTTTTAAAAAAGAAACTAAAATATCTAAAACAGTTTTGAAAAAGAAGACTAAAGTAGGAGGAACCTACTTTACTTCCACTCTATCCAATTTCAAGACTACAGTTACAGTAATCAAGATTGGTATTGGCAAAGGGGAGGGATAGACACATAGATCAATGGGATCTGCTAGGACTATTTGCTATTAACAATGTTAGAGAAGGTCTCTGGGGGAATCAAAGGCCAAAATAAATGATAGCCTATGAGTCGGTCACGACTGAGCGACTGAACTGAACTAATTCTCCCACAACTCTTTAGCAAACTGTACAATCTGGCCCAAATTTCTTAATGTATCATCTGTAATGATTTAGGCAGAAATCTCCTGCCACCAATCTTTGGGTCCCTTAAGTAACGAAATGCTTATAAACAACTTGTTCATTCCTAGTGGTGCCAGAGAGAATTTCCTGGCAGTTTAGAGGTCAGGACTCAGCACTTTCCCTTGAAGTGACATAGTAGCTTTCAGTCTTTGAACACATCAACTGGACCTGCCCAGGGACCAGGCCAAGAATACAAGGTCTCAGTAAGGATCTCTAGGTTGGCCTACTCCTTCTGAGCCTTCCTTATTACTGGCATGAGGCAATGGCGATTCCCCAGGTCTAGCTAGTTCAAGTACTTGCTGTTGTTTAGTTGCTAAGTCATGTCCAACTCTTTTGCTACCTCATGGATTGTAGCCCACTAGGCTCCTCTGTCCCAGGCAAGACTTCCCAGGCAAGAATACTGGAGTGGGTTGCCATTTCTTTCTCCAGGGTATCATCTCAACACAGGGATCGAACCCACGTCTCCTGAATTTCAGGCAGATTCTTTACCACTGAGCCACCAGGGAAGCGAGTCCAAGTGCTGCTGCTGCTGCTGCTGCTAAGTCACTTCAGTCGTGTCCGACTCTGTGTGACCCCATAGACAGCAGCCCATCAGGCTCCCCCATCCCTGGGATTCTCCAGGCAAGAACACTGGAGTGGGTTGCCATTTCCTTCTCCAATGCATGCAAGTGAAAAGTGAAAGTGAGGTTGCTCAGTCGTGTCTGACTCCTAGCGACCCCATGGACTACAGCCTACCAGGCTCCTCCGTCCATGGGATTTTCCAGGCAAGAGTACTGGAGTGGGGTGCCATTGCCTTCTCCAAGTCCATGTGCTAGGTGAATCTAATGTTAACTGATGAAGAAAGTTGCTTAGGAAATAATGATGGATCCATGTGTCATGGCACATTGTGTGTGTGTATGTGGGTGGATAGCTGCTGGCATGAGTGTTCTATTGCTGCTACAGCAAATCACTGTAAACTCTGTGGTTTAAAACAACGTAAATTTATTATCTTATGGTTCTAGAGGTCAGAAGTTTAAATGAATCTCACCGGGCTAAAATCAAGGTGTCAGCAGGGTGTATTCTTTCTAAAGAGTCGGACAGTTCATTACCTTGCTTTTCCAGTCTCAAGAGGCCACCTTCATTCCTTGACTTGTGGCTTCTTCCTCCATCTTCAAAGCCAGTATCACAGCATCTTCAAATCTCTGACTCTGACACTGACCACTAACCTTCCTGTCTCCCTCTTTCACTGATAAGGATTCTTTGATTACACTGGGTCCATCCAAGGTCAGCTGATTACCAGTTTTAATTCTATTTGCAACCTTAATTCTCTCTTGCCAGTTACAAGTTCTGGGGAGTAGGATGCGAAAATATTTGAGGAACTGCTATTCTGTCTACCACACTACTGATGTGATTACTTCAGTAATTTGTTTCACAAATAGTTTCTTAATAATATTTTTAAGACCTCTCCCAAATCTGCATTTCTCTTTAGGTGGTCTGGGAACTTACATTTTTTGTGGTTTCCTTAACCACACCCACAACCATGAAAAAGCAGTGGTTCTCAAAGTCTGGCACCAGTACCAGCATCACATCGCCTGAGAACTTGTTACCAGTTCAGAATCTCAGCCCCACCCAGACTTGCAAATTCAGAAACTCTAGGGGCTGGGGCCCCAGCAAACTATGGTTTAACAAGCTCTCCAGGTGATTCTGATGTACACACATGCTTGAGAACCACTGGACTTGGAACTATTAAGTCTAGAGGCTCCCTTATCGTTGTGGTTAATTTGCTAAGTCATCTCTGACTCTTTTGTGACCCCATGGACTGTAGCCCACCAAGCTCCTCTGTCCATGGAATTCTCCAGGCATGAATACCCGGACTGGGTTGCCATTTCCTTCTCCAGGAGATCTTCCCAACCCAGGAATAGGACCCATGTCTCCTGCATTGACAGGCGGATTCTTTACCACCGAGCTACCAGAGTAACCCCAGAGGTTTCTTATATAGTATCTAAAATATAATTTTAAAATACATTGCTTTCAAATCAGAATGACTTTTAGTATCTACTCTGTAAACAAGTTCTGCCATTGTGAAAACTTTTTTCTGTCATTCATGAAGAAACAGAACAAAACATAGTTCACACACCACAAAAAAAAACTTTACCAAAATATTAGGAGTCTTTTTTTTCTGGGAAATAGAATGATTTTTTCCCCCACTACACTTTTCTATGTTTCAAAATATTTTATAATAAATATATATTATTTTAGGGTGAATACGATATAGATTTCAAAATGGAAAGACAAAAAGCACATAACCAAAAAATCTTCTTCAGCAATATCAAATAGGCTAATCAAACAGTTGGAGAAGGAAATGGCAACCCTCTCCAGTATTTTTGCCTGGAGAATCCCATGGACAGAGGAGCATGGGAGGCTACATACAATCCACGGGGTCGCTAAGAGTTGGACACGACTTAGCAACTAAACAACAATAATCAAACAGTAAAAATAATTTGGCTGATTCTTTCTCAGTTCTTTATTTGATCTCTGTGTTTACTGCTGCTGCTGCTAAATCGCTTCAGTCGTCTCCGAGTCTGTGCGATCCCATAGATGGCAGCCCACCAGGCTCCCCCATCCCTGGGATTCTCCACTAGCCATAGTCATAATGGGCCAGTATAGAGTAGGACAAGCCATTTTAGAAGAGGACAAACACCTAGAGATCCTCAGAGGAAAGAAGCCCACAACTCCTGGTTGTGTCCAGTCTTAGATGATAGCGCCAAATCACCCACCTTTTCTCAGAACTCTGATAAATAAACTCAGCACCCACAACCTCCCCTGGGTCCCACTCACAGTCTAGCAACGGGCCACATCCCCACCCCAGATTTTTTTTTTTCCCAAAGCAGACAATGTGGTATTGTGATTAGATATAAACTGAAAGTGTATTTTCTGCCCTTCAGTAATTACACTGCCTTATGGTAGCATTATTCAGTGTGAAGCCTTATTATACTGCAGAATGAAATTCTGTATAATTTTCTTCTCCTCCAATGCACAAATGGAAATCATATTTTGGTCTGAGTTGGGAAGAAAGGCTCAGTTATCACTTGTGAGCGTGGTGTTATTTTCCCCAGAATTAAAAAATCCATCTGGGTGTCCGACCTCGCTCACCCCGCTGCCTCTCCATTCAGCCTTTTGTATGCAGATGAACCTTATCAATTTCCACCGCCTCAAAAGCCCGCACCCAGCTTGGTGCCTCCCCCTGGTCCGCGCGGCTTTAATGGAAATGCATGAGGCTTTTTTTTTTCTTTGATGTCTATGAAATATACGCATGTGGATAAAAACCTGTGCTTTTATTTAGGAGGAGGGGGAGGGGGGCTCAAATCAAAGTTAAAGTCTACCCTATCAGGCCTCGCTGGAGATTAGCGGAAGAGAGAAAGGAACAGCAAATCCAACACGAAGCTGTGAAACTGGGGTTATTCAGATTATTGACTAACAAATAAAAGGGCAGGGGTTGTCACATCTGTATTCTAAGGGTTTCATCCCACCGCAGGCCTCATCAACAACTTAGTGGAGTGCTACTAAATCCCGCGTGTTAACACTCGGGCCCTGGGGGCGCCCTGTGATTAACGCGTTAATTGGAGCTCCCTCAGGCCTAACGCACGGGTGGCGTCGGTAATTCACTTAAGGCCAGTGGGCTCTTAAGTTATTCCACAGCCTGGTGTAAACAACGCACGAGTAACACCACTCATCCGTTCATCCAGGCTTTTAGCAACTTCCAATGAATGATGCATCCGCCGGTGACAAAGCTGAGCCGGGGACTGTCTGAAACCTCCAGGACCACAGGAGTAGATCAAAACTGCCTGGCTTTCACCAGACCCGGAGACTCACTCGCGTGCCTCTCGAACATGCAACTTGGTCAGCCCAGCTCCACCCAGTACAAAATAAACCACTGGGTTTTTTGTTTTTTAAAAAAGTCTAGAAAATTTAAGCAACAACCTTCCTTGTTCATCCATGTAAATCATTCAAAAATCAGGTTTTCTTTGGCTGTAAGTATCTCAGCAACTTATTACATTTGTGACAGACAAGTATGATGCTGTCGACAGAGATTGTATTTTGTGACTAATGATGCAATTTACATGAACCTTGAGTGTAGCATCAAGAATGAGATGGCCTTCCCTAAACTAGCCAGAACTGAACCTGACTGAGCAGCTTAGCAGCTTGACTCTGAAAAAGCGATAATAGTACTCATTCTGTTTGCCTAACAAGATCGTTGTAAGGATTTTAAAGCAATGATTTTTTAAAAAATTCTAAGTTTTCAATGCTTACAAATAACGTAATGTAAGCACAAATTAAATGAGGAATTAAGACTGATTAATATGCTCAAATAACATATCTTTGATTTGTAGCACTTTAAATTTCAAAGGAGTCATATATATGGGTATGTAAAGTGAAGTATTTCAAGTGTACAGAACTGGCAAAACAGAGATTAACCCACTCTTTAAGATCAGAAGAATCAGGTTTAAGAAAAGAAGTAGGAACCTCAGAGTGAAACTGCCTACTCCCAGCTGGTCTCATCCAACTTCTGCCTGAATAGGAAAACTGTTTCCAAAACCAACAGGAAGGTCCATTTTATCTTTGACACTAATTTAAAGCAAGTTTCTTCAGGGGGAGCTGACATCTCTCCTTATAGTCCCCACTCAGTCTTCCTCCCTCTGTTCCTTGGAATCCCAGAAAACAAATTTCTTTCTCCAAGTTAGGGGGAACTCTTGACCCCACAAATAAAGAATCATTAAGTCCTGGAGAGGGCCCTAGAAATCAGACTTTAGATCAATGATCGATAAAGACTATAGTATTCCCCCCACCACCACCTTTTTTTCTTTTTAAAATTTAAAAGTAAGCACACTTATGGTTAACAAGAAAAAAAAGTTCTAAAGAACACAAGTGAGGAGTAATACTTCCAATTTCCCCCACTGCACCCACTGCCCCAAAGTAACCTCTATTAACAGTTTCTTGAGTAGACTTTGGCAATTTAAGTGTAATTTACAAATTTACAAGGATACACACATAAAAAGTTGAAAAATATCAGGAACGTTTCTGCAACATTTTTGCTGAATTATACCTTGGACTTCTGAGCATCAGTTCAGTTCAGTTCAGTCGCTCAGTCGTGTCCAACTCTTTGCGACCCCATGAATCACAGCACACCAGGCCTCCCTGTCCATCACCAATTTCCAGAGTTCACTCAAACTCATGTCCATCGAGTCGGTGATGCCATCCAGCCATCTCATTCTCTGTCGTCCCCTTCTCCTCCCACCCCCAATCCTTCCCAGCATCAGAGTCTTTTCCAGTGAGTCAACTCGTCGCATGAGGTGGCCAAAGTATTGCAGTTTCAGCTTTAGCATCAGTTCTTCCAATGAACATCCAGGATTGATCTCCTTTCGAATGGACTGGTTGGATCTCCTTGCAGTCCAAGGGACTCTCAAGAGTCTTCTCCAGCACCACAGTTCAAAAGCATCAATTCTTCGGCAGTCAGCTTTCTTCACAGTCCAACTCTCACATCCATACATGACCACTAGAAAAACCATAGCCTTGACTAGACGGACCTTGGTTGGCAAAGTAATGTCTCTGAGCATAACAGTGCATGTAATATACCAAGGTGTGTACTAGAAAAATAATTGTAATAGAATTTGGTGTCTAAACCCATCTATGAGATAAACCAATAGTTTTCTCTTGCCATACAGTTTACAGCATGTCATTGGTGGAATTTAAAAACACAGGCACACAAGACCCATTTTACAAGGTTGCAAATATATAGAGTGCTGACCCATGACAAGGGTCAGAGAACTGGAGGATGGGGAGAGGACTGGATGATGGCAGCAGAGTTGAAGGGCAAAGGGAAAAAATGAAAATGAGAACAAATGACAAATTGAGGGGCCTTGCATGGGCCAGTGGAATGTGCTGTACACTGAATAATAGCTATTTGTTATTGGGGTTGTTATTCTGATAAAGAGTTTTCCTGGTAGCTCAGCTGGTAAAGAATCTGCCTGCAATGCAGGAGACCCCTGTTCAATTCCTGGGTCAGGAAGATCCCCTGGAGAAGGGATAGGCTACCCACTCCAGTATTCTTGGGCTTCTGGTGGCTCAGCTGGTAAAGAATCCGCAGTGTGGGAGACCTGGGTTCTATCTGTGGGTTGGGAAGAGCCCTTGGGGAAGGGAACGGCTACCCACTCCAGTATTCTGGCCTGGAAAATTCCATGTACTGTACAGTCTGATAAAACAATTGAAGAGCTTCTCACAATATGTCTTTTTTCTTCCCAATGTTTTGGAATAATTTATACAACACGAAAATTATCTGTTCCTTGAAAGTCTGTAAGACTAATCCTTAATATTGTCTAGAACTGGTGACCTTTTAATAGGTAATTGTTTTATTACTCTTTCAAAGTCTTCTATGATTATTGTTATAGTCAGATTTTCTATTTTCTAAGTAAATTTTTACAATTTATATTTTCCCAAGCATTTTATTGGTATAAGGTTGTGCTTTTTAATTTTATTTTCTATATGTCTGTAGCTATTTCCCTTTTAAATTTATGTTGTTTTCCCTTCTCTCTGTTTTCCTGAATTGGGCAGAAGGAATTTCCTTCTCTACAGAATTTACCAAATATATCTTAGTAATCTTTTCAAAGAATCAGCTTCTATTTGAATTCATCTGCACTATTTTTAATATTGTAATTTAACAATTTCTGTTTTTACTTTTACTATTTTTCCCTAATTTATTTAAGATCATTTTATTTTGTTATTATTTTTCTAACCTCTTAATTGATTTTCATGTGTTTTATGTTTTAATAAACGTATGTTATAATACCATGTATATTCCTCTGTCTCTGCCCAACCCACAGACCTTGATAGGTATGTTCTTAATTTTTTGCATCTGCAGACTTAGTTATAACGATTTTTAACTTCCTTTTCTGTTAAAAAATTATTTAGAAGCATGATTTTTAATTTTTCTGGACAAAGTTTTCCTTTGGTTTTTGTTTATATTTATTTTGCCTTGTGATCAAGAAATACAAATCATATGATTTTTTGCTTTCTGCAGTTTATTAAGATTTATTTTGTAACCTAAAACATGATCACTTTTTTAAAATGCTGTTTTGTATTTAAAAATAGTATGCTTCCTCTGTTAGAGTTAGGTAAGATAGCTAATTGTGTCATTCTATTTCTCTACATCCTTTAATTCGTCTCTTTTCATTTTTTTTCTGTGACATCTAATGACTGTGAGTGCAGTAGGTTAAGGTTTCTCACTGTAATTATGGATTTATCAATGGATCTTTGTGTTTGTTTGCTTTCTCTTTGTTGTGAGCTAACACTAATGACCTATCCCCCAATTTCTATTAGATATGTGTTGGAACATGTGCCATGTGTCTTAATTTTCCTTTCATATTTTGCTTTCCAGGAGAACTTCTCAGGTTGGTCTTCAAGCTTACTCACTTGTTCTTCCACTATTTCCATCCTGTTATTCAAATTGTCTATTGAATTTTTATTTCAAAAATCAAAATTTTAACTTCCAAATGTTAGTTGATTATTATGGATATAATATCCTCTATCCTCTATGCCTTTCTAATGATTTTAATTATTCTTATTCTAATATCTTATTCTTTTTGCTTTTAATTAGCTGAAGTTCCTGATCAGCTCATTTACTTGCTGAGTTTGGAACTCACCTTCATAGTTTTGGCTTCCCTCAAATATTTAATGAAACTTGGTGTGTCCTCATATCTGTATTTTTGATTCCCTTTAGCCTATAGGTGAAAGCCTGCCTCCAAATGTTGCTGGAGAGGCATGGAATACATGTTGGGCAGTGTGAGCCTGTCCTTGAATTCCTGAATATTGGAGCCTGTCTGGGAGCACCAACCTCACGAGGCACTGTCGTTCCTCTTTGAGCAAAAGCCTACCCTTCCCATGTATTGCCTGCCCTGACAGAATAGAGAAGGGTAGGGAGTTAAAGATATTTCTCCTGTCAGGTGAGGCTCCCACTCTGGACCCAGAAGCCCCTCCTGTTCTGAGGACCTGGCTTCCCTATCAGCCACAGCCTCCTTTGTTTCAGTGCTTTTCTGCAGACATTTCCTGTTTCTGTCTGATTTCATCTGCTTTTTGTCCCTCTGAGATCCCAGCCTCCCATACTAGTATGGGAAACATCAATGAAACCCCTTACTTTCCACTCTGGTTGTGGGGTTTTCTTCCAAGAACTACCTCTTGTCTATCACTTCCACAGATTTGGGGAAAGATGAGTCCTCAATGTGTGCTCAGATACCCTTTTGATCCAGTCATTGGCAATTAATCCAAAATTGCTTACCGACTATTGCCTGTGAAATAGACCCCTCCTCTGGACAGTACTTACACCTCTGAAACAATGGTTATAAGATGGGTCTTGGATTTAATGCTGGATGAAGTGTGGAGAGAATTAACTCTTTTCATTGTTGAACATGTATTCTTAGGGGAAGAACTTGCGTTTACCAGAATACTGGTATCTTTTAAAAAATTTTTGAACATCAGGTGATTGATAGTCACTTCTACTCCCACCCTGGGACTGCTGTAGGTGGAGCCTTTGAAGGCTGTGCATACTGAGCTATTCTAGGAAACAGCTGAGTCTATTTGAATAAGAGGGGAGAAAGGGAGGGCCCCTCTATTTACAGGTCAACAGCAGCCTGGATATCTGATGCCTTGTGGAACTAATTCCTAATTGGGGCAGTGTTTGTCAACACTGACAGGACCCTAATACACTGTAATCGCTCTAGCCACAAGCTCAGATAGAGATCTTAATCTCCACACTGTCCCCTTCACAGCAGCCTTGCTGCCCACCCGCTCCTTCCCCATTCTTGGCTCTCTCTCTCTCCATCTCTTTTCCCTCCACCCTGACCCCTTTTTGTACCGTTGTTTTTGTACTTTTCTGTGGCCACCTCCCTTTGTCTCTTTTTCACAGTCTGATTCTTTCCTTTCTTCACTCTTTGTAGGATCTTGGATCTCCTTCTCCATTCTTCTAGCTCTCTTGTTCCTTTGTCTTGCTCATAAATACCCATCACATTTAAATTCTCAAGAGTTCCTGAATAGTGTAGGCCATAATTCATTTTAACATGTCAGTAGTTCTTAGTTCATTGTCAACAACCTCTGAAATTGTTAAGAAAGTAAAATTACACTTTGGCCAATTTTCACAAATAGAAGCAGAGGGTTAAGATAAGTGTTTGTGGCAAATGGAAAGAGAGTGACATTTTTTGTTCCTTGGAGCTTTTATTTTGCTAATTTGGCAAAATAAGTGTCTCCCCTTAGCTAGGGTCCTGGTTGGTAGTATCTGTCAGCCAACCTAACCCAGAACTGGGAGCAACACATTTACAAGAGATCCAGGCACTGCTGAATAAAAGTGAAGCCCATCTGTTAAATCCCTGTGCCAGGAGACCTCATGGGTACCGTCCCAGTTCCAAGAAGATCTGGAGAGACCTGGGCAAAAAGCAGTGGCCAAGCAGACACTCCAGTTGGAGGCGCTGCAAGCAGATCCAGGTGAGGAGTCAAAGGATGCATTCCATTTCATTCCACATTCAATTTTGTTTCCCAGATAGCCTGTTGACCCTTGAGTCACTGAGTCACTGCTGGGTCTGAATCCAAGCTGATAACTTTGTTCAGATAATTGTTAGACACTTTCATCTCTCTCTGTCCCTCAGACTCCTTCTTGGAAATGTTCTTTCGGGAGAGGAGAGTCATTGTTCTCACCTTAGGATCTCAGTTCAAATATTATGCCTCTCCAGAGACATGAAACTCTGAGCATTGTAACCAAAGTATTGGTAGCTCTCTACATACCAGTTACTCTTTATCCTTAACCTGTTTATTTTCTCCACAGAACTTATTATACACTGCCATTATATCGTTTATTTCCCTCCAGAAGCATGAGCTTCATGAAGGCAAGGACTGTCTCTTTACTTTCCTATGATAGCCTCTTAACAGTACCTGGCATATAGCAGGTCTTCAATAAATATTTGCTGACTGAAAGACTAGGGGAATGAAGGAAATAATGGAACAAAGAATGAGACCATTCTCGAATCTCTCTCCTTAACAGCAGTGATCACAATACCGTTGCTTTAATCTTCTCTCTTCTCAGAGATTCTTAATGACTAAATCCCCTCTTTCTTACACAGACTAAGGCCTTTCTCCCTTCCGTGTACCTTCTTCCTCATACACTTTCCTCCTCAGAAGTGAAATTCTGTCTCCACATGTTTTAGGACCTGAGGGACATCATGAAACCTCTGCAGAACTCCCACTTCCTTTGAATGGACACAGTTCATGCTCTGCTTCCAAGATACCCCCACAAGGTCCTCAACAAAGTCAGTTCTAAAAGTCCAGCATTCCCTGAAGCATCAGCTTTTGCATGGTTTTTGTTTTCCCTTTTCCCAGTAGCTTATGAAGTCTTTCTGTCTCGGTCCCAGCTGTGGCTACACTTACCTGTGATTTATTGATGATAATCATAGGAAAGCCATTTGTAATCAAATGTTAAACAAAGACATTCTCTCGCTGAGAGGGAGTGATAACGCACCATTTAGTAATTTTTGTGCAGTTGGTAATTTGGAGAATGAATGATAATTTCTGAGCCTTGAAAAGCGACATTGACAATGCCTGGTGTTATTCACCTAGTGAATAAAGACACCTTCCTCTCCATGTCTTGTGATAAATTTCTTTTATTAGGGCCACTTACGCGGGACTTTATCTTAATGGTCTCTCATATGGGGCAGTTGTGCTTGGGCCGTTAGGTTGTTTTTCATCACGCCTTAAATACAAGGCTCAGAGAAAATAAATAGCACTAGTGGTTCTAGGGAGCTCAGCTGCTACAGAAATTAGGCCCTGAAGCTAACGTGTCTGCCAATCACATACAGCAGGAAACACACAGAGATGGTGGGTCCTATACGCCGGTGAGGGCATGAGACTCCCCACCTGCCCTACATTCCACTCCTGCTGACCCTTCCTTCTCCCCATGTCCCCTTCCTAAATGAGTCTTACCTTCCCTTCTTCATCTTCACTCCCTACTAAGCTCTCTTGATTTTACTTTCCCCTGTGTTTACTCAGCAACATTCCTTTCATGTAGAAGGAAGTGGATGTATTTCCAGTAAATATATATTATGTTGGCCTATACAGATTCTTTTCAACCTGCCTTCTATCCAAGAGAAATCCTTGTAGATGGTTGGAAGAATCTGAGTAGGAAGAGCAGCCACTAACCCAGACTCCACAGCATGTCCTGTGACAGCCACGATAATGTCCCATGAGGGATTTACTTCAGATACAGGTTATATAATGCACAGCATTCTGAGACCCCAGAATGACAGGACATGGGGGCCTCTGAGTGCTATTCCTGAGTACTTTTCCTCTGGGTACTATTCCTCTGAGTATTGGTCCTCTGAGTACTGGTCCTCTGAGTACCATTCCTCTAAGTACTGTTCCTCTGACTTTTGTTCATCTAAGTACTGGCCCTCTGAGTGTTGTTCCTCTGAGTACTGTCCATCCCTGGCAGAGTAGGCTGCCTCAGTGTGCCCTTCACAGGCTCAGGGTCTCCCCAAAGGCATCGTGGCCACCCCTTCAGAAGTCAAATATTCAGCACACTTGTGAATCCTGTCCTTGGGTTATGTCCCTTGTCCCATACTCTCCTAGTCCCAGACCCCTTCACTATCCCCTGCACCCAGTTCTCACCTCCAATGGTGCCACAGACCCCAGAAAAGGCTCTTTGAATTACAAAGAGCACCCTATCATTGCTTTAGCCTAGGATATACACAGCTCCAGCAACAGTTAGAACCCTGTATGGAACAACTGATTATTTCAAGATCAAGAAAGGAGTACAACAGGATTGTCTGCTGTCACCCTGTTTGTTTAATCTATACATTGAGCACACCATGAGAAATGCTGGGCTGAATGAGTTACAAACTAGAATCAAGATAGGCAGGAGAAACACCAACAAACTCAGATATGCAGATGATACCACTCTAATGGCAGAAAGTGAAGAGGAACTAAAGAGCCTCTTGATGAAGGTGAAGGAGGAGAGTGAAAGAGCCAGCTGAAGACTAAATATTAAAAACTAAGATCTTGGCATCCAGCCCCATTACTGCATGGCAAATAGAAGGGGAAAAAGAGAAAGTAGTGACAGATTTCCTCTTCTTGGGCTCCAAAATCACTGCAGATGGTGACTGTGGCCGTGAAATCAGAAGACAATTGCTTCTCACCAGAAAAGCGGTAACAAACCTAGACAGTATGTTGAAAAGCAGAGATGTTACTCAGCCGACAAAGGTCCGTATAGTCAAAATTATGGTTTTTCCAGTAGTCATGTATAAATGTGAGAGTTGGACCATAAAGAAGACTGAATGCCAAAGAATTGATGCTTTTAGGCTGTGGTGTTAGAGAAGATTCTTGAAAGTCCCTGGGACTGCAAGGAGATCCAACCAGCCAATCCTAAGGGAAGTCAACCCTGAATATTCTTTGTAAGGACTGATGCTGAAGCTGAAGCTCCAATACTTTGGCCACCTGATGCAAAGAACTGACTCACTGGAAAAGACCCTGATGCTAGGAAAGATTGAAGGCAGGAAGAGAAGGGACAACAGAGGATGAGATGGTTGGATGCCATCACCAACTCAATGAACATGAGTTTGAGCAAGATCCAGGAGATGGTGAAGGATAGGGAAGCCTGGAGTGCTGTGGTCCATGGGGTTGCAAAGAGTTGGACATGACTGAGTGGCTGAATAACAACAAATGGATTATGTCTGACAATATATACCCAGTTGAGACTGATACAAGTAAACCTTTTCAGTTGGTCAGAATGACTTAGAAAGAAGATGATGAGGGTAAGACTTTCCCACGTAAGCCTGATAGATTCAAGATACCCATAAGTTGAGAGAAAGAAAGAGACAGGGGAGATGATGCAGGAGGAAGCAATTTTTTTTCAATTGTGAGTATAAGTATTGGTATGCAACGCTAATTAGAATCAAATAGATAAGAAACTGACTAAATTCTTGCTGTGTTTATTTCCCTCTTCCCCAAAATGTGCTAGATATTAAAAGAGTTGCTAAAGACTTAAATCAACCCTTGGGCTTCCACTATTCTGTGGAAGGAAGTGCAATGAGAAAACTACTGAAACACTAACGGGGACATATTCTCCAATGCCCACTTCAAATGTGAATAAGACAGACAGGAGAAGGGAAAGAACCTCAGAGAAAAGTGGATGTGAGCTCCTCTCTGAGCACAGAATCAGGAACACACTCACCCTCAGGAATCTGGTCCCATGCATCACCTGCCAAGAAGATTTTGGCATTGCTACAGATTAGTGTCTTCTGTGCTCCCAATTTTTCTTTACTGAATGGCAGTTCATATTTTGATCATCCTATATGTGTGTCATTGTTGTTAATTGGGTGTAGAAGGGGCCATATTGTCTTTTTAGCACCTTGGTCTCTGAATAAGGAAGCATGTTTTAAAGTGACTGATACAGAGTAACATTTGTTTTTAACCTTAATGCTAGATGCATCCTTCGTCTGATAGCTCACTGATTATTGAAATAGAATTCTAGCCCACTATTTGGACCATCAAAATTCAATATTTATGTAGTAACAATATTGAAGTTTATAACTGAAGTATAGCTGGCTTGCAATATTACATTAGTTTCAGGTGTATACATTGTGATTCATTATTTTTACAAATCATACTCCATTAAACGTTGTTACAAGAGAATAACTAGAATTCCCTGTGCCAATAGTAATAATATTAATAACGATTGCTTAATGTTTTAGTGTCTGTCTGTAAACAGAGCACAGAAGACTTGCTTGTGATTGCAGGGCAAAATGTAAACCTTAGCAACCTGGACAATGAAAAAGAAAAAGTGAGCTGATGGAAGAGGTAGAACTGGGGAGAAAGTATAAAAGAAAGTGTAGCCTGTTATTATCCTTATCTTATAAAGCTGGTAGTAGAGAGATACTGTCAAATGTTGACAGGACAGGATATGACAGTTTATTATATTATTTACAGTTATAATACAAGATAATATTGAAATTATAAAATGTTGGGTAGAGTGAAAGGGAAATAGGTGTATGTGATCCAAATCTTTTATTTACAGTGAAAAATCCATATATCTTATCTAAAGTATATAAATCAAGAAATTAAAATGTAAACATTTATTTAGAGTTATGACAGAGGAATTAAAAGAAGAAAATATTTTTAAAATTAAATCAGGTGATTCAGTTCGGTTCAGTTTAGTTCAGTCGCTCAGTCGTGTCCGACTCTCCGCGACCCCATGAATCACAGCACGCCAGGCCTCCCTGTCCATCACCAATTCCCGGAGTTCACTCAAACCCATGTCCACAGAGTCGGTGATGCCATCCAGCCATCTCATTCTCTGTCGTCCCCTTCTCCTCCCGCCCCCAACCTTTCCCAGCATCAGAGTCTTTTCCAGTGAGTCAACTCGTCGCATGAGGTGGCCAAAGTATTGCAGTTTCAGCTTTAGCATCAGTTCTTCCAATGAACATCCAGGATTGATCTCCTTTAGAATGGACTGGTTGGATCTCCTTGCAGTATAAGGGACTCTCAAGAGTCTTCTCCAACACCACAGTTCAAAAGCATCGATTCTTCGGCGATCAGCCTTCTTCACAGTCCAACTCTCACATCCATACATGACCACGGGAAAAACCATTGCCTTGACTAGACGGACCTTGGTTGGCAAAGTAATGTCTCTGCTTTTTAATATACTATCAAGGTTGGTCATAACTTTCCTTCCAAGGAGCAAGCGTCTTTTAATTTCATGGCTGCAATCAGCATCTGCAGTGATTTTGGAGCCCAAAAAACAAAGTCTGACACTGTTTCCACTGTTTTTCCATCTATTTCCCATGAAGTGATGGGACCAGATGCCATGATCTTTGTTTTCTGAATGTTGAGCTTCAAGCCAACCTTTCCACTCTCCTCTTTCACTTTCATCAAGAGGCTTTTGAGTTCCTCTTCACTTTCTGCCATTCAGATATGACCTCAATCAAATCCCTTATGATTATACAGTGGAAGTGAGAAATAGATTTAAGGGACTAGATCTGATAGATAGAGTGCCTGATGAACTCTGGACGGAGGTTCGTGACATTGTACAGGAGACAGGGACCAAGACCATCCCCATGGAAAAGAAATGCAAAAGAGCGAAATAGCTGTCTGAGGAGGCCTTACAAATAGCTGTGAAAAGAAGAGAAGCGAAAAGCAAAGGAGAAAAGGAAAGATATAAGCATCTGAATGCAGAGTTCCAAAGAATAGCAAGGAGAGATAAGAAAGACTTCCTCAGTGATCAATGCAAAGAAATAGAGGAAAACAACAGAATAGGAAAAACAAGAGACCTCTTCAAGAAAATTAGAGATTCCAAGGGAACATTTCATGCAAAGATGGGCTCGATAAAGGACAGAAATGGTATGGACCTAACAGAAGCAGAAGATATTAAGAAGAGGTGGCAGGAATACACAGAAGAAGTGTACAAAAAAGATCTTCCCGACCAAGATAGTCACGATAACGTGATCACTGACCTAGAGCCAGACATCTTGGAATGTGAAGTCAAGTGGGCCTTAGAAAGCATCACTACGAACAAAGCTAGTGGAGGTGATGGAATTCCAGTTGAGCTATTCAAGTCTTGAAAGATGATGCTGTGAAAGTGCTGCACTCAATATGCCAGCAGATTTGGAAAACTCAGCAGTGGCCACAGGACTGGAAGAGGTCAGTCTTCATTCCAATCCCAAAGAAAGGCAATGCCAAAGAATGCTCAAACTACCGGACAATTGCCCTCATCTCACACGCTAGCAAAGTCATGCTCAAAATTCTCCAAGCCAGGCTTCAGCAATATGCAAACCGTGAACTCCCAGATGTTCAAGCAGGTTTTAGAAAAGGCAGAGGCACCAGAGATCAAATTGCCAACATCCGCTGGATCATGGAGAAAGCAAGAGAGTGTCAGAAAAACATCTATTTCTGCTTCATTGACTATGCCAAAGCCTTTGACTGTGTGGATCACAATAAACTGTGGAAAACTCTGAAAGAGATGGGAATCCCAGACCACCTGACCTGCCTCTTGAGAAACCTGTTTGCAGGTCAGGAAGCAATAGTTAGAACTGGACATGGAACAACAGACTGGTTCCAAATAGGAAAAGGTGTACGTCAAGGTTGTATATTGTCACCTTGCTTATTTAACTTATATGCAGAGTACATCATGAGGAACGCTGGGCTGGAAGAAGCACCAGCTGGAATCAAGATTGCTGGGAGAAATATCAATAACCTCAGATATGCAGATGACACCACCCTTATGGCAGAAAGTGAAGAGGAACTCAAAAGCCTCTTGATGAAAGTGAAAGAGGAGAGTGGAAAGGTTGGCTTGAAGCTCAACATTCAGAAAACAAAGATCATGGCATCTGGTCCCATCACTTCATGGGAAATAGATGGAAAAACAGTGGAAACAGTGTCAGACTTTGTTTTTTTGGGCTCCAAAATCACTGCAGATGCTGATTGCAGCCATGAAATTAAAAGACGCTTGCTCCTTGGAAGGAAAGTTATGACCAACCTTGATAGTATATTAAAAAGCAGAGACATTACTTTGCCAACCAAGGTCCGTCTAGTCAAGGCAATGGTTTTTCCCGTGGTCATGTATGGATGTGAGAGTTGGACTGTGAAGAAGGCTGATCGCCGAAGAATCGATGCTTTTGAACTGTGGTGTTGGAGAAGACTCTTGAGAGTCCCTTATACTGCAAGGAGATCCAACCAGTCCATTCTAAAGGAGATCAATCCTGGATGTTCACTGGAAGAACTGATGCTAAAGCTGAAACTGCAATACTTTGGCCACCTCATGCAACGAGTTGACTCACTGGAAAAGACTCTGATGCTGGGAAAGGTTGGGGGTGGGAGGAGAAGGGGACAACGGAGAATGAGATGGCTGGATGGCATCACCGACTCTGTGGACATGAGTTTGAGTGAACTCCGGGAGTTGGTGATGGACAGGGAGGCCTGGCGTGCTGTGATTCATGGGGTCGCGGAGAGTCGGACACGACTGAGCGACTGAACTGAACTGAACTGAACTGAACTAACTTTCTGCCATAAGGGTAGTGTCATCTGCATATCTGAGGTTATTGATATTTCTCCCAGCAATCTTGATTCCAGCTGGTGCTTCTTCCAGCCCAGCGTTCCTCATGATGTACTCTGCATATAAGTTAAATAAGCAAGGTGACAATATACAACCTTGACGTACACCTTTTCCTATTTGGAACCAGTCTGTTGTTCCATGTCCAGATCTAACTGTTGCTTCCTGACCTGCATACAGGTTTCTCAAGAGGCAGGTCATGTGGTCTGGGATTCCCATCTCTTTCAGAATTTTCCACAATTTATTGTGATCGACACAGTCAAAGGCTTTGGCATAGTCAATGAAGCAGAAATAGATGTTTTTCTGAAACTCTCTTGCTTTCTCCATGATCCAGCGTATGTTGGCAATTTGATCTCTGGTGCCTCTGCCTTTTCTAAAACCTGCTTGAACATCTGGGATTTCACGGTTTACATACTGCTGAAGCCTAGCTTGGAGAATTTTGAGCATGACTTTACTAGTGTGTGAGATGAGTGCAATTGTGTGGTAGTTTGAGCATTCTTTGGCATTGCCTTTCTTTGGGATTGGAATGAAGACTGACCTCTTCCAGTCCTGTGGCCAGCGCTGAGTTTTCCAAATCTGCTGGCATATTGAGTGCAGCACTTTCACAGCATCATCTTTCAAGACTTGAAATAGCTCCACTAGAATTCCATCACCTCCACTAGCTTTGTTAGTAGTGATGCTTTCTAAGGCCCACTTGACTTCACATTCCAAGATGTCTGGCTCTAGGTCAGTGATCACGTTATCGTGACTATCTTGGTCGTGAAGATCTTTTTTGTACTAATCAGGTGATTAGTATTAGGATAAAAGGAAAGTTGGGGTAAGAGATTCAATTTTCATTATAGATTTTTCTTTCCTAGTTTAATTATTACCATATAGAAAAATCTATTTGACAAAAATCAAATAGAGCATTAGCCATTTTTGCGAGCAACCTTTTAAAAATATTTTTACTGAAGTGTAACTAACATATAGTGAAGTGCACAAATCTCAAGATCAAGATAGAAAACATTTCCAAGACACTAGAAATTTCCCTTTGGCCTCTTTCAACTACCCCAAAGGGAACCACTTTTCTGACTTCCATCACTATAGAATGGTTTTGCTTATTTTTGAAAATCACTTCACTGAAATCATATTATATATACTCTTGTGTTTCTGGGATTTTTTTTTTTTTGGCTCACTATCATGTCTATAAGATTAACGCATGTTGTGTGTATCCATTGCATGAATATCCAAAACTTATTTTTGTGTTTTGATGATGGCCATTATTAGATTTTTCAGTTTGGAGGTGTTATGAATAAAGCTGCTAAAGCTGCTTTGATCATTTGTGTACTTGTCTTTTGATGGACATTTGTTCACATCAGCTCTATACCTAAGAATGAAATTGCTTAGTTACATGGTAGGTGTGCATTAGATTCTGCCAATTGTTTTTCAACATAGTTGTATCAATCCCATCATCAATATATGACTGTTCCAGTTTCTCAGCATCCTCACCAGCACCGACTATTCTCAGTCTTTTTTATTTTAACTATTCTGGTATATATTACAGTATCTCATTATGGATTGTGGGTTTTTAAAAAACTATTTTTATTTATTTATTTGGCTGCACCGGGTCTTAGTTGTGCCTTCTGGGATCTAGTTCTTTAACCAGGGATTAAACCCCAGTCCTCTACATTGGGAGGCAGAGTCTTAGCCACTGAAGCACCCTGGAAGTCCCTCATTATGGTTTGAACTGGTATTCCTCTGATGACTGATGAGGTTGAACATCTTTCTGTATGTTACTAGACACTTGGACATCCTCTTCACTGAGGCTCCTGTTCACGTCTTTGCCCATTTAAAGAAAAACGTTTGTCTCTCTTTTACTTATTCTTTATATATGTTAGATGGACACATAGATACATGGAGATATGAGCTTTTCTATATACATATATTATATATGTATTTTATTTATATATATATATAGCAAATATCTCAAATATCTTCTGCTTCTTTGTGGCCTATTTTTTCAGTATCATTATAAAGTCTTTCAGTGAACAGAAGTTCTTAATTTTATTGAGCTCCAACTTATTAATCTCTTTTTATGGTTACTGCTTATTGTGTACTATTTTGGAATCTTTACTCCAGGTCATAGAGAAACTTTTACAAATTGTCTTCTGGAAGCTTTATTGTCTTACCTTCATATTTAGGGCTGTAATGAATCCGGATTATCTTTTTTCCCTCTTTCTTTATACTGCATCACAAACAGCCCTATTTGGGGGGGAAATCCCAAGATAGTTGGGAGACAGACCCTAAGGGCAAGAAAAACTTTCTTCTACCAGCCTACTTACAGCTACAACATGAGTAACCCAGGCTCAATCAGTCAGAAGACCCTGCCTCAGCTGAGTTGACAGTGAGTGCCACAAAGGCCCGGGAGAAACAGAGAGAGTTCACTGAGTCCCTGAGGGAGCCCAGGGTCCAGAAATACATGGGTGAGTTTCTGGGACAGGGCAGTCAAATGGCACAGACTATTAGCCAGGTGGTGCCCTTAGCAGACTCACAAGTGTGGCCTTGGTTGTCAAGTAGATTTTGTGATCTACCCAATATCCTTCCAATAAGTTTCCATATTTTTGCTCAAGTTAGCTCAGGTTCTGTTAGAGATCAAGAGTTTTGTATGGTAAAAGCAACAAATTCAAAACTACACAAAATCTCAGTCAAGAAAACTACGTGCCCACTAAAATCTAGAGTTTACATATACTTATTAAGTGGGATTCAGGCATTTCTCAAACATTTCACTAGGCTTCTCTGTAGCTGGAGATAGCTAAGGGGATGGCTGTCCAAGGGGTGGTGGGTGTGGAGGCTGCTGGGGCAGTGCTAACAAATGGCCTCTAAAGCCCCAATTCATGGGGTTCTACCCACAGGTGAGATAGTGGCTAATTTCAAGCACAAAATCTTACTCATCACCCTATCCTCAGGGATGGCTGAAGACATTCTGCTGCACCTATTCTCTCTGAAGAAAAAAAAATCAGCAAAATAAAATCTGTTAGATGACAAACTACATTTAAAAATTAACAAAAAATTACAAATGGTCTGGAAATTATGTCTTAATTGGAATGCCATTTTAAAACTCCTCTTTATAAGGCAACTCTTTGGGGCATTGCTATCAAGCAGGAGGAAGTGAATAGCTTTGTAGAAGGAAGGAAACATACCTGGAATTGTGGCATTTTTTTTCCCCTTCTTGCTAAGGAATTCTCTGCAGCCTGGAATGTGATGAAGATAAAACCTCAATCTCTGTAAATGCCTGAATTGGTTTTTCCCCTCCCTTCCCTAAACCCTGGTGTTTAGAGAAAGTTCCCTGGTAGCTCAGATGTTTAGGGGATGTTCCCTGGTGGCTCAGATGGTAAAGAATCTGCCTGCAATGTAGGGGACACATATTCAATCCCTGGGTCAGGAAGATCCCCTGGAGGAGGACATGGCACCCTACTCCAGTATTTTTGCCTAGAGAATTCCACGGACAGAGGAGCCTGGCAGGCTACAGTCCATAGTGTCACAAAGAGTCGGACACAACTGAATGACTAACACTTTCCCCTAAACCCTTAGTCTAATATGTTAACCTCATAATGACAATGTTTTCTGTAACCCCTTTTGGAAAGCCTTCTGTCCCCTCCCCAGATCCATCTGTACCCCCTCAAGTTATGTCTGTCTGTCTGTCTGTCTGTATCTCCTTCCTTTGCATTCTTATGGCATCTTAGGTTAGCCTCTGTCAGGACACTGATCACACTATTCTATAATCATTTCCTTACTATATGTCCCATCCACTGATCTGTGAATTTCTCAAGTGGGGATTACATGTTGTTCAGTTCTCTGGTCCCAGGACCTGACCCAGAAGAAAAGTTCAATATTTGTCCAGTAAAAGACAAAATGAATAAGCAAGTAAATGGAGAAACTCAGCCAGCCAATTATGTTCAAACATTAGTCTTAACCAAGGTGGCCATCATGAGAAATGCTGGGCTGGAAGAAGCACAAGCTGGAATCAAGATTGCCGGGAGAAACATCAATAACCTCAGATATGCAAATGACACCCTTATGGCAGAAAGTGAAGAGGAACTAAAAAGCCTCCTGATGAAAGTGAAGAGGAGAGTGAAAAAGTTGGCTTAAAGCTCAACATTCAGAAAACTAAGATCATGGCATCTGGTCCCATCACTTCATGGCAAATGGATGGGGAAACAGTGGAAACAGTGACAGACTTTTATTTTCTTGGGCTCCAAAATCACTGCAGATGCTGATTGCAGCCATGAAATTAGAAGATGCTTACTCCTTGGAAGGAAAGTTATGACCAACCTAGACAGCATATTAAAAAGCAGAGACATTACTTTGTCAACAAAGGTCCATCTAGTCAAGGCTATGGTTTTTCCAGTGGTCACGTATGGATGTGAGAGTTGGACTGTGAAGAAAGCTGATCACTGAAGAATTGATGCTTTTGAACTGTGGTGTTGGAGAAGACTCTTGAGAGTCCCTTGGACTGCAAGGAGATCCAACCAGTCCATCCTAAAGGAGATCAATCCTGGGTGTTCATTGGAAGGACTGATGCTAAAGCTGAAACTCCAGTACTTTGGCCACCTCATGCGAAGAGCTGACTCATTGGAAAAGACCCTGATGCTGGGAGGGATTGGGGGCAGGAGGAGAAGGGGATGACAGAGGAAGAGATGGCTGGATTGCATCACCGACTAGATGGACATGAGTTTGGGTAAACTCCAGGAGTTGGTGATGGACAGGGAGGCCTGGCGTGCTGCGATTCATGGGGTCACAAAGAATCGGACATGACTGAGTGACTGAACTGAACTGAAGGTGGCCAAACAATTTATTCTCCCAGCTGTGATGCTACTGAGAGCGAAAAGTGGTGTGCATTGAACAGGACCTTGGGCTGGGACAGTATCCGGGAGTGGCCTGACAACTGGGATAGATGGCCACCCTAGCTTTAGCCCATCTTAGCAGTCCTTTGCCATTGTACAGTGAAGGTGAACCCTTAACACTATCCTAGGTTGTTTCTGAAAAATGGAGGTTTTGTCCTTATCCATATCGCTGAGAACTTGTGTAGTGTGGTGGGACTAACTTGGGAGAGAGGGTAGAATTTGAAATAATGATTGGAGAGTCATTCTCATTCACACAGAGGTGTTAACAAAGCCACAGGAAAAGATGGGATCTGAAAGAAAAAGTCTGACATGACTGAGGCTCAAATTCAAGGACCGAGACGAAGGACACACTTGGAGGGAAGAAAGGAGATTGAGTCAGAGTTCATTGTTCATATATATTATCTCATTTCATTCTCACCCTCTGAAGCCCTGGGAGATAGGGAGTAATCTCATGCCTGCTGGATGGATGAGCAAATAGAGGCGCAAGAGATGAAGTGACTGCTTCCTCAGTCATAAAATCACAAAGTGGCAGAGCAAGGACTGGACATGAGTTTGGACTGACCCTAAAGCCCATAATCCTGCCCAGGATAGGAACACAAGGAAGGGAGAAGAGGCATCAGGAAGGAGGTGTATTCAACACTATCAAATGCTCCAAAAACATTTTCAGAGAACATGCCCCATATTCTAGGACAGTATAAAACTGGAAAAGGTCATTGCATCAGACAACTAAGAGAAAAGTCATGACCTCTCAGTGGTCACATCACAGGAGATTAACAGAGTGAATTAATGGGGAGCAAATGGGGAACAATAATCAATAATCCAATAAAAATTCAATTCAATGCAGGGTTACCACTACTCAAAGCACTATATGTTATAAATATATATTTATACATTTAAATATCTGTGTACATGTATGTATGTATGTGTATCTATTACATATGTATAACACTTCAGCAAAATTACTGAGCCTGATGAAAGGATTTTTTTTGACAAGTTTTTAGGTAATTGTTTTCTGCTGTGCATGGACAAATGCAGTGAGAAAGAGAAAACCATGAGTTCTATGAGGATGGGAGAGCATCGGTACTTTCTGAATTTAGCACTATACCCAGATGCCAATACATGATGAATTAACAAATTTAAAAAATGAATGCATGCATGCTAAGTCATTTCAGTCGTGTCCATGCTTTGCGACACTATGGACTGCAACCCGCCAGGCTCCTCTGTCCATGGGATTCTTCAGACAAGAATACTAGGGTGGGATGCCATTCCCTTCTCTAGGGGATCTTCCCTATCCAAGGATTGAACCTGCATATCTTGCGGCTCCCTCTGGCAGGCAGGGTCTTTACCACTAGTGCCACCTGTGAAGCCCCCAAAAATGAATAAAATGAGAAATAAATGAGTGAGCCCAAATTGAAGCAAGAAGAATGGTTCACGCTCACTTCTTATTTGGTTTCTTTTTCAACAAATAGTACAGCTTTGCAGTTGCTACCAAGGAACAGAGAACCCTTTCTGTATATTTGCTTAGAGTCCTATAACTTAACTTGTGTCAATAAATACAGTATTTCATCTTTTACATTTCTTCCTCAAATCTTTTTTTCACTTACTATTTATTTTTTTCCCTCTTAAGTTAACTTTAATTTCTTCTATATCCTTGGTTTCCAGGCCTTACAAATGGATGGAGTCATCTTTTCATCTACCTGCACTTCTGTCAGGAAACATTTTCAAGACTAAATTATAATATAAATTCAAGATCCCTGGAAGATACAGCAATTAACAGTGGTGACTTATCCCCCTGTTGCAATACAGAATGCTTAACTTTCTGTGTTAGGCACTTAGGAACAGAGAAGCCAAAGAAGGGATAATTATTTCATGAAATTAGTGGTGGGTCCTAAATAAAACCACAGAAATGGAAGATCTTAAATACAGTCCCAGTAACAATGAGTAGAGGAAATTGACAGAAACCAACTCTTACTAAGATAACACATGCCCAGAATCGATAAAAGGGCAGCAGGAATTAAACAACTAAGCTGATAAAGGACAGGTCACCAAGGAGTCTAGGTTTAGAAAAATCTCTAGGGAATGGAGCATATTGAAAGATGCTCAGTAGAACTGTTTTTCTTAGAAATAAACAATTCAATGCATTTAGTACACAACTCTCTTATGTACCCACATCAACTACTACCACTCCCACCAATTAAGCCTCAGCCCAAGATACATTTTTATGTAGTATTTGTCAATTTGTTTTTTATATGATCTTTTTAGATAATCACAACAAATATTTTTGAGAAACTAAAGGTCAGTGCCCATTCCTCTAGGTGAAAGATGATAACTTTGACAGGCATGAGGGACTCCTAGGTAGAGTCTCTGCACCCAGATTTTCTTCCAAGACAACCAGCCTCTATCTCAATCAGAGATCAACATGAATTTGCAGAATGTTTAATCTTCCCAGGAATAGTTTCTCCCACCTTCCCCTACCTTTCCCCTCGCAATAGAAAAAAAAAAAAAAAAAGAGAGAATCACAGGAGAAAGGAGTTTACTTAAAAGTGCAAGTCATTGGAGGTGAATGTGCTTTTACAATACTTAGATTATAAAAACAAAACAGTATTCTTTTTTATTCCATACATATTCTTATTGATCATGACTTAACTGAGAAGAGAAATCCTGTCATTTAGAAATGCAATGCAATGTGGTGGTTCCAATTTGAGCTCTACTAAGCAAACTGCTGGGTTTAAATCCAAAACTTGGAACTGAGACCTAAGGAGAAGTGCATCTCTTTGCATTTGTGTTTTTTAATTGGAGTAGAATTGCTTTACAATTTTGTTAGTTTCTGCTGTACAACAACGTGACTCAGCTATGAGTATACATATATCTCCTCCCTATTGAGCCTCACTCACCCTTCCTGCCATCGCACTCCTCTAGGTCATCACAGAGCACCAAGCGGAGTTCCCTGTGCTATACAGCAGCTTCCCACTAGCTATGTAGTTTACTCATGGGAGTGCATGTGTGTCAATGCTACTCTTCCAGTTTATCCCACCCTTTCCTTCCCCCTCTGTGTCTACAAGTCTGTTCTTTATCTGTGTCTCTATTCCTGCCCTGCAAATAGCTTCATCAGTACCATTTTTCTAGATTCCATATATACATTAATATATAATATTTGTTTTTCTCTTTCTGGTATACTTCACACTGTATGATAGACTCTGGGTTCATCCACATCACTACAAATGACCCAATTTTACACTTTTTTTCATTTTTGCCCATATTTTATTCATATCTCTTTTTGATATGACACTGGAACCTCATCTAACAAGAGACCAGAGACATGTGAATTACTATTTTTTATTTATGAAGACCCAGACTCTCTGTGAAAGTCAAAGTCACTCAGTCGTGTCCGACTCTTTGTGACCTCATGGACTACACAGTCCATGTAATTCTCCAGGCCAGAATACTGGAGTGGGTAGCCATTCCCTTCTCCAGGGGATCTTCCCAACCCAGGGATGAAACCCAGGTCTCTCGCATTGCAGGCAGATTCTTTACCAGCTGAACCACCAGGGAAGCCCAGACTCTCTGTGTTAAATGCTAACTTACAAATTATCAGCAGAGATGCAAATAATTTCCATCTTATAGAGAAGATAACTGCAAAGGTTACAGTTTTATTGCCCTATAAGATACTAAGCAGTTTTGCCTGTAATTTAGCAAACTTACTTTAGCAGGCCTTACCCAACTAATTATATAGCTATCCATTCTCCAAATGTTCTTTGAACTACATTTTCCATCCTGCTGGTCCCCTCATTAATGAGTCCAATTTTGATTCATATCCACTTTGTATTCATATGACATATTTTAAACTGTTTTTAAGTATATTTTGACCTTAGCTGTGTGGCTTTATATATTATATATATATTTAATATTTTTAAAGCATTCTGAACCATGATCAGAAGAAAATAAATAAAATACAGATGTTTATTAAATAAATTTAAATAAAGCTTTAATAATCAATCTTTAGCATGCAGTCTAGATCATTTGCCTCCTCTTCTCCCCAGGTCTTGGCATCACTACCAACCTGAAGTGAAGATTTGAGTTATCCTAGAAAGAGGGCAGAGAAATTGTCAGGCATAAGGAAGACTCATATTTCATTGGAGAAGGAGTGGTCTTCTTGGATATGTCTAAAGTGACTATCCAATTTTCCTAGTCTATCATGAGGCCTGTTCAGAGCAAGGGTCTATTACAGGCTTTCTAATGAGGCAGGAAACATTAAATTTTAGAATGGAAATTATGCAATTCTGTTATTTTGCAAATGGGGACAAAATACAGAATTGCCTATATCTACCCATCAGGTTGATTATATTCTTTGCAACCAAAGATGGAGAAGCTGTATACAGTTAGTGAAAACAAGACCAGGAGCTGACTGTGGCTCAGATCATGAACTCCTTATTGCCAAATTCAGACTTAAATTGAAGAAAGTAGGGAAAACCACTAGACCATTCAGATATGACCTCAATCAAATCCCTTATGATTATACAGTGGAAGTAAGAAATAGATTTAAGGGACTAGATCTGATAGATAGAGTGCCTGATGAACTCTGGACGGAGGTTCGTGACATTGTACAGGAGACAGGGACCAAGACCATCCCCATGGAAAAGAAATGCAAAAGAGCGAAATAGCTGTCTGAGGAGGCCTTACAAATAGCTGTGAAAAGAAGAGAAGCGAAAAGCAAAGGAGAAAAGGAAAGATATAAGCATCTGAATGCAGAGTTCCAAAGAATAGCAAGGAGAGATAAGAAAGACTTCCTCAGTGATCAGTGCAAAGAAATAGAGAAAAACAACAGAATAGGAAAAACAAGAGACCTCTTCAAGAAAATTAGAGATTCCAAGGGAACATTTCATGCAAAGATAGGCTCGATAAAGGACAGAAATGGTATGGACCTAACAGAAGCAGAAGATATTAAGAAGAGGTGGCAGGAATACACAGAAGAACTGTACAAAAAAGATCTTCACGACCAAGATAGTCACAATAACGTGATCACTGACCTAGAGCCAGACATCTTGGAATGTGAAGTCAAGTGGGCCTTAGAGAGCATCACTACTAACAAAGCTAGTGGAGGTGATGGAATTCCAGTTGAGCTATTTCAAGTCTTGAAAGATGAAGCTGTGAAGGTGCTGCACTCAATATGCCAGCAGATTTGGAAAACTCAGCGCTGGCCACAGGACTGGAAGAGGTCAGTCTTCATTCCAATCCCAAAGAAAGGCAATGCCAAAGAATGCTCAAACTACCACACAATTGCACTCATCTCACACGCTAGTAAAGTCATGCTCAAAATTCTCCAAGCTAGGCTTCAGCAGTATGTAAACCGTGAACTCCCAGATATTCAAGCAGGTTTTAGAAAAGGCAGAGGCACCAGAGATCAAATTGCCAACATCCGCTGGATCATGGAGAAAGCAAGAGAGTTTCAGAAAAACATCTATTTCTGCTTCATTGACTATGCCAAAGCCTTTGACTGTGTGGATCACAATAAACTGTGGAAAACTCTGAAAGAGATGGGAATCCCAGACCACATGACCTACCTCTTGAGAAACCTGTATGCAGGTCAGGAAGCAACAGTTAGAACTGGACATGGAACAACAGACTGGTTCCAAATAGGAAAAGGTGTACGTCAAGGTTGTATATTGTCACCTTGCTTATTTAACTTATATGCAGAGTACATCATGAGGAACGCTAGGCTGGAAGAAGCACCAGCTGGAATCAAGATTGCTGGGAGAAATATCAATAACCTCAGATATGCAGATGACACTACCCTTATGGCAGAAAGTGAAGAGGAACTCAAAAGCCTCTTGATGAAAGTGAAAGAGGAGAGTGAACAGGTTGGCTTGAAGCTCAACATTCAGAAAACAAAGATCATGGCATCTGGTCCCATCACTTCATGGGAAATAGATGGAAAAACAGTGGAAACAGTGTCAGACTTTATTTTTTTGGGCTCCAAAATCACTGCAGATGCTGATTGCAGCCATGAAATTAAAAGACGCTTACTCCTTGGAAGGAAAGTTATGACCAACCTTGATAGTATATTAAAAAGCAGAGACATTACTTTGCCAACCAAGGTCCGTCTAGTCAAGGCAATGGTTTTTCCCATGGTCATGTATGGATGTGAGAGTTGGACTGTGAAGAAGGCTGATCGCCGAAGAATTGATGCTTTTGAACTGTGGTGTTGGAGAAGACTCTTGAGAGTCCCTTATACTGCAAGGAGATCCAACCAGTCCATTCTAAAGGAGATCGATCCTGGATGTTCATTGGAGGGACTGATGCTAAAGCTGAAACTGCAATACTTTGGCCACCTCATGCGACGAGTTGACTCACTGGAAAAGACTCTGATGCTGGGAAAGGTTGGGGGCAGGAGGAGAAGGGGACGACAGAGAATGAGATGGCTGGATGGCATCACCGACTCTGTGGACATGAGTTTGAGTGCACTCCGGGAGTTGGTGATGGACAGGGAGGCCTGGCGTGCTGTGATTCATGGGGTCGCGGAGAGTCGGACACGACTGAGCGACTGATCTGATCTGATCTGATCTCTGACCCAGCAGTACTCATGTAGGTCATGGTGCAGTTGAGATGAGAACCCTGGTCCATGGGGCAAGGCCACCTCTACACTGTACTTATGGTGTGGTATGGTCCAGAAGCAACTTTCTTCTTTTTGTACCACTTCCCTCACACTCCATAACAGAAATTCCTTCCCACTCTCTGGATGACATCACAGGCAAATCCTATACTTTGTTAGTCTCTGTCACACATTAAAATTCTTATTTTCCAACACTGAAAATCCAATCCAAATTAAAAGTTACATGTCATCTGATGTAAGCATACAACACCTGCAATACAACACTTCTTGGGAAAAATCAAACTTGTATCCAATCAAGTTTCTAGACCTAAAAAGTAGTTTATAGAGAAATGTACTGAATGACACATGGGAAAGTATAGGAAAATTCAGAATGTGCAGAGCTCTATGGAACATATGGCTCTATTTCTTTAACAAAAACTTCAAGTGGAGATAAAGAGGGATGCAGAGTCAATAGATTAAAACATCTTAAAAGACTATTCTCAGTTAAATTATGTCTCCCCCAAATAGGAAATGGCAACCCACTCCAATATTCTTGCCTAGGAAATCCCATGGACAGAGGAGCCTGGTGGGCTATAGTTCATGGGGTCGCAGAGTCAGATGACTGAGCAACTGAGCATACATGACTCCCCCAAAAGATACGTTGAAGTCCTAACCCCTCGTATCTGTGACTATAACTCTATTTGGAAATAGGGTCATTGCAACATAATCAAATTAAGATAAGGGTCATTATGGTGGGCCCCCAATCCAATACGATTGGGTCCCACGAGAAGAGACAAAAAGACAAGAGACATACAGAAGAAAGACAGCCACATAAAGATAGAGATGGATATTGAAGTTAAACTGCCAAAGCCAGTTAGACTTCTGGGGCTACCAGAAGCTGGAGGAGTTGAGGAAGGATCCTCCCCTAAAGGCTTCAAGGAGAACAGCCCTGCTAACATCTTGAATTTGTACTTCTGGCCTCCAGAACCATGAGAGAATAAATTTCTGTTGCTATAGTTACCCAGTTGGTGATACTTTGTTTCAGCAGACCTAGGAAACCAGTACAAAGACCAATAGACCAAATGCAACAACTTTGGATCCTAATTCAAACAAACTCACTATAAAAAAATATGAAATGGATGAGGAAATTTATGCCCTGGATATTTGATGACATTAGGGAACTACTGTCAAATATTTGGGAGTAGTAATAATAAATAAAGAGTTCTTATATCTTAGACATCCTTGAAAACTTTACAAGATGAAATGGCATGGTGTCTAGGATTTGCTTCAAAATAATACGGAGATGGGAAATGCTTAAGATTATAAATGAAGGAAGATTGGCCCCAAATTGATAACTATTGAAGCTGGGAGATAGGTACTTGAGATTATTATACTCTTTGCTCTACCTTTATATATGTTTGATTTTTCCACAATTAAAAGTAAAAGGAAAAAAGTCTAATTTAAGAAAATCTTTAGTGTGACTTAAGTGTTACTTCATTTATACCTTTTCTTCCATTTTCCTGCATCCCACCTCCAAGTTCAGGCCCCAGGTCTGATCTCTACCTTCTAACCTCCCTGAGGTCAGATCAGGGAGGAATTGGAGGAAACATAGGCAAATACCTTTGTACATTAGGAGGGCCTGTTAGTCAATCTCCTTCAGTTGTCAGTGCTCTTCTCAGTGCAGGAGTCCAAATCTTGCCCCTTTTTCATAGAGCGCTCAACACACAGGTGAGGACTTGTGCACCATCACATTTCCTAATAAGGATGATATTCTGTTTAGCTGACCTCTTGCAAGCATCCTAAGCTCTTGCTTCAATGATAAAGCCCTATGGTGTTCAACAAACTCCCTTCACACAGTTCTCTTGCCATAGTCTTTTCAGGACAACTCTTGCTAGCTTACTTCCAGAGGCATTCTTGCAGCCCATAAGGAAGTTCACTAAGCCTTGACCATTATGTGAGGTGAAAATTCCTCCTTTAGCTTCCCACTCTCCATCCAGAAGTTTCCAAATGCCTTGAACTTTGGGTGACTTATGAGGGCCTCCTAAGAACTCTCTCAAGCCATCTTCTGCCAGCAATGAGGGAAGTGAAATGAGGGTTTCCCCTCCTCTTTAGTACCCCCAGTCTTGCTTAGTCATTCCTTTGGGTTGCTCCTGATGTGACTGAGGCAGGAAAAAAGCACTCCTGACTTTCCTTTCTATATCCTCTGTGCATACAAATTCCCTTCCAAGATTCTCCCATGATGCACCCTCTAAGCAGCTACTGTTTAGCCTACTGGAGGAGACAGTTACTTCTTCACTTTGGCCACCTCTTAGCAAGCCCTTCTCTTGCTAAGGGCTCTTAAGATCATGTGTGTGTGTATCTGCTCAACCGCTTCAGTAGTGTGCAACTCTGCGCACTGCAAAGAGACTCTATGGACTGAAGCTCTTCAGGTGCCTCTGTCCACGTGATTTTCCAGGCAAGAATACTGGAGTGGGTTGTTATGCCCTCCTCCAGGGGATTGTCCTGACTTAGGGATCGAACCGGTATCTCCTGTGTCTCATGCATTGCAGGCAGATTCTTTACCACTGAGCCACCAGGGAAGCCCTTTAAGATCCTAAAGATATCTTAAAATCTTCCCTAGCTTTGTCAACCATTCAACATCCTGCCATTCTCACTTCCAACCCTCAAACACCCTACAAGGTGTTTATTTTTCACAAGTAAGGAAATACGCTCTGAAACTTGCCCAAGCTCACTCAGCTTGCAACTTGAGGAAATTGAATTTGAACCTGCGATGTCTGACTTCAAAGCTAGAACCCTTTGCACTATGCTTCTGACTATTCTGGCTTCAGTTCAGTTCAGTTCAGTTCAGTCGCTCAGTCATGTCTGATTCTTTGCGACCCCATGAATCACAAAATCAATGAAAAGGCTTTTTCAAAAAAATTCTCAAGATAAAATATTGGGCACTCCCCCACAGTTGCATAGGACTGCTTCCAGCCCTGTTCCCAGAGAGATATAGTATCCCCAGTCAAACTGTCAAATTGCTGGAACAAAAACAAACAAAATATTATCTGCCAAGGAATACAGCAGCAGATTCAGAGCAGTCATTTCTGTTCTTTTCATAGCATCTGTATGAGAAAGATATTGAGACTATTAACCTTCATTCTATAAACCTCCATCCAGAAAGTTGCCTTGTTTTTGTCCTCAGTCTCTTGCTCTGTCTTCCATAAACATGTCTGGTTACATGTCCATGGGGCCTTCAGAAACTGGAGGAAGAAGTCCCTGGGTACCAAGGGAGTTGTAACACCCATGTTTTCATAACAACAGCTCAGGGACTTGGCAATCTCTTGGCCCACAAGAAATTCACAGTCCTTGCCCTTCAAGCTCTAGAAGTTTGACCACTCTTTCTGCTGCTCTTTCTCCTCATCCAGCATCATGGACTACTCTTGTCAATCTCCCACCCTTCAAACAGCCTCCCAGACTTTCAAACAAAATCTAGTATCTTTCACCCCAGAACTATTTTTCTGCCATCGTGCCTTTTCCAAGTGAATGATACACCAGAACTGGCTCTATAATGTGTGGGGCCTGGTGAAAAATGAAAATGTAGGGCACATGTTGCAAAAACGGCTGGGAATTTCAAGACAGCAATAGCAAGGCACTAATGGACAGGGGGGCCTGGTGTGCTGTGATTCATGGGGTCGCAAAGAGTCGGACATGACTGAGTGACTAAACTGAACTGAACTGAACTAAAACCAAATGAGGCCCTGTAGACTTTAATCACAGACTTTCAGCTGCTCTGTTATTGGAGTTTGTTTTATTCTCATCAGTGGTATATACACACCACTAACTGTAAGTAACTTGAGAGCAAAGAATGCCTTAATCAGTTCTGCGTCCTGGTACAAACTCAAGCCAGTACACAGTAGGCATTCAGTAAAGGTTGAATGAATGAAAAAAAGTTTGAGTGTCATGAGTCTTCCAGAACTCTGACTTGTCAAGCTCATTCTGCCTTTAGAGAATGGAAGGAGCAATGTAGCCCACCTGGAAGTATGCCAGGACGGGCCTATCTAGAGTATATGGAACATGCCCAGGACAAAATATGAGCTATAATTCAACAAGTTACATGCACCCCTATGTTCATATCAGCACTATTCACAATAACCAAGACACGGAAGCAACATAAATGTCCATCAACTGATGAATGGATGAAGAAGATGTGGTACATGTATGCAATGGAATATTACTCAGCCATAAAAAAGAATATACCATTTGTAGCAACATGGATGAACCTAGAGATTATCATACTTAGTGATGTAAGTCAGAGAAAGACAAATACCATATGATATCACTTATGTGTGAAATCTAAAATATAACGCAAATGAACTTATCTATGAAACAGAAACAGACTCACAGATATAAAGAACAGACTTGTGGTTGCCAAGAGCAGAGAGGGAGAGATGGGCTGGGAGTTTGGGGTTAGCAGATGCAAAGTATTGTATATAGAATGGGTAAACAACAAGATCTTACCATAATAGCACAGGGAATTTTCAATGTCCTGTGATAGTGCATAATAGAAAAAAATACAAAAAAACTTGACTCTCTCTCTCTATATATATATATCACTTTGCTGTATAGCAGAAATTAACACAACATTGTTAATCAAATATTTTGTTGTTGTTTAGTCACTAAGTTGTGTCCAACTCTTTTGTGACCCCAACGACTATAGCCCACCAGGCTCCTCTCTCCATGGTATTCCCAGACAAGAATATTGGAGTGGGTTGCCATTTTCTTCTCCAGGGAATCTTCCCAACCCAGGGATGCATCTCCTGCATTGCAGGCAGATTCTTTACTGCTGAGTCACCCGGGAAGCCCTAATCAACTATACTATAAATTTAAAAAAAGAAAAGAAACACACCTGTGGAGCAGGCCCTGGTCACCACTGTCCACCAGTCACTCAAGCCAGAAACCAAGACTTCTCCATTCCTCCCCGCACCCCTTTACTCTCACACATATAATAAACTGCTCCATGTTCTGTCAATCCTAACTCCTTAAAAGCACTAAAATCTAGGTCCCTCTTTCTGCCCTCTGCCACTGCCTCACTTCAGGCCTGAATCATTTTTCTCTTAGTGTGTTTAGCTGGGGTAAGAGGCTGAGCTGCTGTAATAGAGAAACTCCACAATGCAGTAGTCAGAGTTTGAAACCAGATTTGTCTCACTCCAAAGCACAAGTCCTTTACCTACACCAGTATTTTCTAAGAAGTCAAGGAAGATAGAAACTCAAACTAAAAAAGAGGAGGAGGAGGCATTATTGGTTGCCATAACTGGAGAATCCAGAGGATAGCTATTTTCAGGCATACCTAGATCCAGGGAAAATGTTATCAGGGAGCCAAGTCTGGACTCTGCTTTTCTTTGTTTGTTGACCTTATTCCTTCCCATTGCAAATTGTTTTCTTCTTCAGGCAACAGCGGAAGATGAAATATAACCAACTCCAGCTCACATGATCCTTTTAGCTCCAATACCTAATCTTTAGGTTTGCTGACCTGGATTCTTGATAGGAGCAATCAGAAGTAGAGAGGCTTCAGGGAAGCCAATTCATGACACGCCTGACACTGAGTCACCAAGATGTTGGTATGTTAATTTATAGTGAGGCATTTCAGGCCAGGACTCCCCCTGAAGTGGAGACACACGCCTTACAGGAAGCTAAAGGCCATATTCACCTCTTTAAGCAGTGGTCCCTAAAGCTTCCCTATTTGATCAAGCACGCATCCTTGACAGATCTCCTAATACACAATCCCAGGTAGAATTCCAGGAGAGCGACTCTGCTCCTTCCATTCTTTACAAACATTGTGAGCCTCCAGCGTCAGAGATCTATGGCATTCTCATTCATTTATCCATTCAGCTCTAAGGGAAAGCCTATTCCATAGGGCACATTCTCCACCCTCAATTTTCTCACACTGTAGTGGGGAAACTAATGAGAAAACAAACTGGAGTACAAAGCTGTTGAAGGTCTTATTAAAGTTATGTACAAGATACAGTAGGGGGACTTTCCTGGTGGTCCAGTGGTTAAGAATCCACCTGCCAATGCAGAGGATAGAGGTTGGATCCCTGATCCAGGAAGATTCCACATGTCACAGGGCAGCTAATCCCATGCACCACAAGTACTGTGCCCATGCTGTAGAACCCACAAGCTACAACTACTGAGCCTGAGCACCCTAGAGCTTATGCTCTGCAACAGAAGAAGCCACCGTAATGAGAAGCCTGCACATCGAAACTAGAGAGTAGCCCCAGCTCATCTCAACTAGAGAAAGCCACACACAGCAATGAAGACCGCACAGCTCAAAAAAATAATTAAAGACAGTGGGGAATTCTCAATGTTATGAGGTCTTGGACAATCCTAAATTTTACCTCACTGAATTATATACCACCACGTGTTCATCAGTTCATTCACATATGAGAATGTGAGCTTTTTAAGGGAAGAGACATACCCTGTTTCTCTCCGAATGTATACTCTGTAATACTTAGTATGGATGTAGTAAATGCTTGATCCAAATAAACGGAGGTGAGAATATAAGATTGTGGAATTCTTTTCAACATTTCTTAAGTACCCAACTAAGTTCAAGGCTCTGTGATGGATGTGAGTGAAACACAAGGATGGTTGACTTCCTGTTCCTGTAGGGAGTGGGACCACAGAAGTGGATTCTTGGGAAGTCATCTGAGACTTCTCAACAAATGGACTATTGTTCCAATGACCAAAAGTTCTTTCCTACTGACTTCTAGAAGAATGGAGCCTGAGCCAATAAACTCATTACCCTTCTCTGCCCTGCAATTGAATAGACAAATAACTCTTTAGTTAGTCATTATGCTCTAATCAGAGTAATTTCCATACAACAGGGTGGATTCAGTTTGTTCTCCAATTGTAACATTTGTGAAATTCAACCACAATTCCACTTATTAATAGTCATTAGTTGTCTATGAATACAGCACAATCCTTTAGGTACAGAAACCAAGCTATGAGCTTGTTTGAAATGTAAACAAGACATTCATGAATTTGCTAATTGCAATTCCCTGTTTGGCCTTTGGCCAACCTTCATTCACTCACTGGAAGTGGCCACTGATTGAAATATCATGTTTTCTGATGAGTCCTGGGGGCGGTCAGAATCTAGAATTTGTGGGTTTATAATTCAGAAGCCTGGTGCATAGTTCACCCATTTACTCAAATATTTACTGAGTCCCTGCAGTGTTCAGGTCTGTGGGTTATCTAAATATGAAGACAGCAAAGTTCCAGGCAGGTAAGAATCTAAATTCTGCTGTTAGATGTGAATTCAAATATCAGCAATGCCCCTTGGGACCATGGAAATAGCCTCACTTCAGTTCAGTTCAGTTCAGTCGCTCAGTCGTGTCCGACTCTTTGCGACCCCATGAATCACAGCACGCCAGGCCTCCCTGTCCATCACCAACTCCCGGAGTTCACTCAAACTCATATCCATCGAGTCGGTGATGCCATCCAGCTATCTCATTCTCTGTTGTCCCCTTCTCCTCCCGCCCCCAACCTTTCCCAGCATCAGAGTCTTTTCCAGTGAGTCAACTTGTCGCATGAGGTGGCCAAAGTATTGCAGTTTCAGCTTTAGCATCAGTCCTTCCAATGAACACCCAGGATTGATCTCCTTTAGAATGGACTGGTTGGATCTCCTTGCAGTCCAAGGGACTCCCAAGAGTCTTCTCCAGCACCACAGTTCAAAAGCATCAATTCTTTGGCGATCAGCTTTCTTCACAGTCCAACTCTCACATCCATACATGACCACAGGAAAAACTATAGCCTTGACTAGACAGACCTTTGTTGGCAAAGTAATGTCTCTGCTTTTTAATATGCTATCTCGGTTGGTCATAACTTTCCTTCCAAGGAGTAAGCGTCTTTTAATTTCCTGGCTGCAATCAGCCTGGGACACTCTAAATGTTGAGGGATGGAGGGTAAAGAGGAAACCTTCCTGAAGAGGGTGATGTCTGTGAAGAAAGGGATTGAAAAATGAGAAAGACTTTGTCTGTAGGGTTAGAAGTATGGAGAGAAAAAAGACATACTAAGGAGAGGGAACATGAGATTGGAAACAAAAAAGGACAAAATGTGTCACTTCTCAACCAGTTATACAAAGCTTAAGTTGCAACTCACAGAAGTCACCCACTGACAGTGTGCCCTGAGGGGAATTCAGGATGAAAAGCAGGATAAGGCACTCTGCCTTTTGGTAAGAGTGCCCCTAGATAGTTAGGTGCACATCTCAGGAAAAAGTTCTGTAACCCCAGATTTTTGCATCTTCCCATACATAGACAAGTACTAAAATAATTAACTTAAGATATCTGTTCTTTGTGATTAGCTGTAATCTTTTTTGTCATTATTTTTCTTTTTTTAAAAAAATTGATGTACAGTTGATTTACAATGTTGCATTGGTTTCAGTTGTACAGCAAAATGATTCAGTCATATTCTTTTTCAGATTCTTTTCCATTATAGTTTATTATAAGATATAATAAGGTATAAGTTCCCTGTGCTATATAGTAGGTCCTTGTTCTTTATTTATTTTATATATAGTAGAGTGTATATGTTAATCCTAAACTCCTAATTTATCCCCCCCTTTTTCCCTTTGATAACCATAAATTTGTTTCCCAAGTCCATGAGTCTATTTGTTTCATAAATAAGAGTAGTCACATCACATATAAATGATATTTGTCTTTTTCTGTCAGACTTACTTCACTTAGTATGATAATCTCTAGGTCCATCTGTGTTGCTTCAAATGACATTATTTCATTCCATATTATGGCTGAGTAATATTCCATTGTGAATATATGCCATATCTTCTTTATCCATTCATTTATTCATGGACGTTTAGGTTACTTCCATGTCTTGGCTATTGTGAATAGTGCTGATTTGAACATAGGATGCATGTTTCAAATTAGAGTTTTCTCTGAATATCTGCCCAGGGGTGGAATTCCTGGGTCATATGGTAGTTCTATTTTCAGTTTTTTCCTCTGCACTATTTTCCACAGTGGCTGCACCATCCTACATTCCTACCAACAGTGTGGGAGAGTTCCCTTTTCTCCACACCCTTTCCAGCGTTTGTTATTTGTAGACTATTTGATAATGGCCATTCAAACTGGTGGGAGGTGCTACCTCATTATAGTTTTGAGTTTTATGTTTTGTGTTTCTCTAATGCAAGGAGATCCAACCAGTCCATTCTAAAGGAGATCAATCCTGGGTATTCATTGGAAGGACTGATGCTAAAGCTGAAACTCCAATACTTTGGCCACCTCATGCGACGAGTTGACTCACTGGAAAAGACTCTGAAAGGGTCTGGGAAAGGTTGGGGGCGGGAGGAGAAGGGGACGACAGAGAATGAGATGGCTGGATGGCATCACTGACTCTGTGGACATGAATTTGAGTGAACTCCGGGAGTTGGTGATGGACAGGGAAGCCTGGCGTGCTGTGATTCATGGGGTCGCAGAGAGTCGGACGCGACTGAGCGACTGAACTGAACTGAATGATAAATGATGAGGAGCTGTTCATGTGCCTGTTGGACATCTGTATGCCTTCTTTGGAGAAATATATACATAGGTCTTCTGTCAATTTTTGATTGGATTGAATTTTTTTATACTAAGCTGTATGAGCTGTTTGCATATCTTAGAAATTAACCCTTTATCAGTTGCATTGTTTGCAAGTATTTTCTCCCATTCCATAGGTTGTTTTTTCACTTTGATTGTGGTTTCCTCTGCTGTGCAAAGCTTGTAAGTTTAATTAGGTCCACTTGTTTATTTTTGCTTTTATTTCCATTACTAGGAGACAGCTCCAAAAAAATATTGCTGTAATTCGTGTCAAAGAGTATTCTGCCTATGTTCTCCTCTAAAATTTTTTTATAGTATACAGCCATAATCTCTGACAAAGAAATATACTTGACTACATGTATTTTCTAGCCAAAAAACTCATATATATACTAGTTCTTCCCATCCCTCTTTGAAGCAGTTTACTCAGAGCCACTAAATGGGCTGTATCCCAGGCTACAGTCCACAGTAAGACCTTGAATAAAACTTACATTTGTGATTCTCATGTAGTACATTTTTCTCTAAGTCTACAAGATCAACTCTCACATGTTCTAACTCTCAATCCTATCCATACATGACTACCTGGAAAACCATAGCTCTGACTATATGGACCTTTGTTGGCAAAGGTCATAAAGAAGGCTGGGTGCCAAAGAATTGATGCTTTTGAAATGTGGTGCTGGAGAAGACTCTTGTGAGTCCTTTGGACTGCAAGGAGATCAAACCAGGCAATTCCAAAGGAAATCAAGTCTGAATATTCACTGGCAGGACTGATATTGAAACCAAAGCTCCAATAGTCTGGCCACCTGATGGGAAGAGCCGACTCATTGGAAGACTCTAATGCTAGCAAAGATTGAAGGCAAAAGGAGAAGAGGGTGGCAGAGGATGAAACAGTTGGATGGCGTCACTGACTCAGTGGACATGAGTTTGAACAAACTTTGGAAAATAGCAGAGGACAGAGGAAACTGTTATGCTGCAATCCATGGGGTCAAAAAGAGTTAGACATGACATAGTAACTGAACAACACAAGATCAAAGGCTTAGATCATAAAAATTGAACACTGTAAAATATTTCTATTTAATATTTTTACATAAGTGACCATACTTATAAATTCTCTTATAAAGTCAGGAGAGATCCAACAGCACTAAGACCACCCTTTATTCCATCTGGCAATAATCAGCTGAGTCTAGGTTTCAAAATTCCCTATAGATATTAATCTTCAGGATTCAGGAACAGGAGAAACTGGGAATCCCTGGTAATGCCTAAATATTCCTGTTAAGTCATAAGTTATTCTGAAAATACCTTCACAACTCTTCAAAACCACTGCTTATTATTGTGGATATTTTAAAACACTTTCTTTAATAAATAATAAATATTAAGCTTGGCAGTATTTACATATAAATGTAGGCCGTAATAAACACTGGCAAAGAGCAAGGAAAGGACTTCTCTGGTGGTCCAGCTGTTAAGAATCTGCCTGCCAGTGCAGGGGACATGGGTTCCACCTATGTCCCAGAAGATTCCACGTGCCGCAGGGCAACTAAGCCCATGCACCACAACTACTGAGCCCGTGCTCCAGAGCCCGTGCTCCACAAGAGAAGTCACCACAATGAGAAGCCTGCACACTGCATCTAGAGAAAGCCTGTGTGTAGCAACGAAAACCTAGAGCAGCCAAAACCAAATAAATAAAAGGGCAGGAAAAATCATTGATAGTATTCAAATAGATCTAACAAGGTTCCTGACACTACATAGAATCATATGTTAAAACTGCCAGTTTTAGAACTCCATTCCAAACTTGTTCTTGTTTGGAACACCATTCAGAGGGTTTGTATTAAGTATTCAGTTCATAAAAATTTAATATTTATTTACAAAATTGTCTCACCATAAGCAGCAGACAGGACCACCAACACTCACTTAACCCTCAATTCCACATGTCAGCATTTCCTGCTTATTTTCAACTTGGCAAAAGTGGATTCCTTGGAACCAGTTATATCTCACTGTTGTAAAATCTAAGTGTTGCTGAAGAATTTTAACACTTTTTCTTATTTTCCTGATGTTTTGACTAATTTTTCACTGGATTCCATTCAGAGAAATGAATACATCTTCTAAGAAAAGTTGGAAAAGAATATCTATATGGAAAGACTAGCAGGGCCTGAGTAGCAGCTGCCTCCTCAATACAGGATGTGTGTTGTCTAAATCTCCAGAGTCCACAACAGCATTTCTTTTTTTCCCTAACAAGAAAAGAGGGGTTAACCTGAACCCTCAGCAGTGAAAGCATGGAATCCTAACCACTGGACTGCCAGGGAATTCCCCATCCCCACCAAAAAATTTTTCTCAAAAAAAGTCTTTTTTTATTGGAGTATAGCTGGGCTTCCCTGGTAGCTCAAATGGTAAAGAATCTGCCTGCAGTGAAGGAGATCCAGGTTCGATATCTGGGTTGTGAAGATCTTCTGAAAAAGGGAATGGCCACTCACTCCAGTATTCTTGCCTGGAGAATTCCATGGGCAGAGGAGCTTGGTGGGCTACAGTCCATGGGGTTGCAAAGAGTTGGACACAACTGAGCAACTAACAACACCTCCCTGTTGATTTACAATGCTGTGTTAGTTTCAGGAGTACAGCAAAGTGAGTAAGTTGCATATATATATATATATATATATATACATACATACATACATATATATCATAATTTTTTTAGATTCTTTTCCCATATAGGCCATTACAGAGTACTGAACAGAGTTTCCTGTGCTATAGAGAGGGTATTTATTAGTTATCTATTTTATATTCAGTACTGTGTATATGTCAATCCCAACTGACAACAGCTTCACATCTGCCAACCATAAGAAGGGAGATAAACTTCATTTCAAAAAAGGATTTTTAGGGACTTCCCTGGTGGTCCAATGGCTGGGGCCCCTTGCTCCTAATGCAGGGGGCCTGGGTTCGATCCCCCATCAGGGAGTTAGATCCCATATGCCACAACTAGGACCCAGTGCACCCAAAAAAAAAAAAAAGATTTGTATAATTGTTTAAAATTATTCATTTTTTTTTTCTTAATACAGTCTCTGTTTCAGCCACAGAAAAGACAGGGAGATGCCTTGTCTAGATTTTTGTGTAAAACTTCAAGTACTGTGTTGCCCTCCAGACCACATCACTCAGACCCACAGCATGCTGCTTCCTGCCTGGGCGGCTGGGCATCCATCACCAGCCCCCTCCCCACGAGTTCTCCCTCGCCCTCCCCAGCCCTGAGCAATTCCAGTCCTCCCCACAGTCCAAGCTACAGCTGCCCATTACCTGGGAGAGTTAATAAGAAATTCACCTTCCTTCCCAGGCACAAATGAATTCCAGTCAGTTCATTCTCACAGGAAATAAATTTTCAAATGGAAATTAAAAAAAAAAAAACAATTGCAAGGAAAGGTAATAACATGTACCCCTGAATTCTGCCTCTGAGAGGAATATATTACCATTCCCAAGATCACAGCAGGCCCTGAGAAGCCCCTCTGGACACCAGAGATTTGCAGCGTTGGGATGGGCAGGACTTGCGGCTCTCAGGTACATTGGTTGGTGTCCTGTTAAGTTGTTACATGGTATCAAAATTACCTACGAACTCCTCAAAATGCACGGGCAACACATAGATGAGGCCTCTGCACTCACTTTAGAATGCTCTGTGGCCAGGAGTCCCATTGCCTTTGTTCCTGGGACAGTTTCCACACCAATCAAGGCACTGCGTGCTCTGACACAGTGATTCAGAGACAGGCTTGTGAGGGATACAGACTCTTCCATTTACTACCTGTGTGACCTTGGGCAAATTACTTAAACTCTCTAAGCTTTGGTTCCTTATCTGTTCAATAGGATAAAAAAAGAAAAAAAGAAAAAACCCTGCCTCGTCGGATTACTGTGAAAGCAAATAAATTAATGCTTGCAAAGCCCAGTGCCTCACAGATCATAAGTGCTCAATAAATGTCAGCTTTTTATTATTATCCTATTTTTTAAAGGTCTTCAGGGGTGGGATAGATATTCTACCACTGAAAGCAAGTCCCAGGTGATTTATTGTTTAGAAGTGGATATTCTGTTTAAACGTTTAATGTGTTTCTCTTAAAGGCATTTTATCTGTAAGCCAAATGTAGAGAGTTAGATATCTGAGTCACAAGTTTGGTAACAAAATTTAGTAGTGCCCTTTATTGAGTAGTCTAAGGCTGCTGACCAGGAAAACCACAAAATACTGAAGTGAAACCTTGCTGCTGGTGGTTCTAGGCTACATACATGCAAACTGCAGACAAAATGCTTCATTTCTTGCTGGAAGGAGAAAACTAGGGTTAGTACTTATAAAAAGAGACAGAAACTAGAATAAAGTAAGTAGCTGGAAGTATTAATACTAAGAATTAGCTCCTGCTCTTTTATTTGTACAAGCAGTTAATTAATGAATATTGAAATGGTGGAAAGACTTATAAGGGATTTGGATGTCAAACTTCCCTGATGGTCCCAAAGTACCAGCCCCATCAATGTTTTATTCTATGGGGATGTGTCAGCATGAATTAAGGTGACTTTTCACTTAATCTTGGGAGCAAAAAATCAGTTTGTTTTAGAAGAAAGGTTTAACTAAAAGTTAGATGAAAACCATGAAGTCTGACATTTTAGTATATCTCTATCTTGTGAAGGAATGCTATATAGCCAATTAAATGACAGAGGACCTGTTGGTGAGGATGTTCAGTTCAGTTCATTCGCTCACTCGTGTCCAACTCTTTGCGACCCCATGGATTTCAGCACGCAAGGCTTCCCTGTCCATCACTAACTCCTGGAGCTTGCTCAAACTCATGTCCATTGAGTCAGTGATTCCATTCAACCATCTCATCTTCTGTTTTCTCCTTCTCCTCCCACCTTCAATCTTTCCCAGCATCAGTGTCTTTTCCAATAAGTCAGTTCTTCACATCAAGTGGCCAAAGTATTGGAGTTTCAGCTTCAGCATCAGTCCTCTTAATGAATAATCAGGACTGATTTCCTTTAGGATGGACTGGTTGGATCTCCTTGCAGTCCAAGGGACTCTCAAGAGTCTTCTCCAACACCACAATTCAAAAGCATCAATTCTTCGGCACTCAGCTTTCTTTATAGTTCAACTCTCACATTCATACATGACTACTGGAAAAACCATAGCTTTGACTATACAGACCTTTGGTCCGCAAAGTAATGTCTCTGCTTTTTAATATGCTGTTGAGGTTGGTCATAGCTTTCCTTCCAAGGAGTAAGCATCTTTTAATTTCATGGCTGCAGTCACCATCCACAGTGATTTTGGAGCCCAAGAAAATAAAGTCTGTCATTGTTTCCCCATCTATTTGCCATGAAGTGATGGGACCAAATGCCATGATCTTAATTTTCTGATTGTTGAGTTTTAAGCCAACTTTTTCACTCTTTTCTTTCACTTTCATCAAGAGGCTCTTTAGTTCTTCTTCACTTTCTGCCATAAGGGTGGTGTCATCTGCATATCTAAGGTTATTGATATTTCTCCCAGCAATCTTGATTCCAGCTTGTGCTTCATCCAGCCTGGCATTTTGCATGATATGCTCTGCATATAAGTTAAATAAGTAAAGTGACAATATACAGCCTTGACGTACTCCTTTCCCAATTTGGAACCAGTCTGTTGTTCCATGTCCACTTCTAACTGTTGTTTCTTCACCTGCATACAGATTTCTCAGGAGGAAAGTCAGGTGGTCTGGTATTCCCATCTCTTTAAGAATTTTCCAGTTTGTTGTGACCTACAAATAATCTAGAGGGTAATTCAAGGATCCATATTAAAGATCCTTATAAATTTGCATATCCTTTGATAAATTCTAAAGAATTCCATCTCCATGACTTAATTTTAAGAAAATAATAAAGCTCCCCTGGTGGCTCAGTGGTAACGAATCCACCTGCCAATGCAGGAGACATGGGTTCGATCCCTGATCCAGGAAGATGTCACATGCCACAGAGCAACTAAGCCCATGTGTCACAACTATTGAACCTATGCTCTGGAGCCCAGGAGCTGCAACTTTTGAAGCCTGCTCACCCTAGAGTCCAAGCTTGGCAACAAGAGAAGCTATCACAATGGGAAGCCTGAGTACTACAACTAGAGAGTAGCCCCCGCCAGCCACAACTAGAGAAAAGCCCACACAGCAACAAAGACCCAGCACAGCCAAAGATAAATAAAATTTTTTAAAAACAATAATCTTGTCACTCTATAAAGAGAGAAAAAAGTACAATGATATTGAGATGTTTATCAGTTTGCTATCCATAATAGCTAACAGATCTCCCAGTTAGATGTTATAAATTGTTTAGTTCTGTGTCGATGTGCCTTTAATGCTATCATTTATTAAATTTTCTCTAGTAATGTCCTACCTTTGTGTTTGATCTTTAGTTTTACCAAGTGCCAAGCAAGCTCTGGGCTCAGACAACCATGGCTTTGAATATTGCCTTTGCTGTTCACACTAAACTGTCTACTGCATGTTCCTTTACTTCTCAGTTTCTTCACCTGTGAAATGGGAATGATAATAATACCTACCTAAAAAGGCTACAAAAAGGATTAAATTAATCTAATATCAATTACATGGTTTAGGGCCTAATAGGTAGTATGCTCTCTATAAATTTTAACTATCATCAACAAACCCATATTTCTGGCATCATTACACCAAGCACATTTGAACTCTAAATCCCATGAACCATCAATTAATATGGAGCCAAATCACTCATTAAATCACCAGGAACATGAGCACCAATGGACTTGTCACCCTCAACTACCAGCCCAATGATTCTTCTGTACTTAAACTAATGATTTAGAACTGGTGAACATTTGACAGGAAATCAAAGGTGATCCCTCTCCTCCCCCAATATCCTTTTCATTATGGAGCTCAACTTTCAGAGCAACATCAGACACATTCCCCAGACCCAAAAGACCCAAGTCCTGGGGCTTGAGGAGCACAGACAGCCAAGGGACAGCGGGCTCAGCCCGTCCCTTCCAGGAACTTTCTGCTGGACCAAATTCAAGAAATAAGTATTAATCTTTCAGTGCCCACAAGTTGCAGTCCCAGCCAGAATCCATCCTGCCTATTTAGCCTATGTTGTTTTCAATTTTTCTAAATTCATTGTCAACAATTAGTTGACATATTAAAATTTCAGGCTTCTCCTTTTAAAAAATTTTTATTTATTTATGCATTTTTGGCTTCACTGAGTCTTCATTGCTGTGTGAGGGCTTTCTCTAGTTGTGGCAAGTTAGGACTACTCTCTGGTTGCAGTTTACATGCTTCCCTTGTTGCAGAGCATGGGCTCTAGGGCACCTGGGCTTCAACAGTTGCAGCGCATGGGCCCAGCTGCCCCAGAGCACGTAGAGTCTCCCAGACCAGGGATGGAACCTGCGTCCTTCACATTGGCAGGTGGATTCCCAACCACTGGACCACCGGGGACGTCCAAATTTCAGGCTTCCCTTGAAGTGTCACAAGAGTTGGCCACATCAAGCACACATTCCCCAAAGGCAACAATGGCTGGAAGTTGGGTCGCAGCTGCCTGCTTTAGGTAGGGCATGGGATCTCGTTTTCCCCATTTCACCCACTTCATTCATCTGTATTTCTTACCAGGCCCTGAGGGCACTTAGTTTTCTGACCCTGCTTATTGCTGCATAGCAAGCATTTGTGTGTGTGTGTGTGCATCTGTGTGTGTGTGTATGTTTGCATGCATGCACATACCAGTCCTGGGGCAGGGCGTGGGCTGGAGGTTATTTGCTTGGAATCTCTTAGGATTCAGGAATGTTTTAAAAGATAGAGGAGGGCTTTAGCAGCACCAGTGGAAGTGCTCTTAGATAAGCAGAATGTTTGGGGCTGCAGGGTTTCTGAACACTGTTTATAGGCTATGCCTGTGTGGGCCAAGTCCTAGGCAACCCCACAGAGCTGGTTAGAAGTTACAGAATTCCTGCACTCTACCCTGTCAGCAAAGTGCTGAGACAACAAACTTAACCTCTCTGTCCAGCATGAGCCTATCAGCAATGGTTATTAAATCCCACAAAAGGGAGAAGAGGAGGAGTGAATAGGGATGAAAGAAAAAGCACTTTTCCCATTTGGATAGCTGTGCAGAACAGGAGCTGCTGGAGAAAGGCAGGGAGTGTAATTGCTGGCCTGAAAGAAAAAGAAAAATTATAAAAGGAAAGAAAGAAAGAGGGGAGAAAATTGATAATGAACAATTTATCCTCAGAGCTAACAGTTAATTAATTCTGAAAATATCTGTCAGGCTAATAGAAGTGGGGGAGAGGGCTATGCCACATACACAATTAATAAAATAATAATAACAAAAAAGGAAAGAAAAAAGATTTTTTAAAGGTGTTACTATCTTCTTACAGGCTGGGCCCTTGGCTTCCCAATGTCATTTTCAACACAATTTTTTTCCCCTCCGTCTCTTTTCAGAAATTGTTCTCATGAATGATTTATATATGTCTAGTTATCTGGAGTGATTTCTATGGACCCCGGCGCATTGCTGCATAATTGTTAATTTTAACGCCATAATAGCTTCAGATGGAGGAAGAGATTAGGCATTTATTGCACAATTAAATGAAACATACTTGAGAATCACAAAGGGTTCCGTAATTATTTCAGACCATTAATAAAATGGGCATTAAATTATATGGGACACAAAAGGGAAAGGAAATAGATTTTCATTACAGCAATAGAAGCTGAGAGTAGTAATAGATCCTTGTTGAATTATCTTTCTCTCTCTCTCTCTCTGAAATTAATTGTTGCCCAGCTTATTTCAAAGGAAAATAAAGGAGGGGAAAAAAGTGTTTTAAGAACCTCTGATGAAAGGGCTTTGTTTGATGGGGACAATAGCCAGTGATACACTCCAAAAAACAAGGTAATCTTTGATTCTGGCTCCTTACCTTTGGTTCTGACGACTTTAAAGGCAGTTTTTCTGCAGTGTGGGGTTCCCCATCCCTACCCAACTCCTAGCCCATGAGAACCTAGATGGGCGAGGGAAATGGGGAAGTCAAAGAAGGGTGGGTCACTGGCTTTTTTCTCCAATCACTCATGATGGGAGAACTTGGACCGTTACACACAATCCCACACCGTTTAACAACACGAAGACCATTTGGCTTGAACTTCTTGAAATGGAATAAAATGGAGTGAAAATGTGCTTCATTCATTGAGTATTCGTTTGACCTGCTCTGATCTTCAAAACGACACTCTGAGGTAGGTACTATTATATCATTCCCATTTCACAGATGAGGAAACAAAGACTTAGAATGAATGAAATTGCCCAAGGCCTTAATGCCCACTAAGTGGGGTAGGCAGGATTTAAAGATAGAACAATGTCCCTGGGCTAAAAATATCTTATCCTAGAAGGGGAAGACAGACAAGCAAGGACACAAGAATATGACACCAAAGTTTTCACTGCTGGATATGTGCACTGCACCCAGATTGCAACACACATCTACTGCTGCAGCTGCAGAAACACGCAGTGGGATAATACACTTCCTCTTCTTTTCCTTCCCTTTACTCACGTCATAACTTCTCATCAGAATTCAAGCAAATGCTCCCTCTATGCCCTAAATGTGCTCTACCTTTGTCTCTTTGGGGACCTGTGAGCAGGATCTCTGCCCAATTCTATGTGGCAATAATAACAAGAAGACAGGAGGAAGCCAGGATCCCTGGAAAAGTCAGATCCTTTTGACCCTCCCTTTTGACCCTCCCTTTAACTGCTTCTGCCAAGGAGTTATGACCCTGAGGAAACCAGTGTGGCCACTGCTTTGAACTCAAGGCACATTGGTGAAGCATAAAGCTAAAAAGCAAAAACAAACAAACAAACACCACCAGCTTAAAAGCTGCAACAGGCCTCAAGCAACCAAGAAGCTCCTGCCTTGGATGATGGACTATCACTTCAAACTTCAGAGCGTTACTGTGGTATCCAGGTACCTCTGTGCCGGTCTCCCTGAACTCTGATGGGGCTTAACCTCAGAGTTCAGAACTATGGGTTGACTTCTTCATCCTTATTCTGCTGCTCAGCTTTGTGGAACCAACCCAGCCACCCACATGCATACCAGTATTTTACCTCTAAAGCTTTAAATGTGTGCCCCACACCAGGATCCTGTAATACTTAGCAGGAGCCCCAGTTTGTAAAACTCCAAGAGCCCCCATGACTACACTAAAATAGGGAGCTTGGCAATGGGACCTGGGCATCAGAATAGAACACACCTTCCTTTAGGAGAAACTCACCCAGAAGTAGCAGGGAAAGCCCAGAAAGAGAGGCCAAGGAGTGGCAGATGTCACTGAAAAGCACCCAGATGTCCGCATCATGAAAAAGGTCAAGTCAGGAGGGACACACATCAAGTTAAATGACTTAGAGCCATGTGAGCATAAGACTTATAGCCTATGGATTTCTCTTATTGAAAAGAGAAGCCACTCATATAGCTTAATCTTTCACCTGCCAACTCATCCACAATTTGTATATTAAGACTTCTACTTTTCTATTAAAAGAAATAATCTTCAATCAGCTAGTAAGAACAGCTGAATTCCAAGAGAGATGAGGAGATAGCATCTGGACACTTTCAGATCCAAATGGGTTACATAAACAAAAACAGAGAGGGAAAATGCCAAACAATTTTACCACTTGATAATTTTTATGGAATTATGGAAAGCAGGAATGCAGTCAAGACATTAAATAGGGATGGACATATATGGTCTCAATTTTGACTAAAAAGATAGATTCTGGAAACTGCAAATCAGTTATTGGGAAACGATTTCTCCTCTGCCTTTCAACTACACACAAGGATTCTAGATTGCTAATTAGCTTGAGGAAAGAAGCCAATAAGGAAGACAGTTTAAGAAATAAACTCACAGACTTACACGATGAACTTTTGGTTGCCAGGGGGAACAATGGGGGTAAGAGATAGTTAGGGAGTTGGGGATGGACATGTACATACTACTATATTTTGAATGAATAACCAACAAGGACCTACTGTATAGCACATGGAACACAAAACTCTGTTCAATGTTATATGGCAGCCTGGATGGGAGAGGAGTTTGGGGGAGAATGGATACATGTATATGAATGAATGAGTCCTTTTGCTGTTCACCTGAAACTATCACAACAGTGTTAATCAGCTTTACCTCAATACAAAATAAAAAGTTTAAAAAAATTTTAATAAAAAAGAAAACACGGTTTATTAAATTAAAAAATCTAAAACTAGAGACTTCTCTTCTGACCGTTTGGAAGACTAGAAATTCCAAAATGCCTTCTCATTGTAATAAAATGACTAGATCCTGAATATGTTGTAACTAAACAACAACTGTTAGTTAAACATCTAACTGAGCTAAAAATAAAGAGAAACTATCTGTGCTGTTCAGTTCAGTTCATTTTAGTGGCTCAGTCGTGTCCAACTCTCCGCGACCCCATGAATCACAGCACGCCAGGCCTCCCTGTCCATCACCAATTCCTGGAGTACACTCAAACTCATGTCCACAGAGTCGGTGATGCCATCCAGCCACTCATTCTCCGTCGTCCCCTTCTCCTCCCGCCCCCAACCTTTCCCAGCATCAGAGTCTTTTCCAGTGAGTCAACTCGTCACATGAGGTGGCCAAAGTATTGCAGTAAAAGACGATTTTAAAGATTAATAATAGAGAGAAATTCTTCTTAAAGTCAAAACAAAATAACACAATATGAAATGTTTTTAATGAAAATAAACAAAAAAACAAAATGTAAATGATAACTAAGAGCAAAATCTTTTAAAGCCCTGAAAGAAAATGTGAATTTAGCAACCAAAACCTTGGGGATTAATTATTGTGCAGGGTAAGGGAAGAATAAATCATGGTCTCAAGAAAAATGTAGTAAATATACCAAAGTTTCTCAACTCAAGCCAAACCTCTTGAAAAGAGTGTCACCATGGGTGAAATAAGGGGTGAAATTATCCACCTGCCAATAATGGGAGCCTTTTTTTCTGATAATTCTAGGTAGAAAAAAAACAGAAGCAGCAGACGCGAGAGATGCCGGCTTTGGCGGCGCAGACGCGAGAGATGCCGGCTCCGGCGGCCCGGCTGGGCGCAACCGACCACACACAGAAGCGTGGCCGAGAGGAGCTACCCCACGTCCAAGGTAAGGTACAGCGGCTACGCTTTGCTGGAGCAGCTGTGAAGAGATATTCCACGACCAAGGTAAGAAAAACCCAAATAAGACGGTGGGTATTGTGAGGGGGCATTTGAGGGCAGACACACTGAAATCATAATCCCATACAACTAGTTGATCTGATCATCTGGACCACAGCCCTCTCTAACTCAATGAAACTAAGCCATGCCGTGTGGGACCACCCGAGACGGACGGGTCATGGTGGAGAGGTCTGACAGAATGTGGTCCACTGGAGAAGGGAATGGCAAACCACTTCAGTATACTTGCCTCGAGAACCCCATGAACAGTATCAAAAGGCAAAATGATAGGATACTGAATGAGTAATTCCCCAGGTCGGTAGATGCCTAGTATGCTACTGGAGATCAGTGGAGAAATAACTCCAGAAAGAGTGAAGGGATGGAGTCAAAGCGAAACAAATACCCAGTTGTGGATGTGACTGGTGATAGAAGCAAGGTCCGATGCTGTAAAGAGCAATATTGCATAGGAACCTGGAATGTTAGGTCCATGAATCAAGGCAAATTGGAAGTGGTCAAACAGGAGATGACAAGAGTGAACGTCGACATTCTAGGAATCAGTGAACTAAAATGGACTGGAATGGGTGAATTTAACTCAGATGACCATTATGTCTACTACTGTGGGCAGAAATCCCTTAGAAGAAATGGAGTAGCTATCATGGTCAACAAAAGAGTCCGAAATGCAGTACTTGCATGCAATCTTAAAAACGACAGAATGATATCTGTTCGTGTCCAAGGCAAACCATTCAATATTACAGTAATCCAAGTCTATGCCCCAACCAGTAATGCTGAAGAAGCCAAAGTTGAACGGTTTTATGAAGATCTAAAGAGATGGGAATCCCAGACCACCTCACCTACCTCTTGAGAAACCTGTATGCAGGTCAGGAAGCAACTGTTAGAACTGTACATGGAACAACAGACTGGTTCCAAATAGGAAAAGGTGTATGTCAAGGTTGTATATTGTCACCTTGCTTATTTAACTTATATGCAGAGTACATCATGAGGAATGCTGGGCTGGAAGAAGCACATGCTGGAATCAAGATTGCTGGGAGAAATATCAATAACCTCAGATATGCAGATGACACTACCCTTATGGCAGAAAGTGAAGAGGAACTCAGAAGCCTCTTGATGAAAGTGAAAGAGGAGAGTGAAAAGGTTGGCTTGAAGCTCAACATTCAGAAAACAAAGATCATGACATCTGGCCCCATCACTTCATGGGAGATAGATGGAAAAACAGTGGAAACAGTGTCAGACTTTATTTTTTTGGGCTCCAAAATCACTGCAGATGCTGATTGCAGCCATGAAATTAAAAGACGCTTGCTCCTTGGAAGGAAAGTTATGACCAACCTTGATAGTATATTAAAAAGCAGAGACATTACTTTGCCAACCAAGGTCCGTCTAGTCAAGGCAATGGTTTTTCCCGTGGTCATGTATGGATGTGAGAGTTGGACTGTGAAGAAGGCTGATCGCCGAAGAATCGATGCTTTTGAACTGTGGTGTTGGAGAAGACTCTTGAGAGTCCCTTATACTGCAAGGAGATCCAACCAGTCCATTCTAAAGGAGATCAACCCTGGATGTTCATTGGAGGGACTGATGCTAAAGCTGAAACTGCAATACTTTGGCCACCTTGTGCGACGAGTTGACTCACTGGAAAAGACTCTGATGCTGGGAAAGGTTGGGGGCGGGAGGAGAAGGGGACGACGAAGAATGAGATGGGTGGATGGCATCACTGACTCTGTGGACATGAGTTTGAGTGCACTCCGGGAGTTGGTGATGGACAGGGAGGCCTGGCGTGCTGTGATTCATGGGGTCGCGGAGAGTCGGACACGACTGAGCGACTGAACTGAACTGAACAAGACCTTTTAGAACTAACACCCAAAAAAGACGTCCTTTTCATTATGGGGGACTGGAATGCAAAAGTAGGAAGTCAAGAAACACTTGGGGTAACAGGCAAATTTGGCCTTGGAGCACGAAATGAAGCAGGGCAAAGGCTAATAGAGTTTTGCCAAGAGAACGCACTGGTCATAGCAAACACTGTCTTCCAACAACACAAGAGAAGACTCTACACATGGACATCACCAGATGGTCAACACCAAAATCAGATTGATTATATTCTTTGCAGCCAAAGATGGAGAAGCTGTATACAGTTAGCAAAAACAAGACCAGGAGCTGACTGTGGCTCAGATCATGAACTCCTTATTGCCAAATTCAGACTTAAATTGAAGAAAGTAGGGAAAACCACTAGACCATTCAGATATGACCTCAATCAAATCCCTTATGATTATACAGTGGAAGTAAGAAATTGATTTAAGGGTTTAGATCTGAGAGATAGAGTGCCTGATGAACTCTGGATGGAGGTTCGTGACATTGTACAGGAGACAGGGACCAAGACCATCCCCATGGAAAAGAAATGCAAAAAAGCAAAATGGCTGTCTGAGGAGGCCTTACAAATAGCTGTGAAAAGAAGAGAAGTGAAAAGCAAAGGAGTAAAGGAAAGATATAAGCAGCTGAATGCAGAGTTCCAAAGAATAGCAAGGAGAGATAAGAAAGCCTTCCTCAGTGATCAATGCAAAGAAATAGAGGAAAACAACCGAATAGGAAAAACAAGAGATCTTTCCAAGAAAATTAGAGATATCAAGGAAACATTTCATGCAAAATGGGCTCGATAAAGGACAGAAATGGTATGGACCTAATAGAAGCAGAAGGTATTAAGAAGAGGTGGCAAGAATACAAGAAGAACTGTACAAAAAAGATCTTCACGACCAAGATAATCATGATGGCGTGATCACTCACCTGGAGCCAGACATCTTGGAATGTAAAGTCAAGTGGGCCTTAGAGAGCATCACTACGAACAAAGTTAGTGGAGGTGATGGAATTCCAATTGAGCTATTTCAAATCCTGAGAAATGATGCTGTGAAAGTGCTGCACTCAATATGCCAGCAAATTTGGAAAACTCAGCAGTGGCCACAGGACTGGAAAAGGTCAATCTTCATTCCAATCCCAAAGAAAGGCAATGCCAAAGAATGCTCAAACTACCACACAATTGCACTCATCTCACACACTAGTAAACTCATGTTCAAAATTCTCCAAGCCAGGCTTCAGCAATATGTGAACCGTGAACTCCCAGATGTTCAAGTAGGTTTTAGAAAAGGCAGAGGCACCAGAGATCAAATTGCCAACATCCGCTGGATCATGGAGAAAGCAAGAGAGTTTCAGAAAAACATCTATTTCTGCTTCATTGACTATGACAAAGCCTTTGACTGTGTCGATCACAATAAACTGTGGAAAATTCTGAAAGAGATGGGAATCCCAGACCACCTGACCTGCCTCTTGAGAAACCTGTATGCAGGTCAGGAAGCAACAGTTAGAACTGGACATGGAACAACAGACTGGTTCCAAATAGGAAAAGGAGTATGTCAAGGTTGTATATTGTCACCCTGCTTATTTAACTTATATGCAGAGTACATCATGAGGAACGCTGGGCTGGAAGAAGCACAGGCTGGAATCAAGATTGCTGGGAGAAATATCAATAACCTCAGATATGCAGATGACACCACCCTTATGGCAGAAAGTGAAGAGGAACTCAAAAGCCTCTTGATGAAAGTGAAAGAGGAGAGTGAAAAGGTTGGCTTGAAGCTCAACATTCAGAAAACAAAGATCATGGCATCTGGTCCCATCACTTCATGGGAAATAGATGGAAAAACAGTGGAAACAGTGTCAGACTTTAATTTTTTGGGCTCCAAAATCACTGCAGATGCTGATTGCAGCCATGAAATTAAAAGATGCTTACTCCGTGGAAGGAAACTTATGACCAACCTAGACAGCATATTAAAAAGCAGAGACATTACTTTGCCAACCAAGGTCCATCTAGTCAAGGCTATGGTTTTTCCCATGGTCATGTATGGATGTGAGAGTTGGACTGTGAAGAAAGCTGATCGTCGAAGAATTGATGCTTTTGAACTGTGGTGTTGGAGAAGACTCTTGAGAGTCCCTTGGACTGCAAGGAGATCCAACCAGTCCATTCTAAAGGAGATCAATCCTGGGTGTTCATTGGAAGGACTGATGCTGAAGCTTAAACTCCAATACTTTGGCCACTCATGCGTTGAGTTGACTCACTGGAAAAGAATCTGATGCTAGGAAGAATTGTGGGTGGGATGAGACGGGGGCGACAGAGAATGAGATGGCTGGATGGCATCACCGACTCGATAGACATGAGTTTGAGTGAACTCCGGGAGTTGGTGATGGACAGGGAGGCCTGGCGTGCTGTGATTCATGGGGTCGCAAAGAGTTGGACACGACTGAGCGACTGAACTGAACTGAACTGAATTGTATTAGTCTCTCCAGAAAATTTGCTATCCTAGGAGTTCAAATGTAGGATACTCATAGGTCAGGAATCCACTCAGTCTAGAAATTAAAGTAGTTCAAGATTAACAAAACCCTGTGGCACCCAGTTTCCTGTTATTCACACAGTCAAAGGTTTTGGCATCATCAATAAAGCAGGAGTAGATGTTTTTCTGGAATTCTCTTGCTTTTTCTGTGATCCACCTCCTCTTAATATCTTCTGCTTTTGTTAGGTCCATACCATCTATGTCCTTTATTGTGCCCATCTTTGCATGAAATGTTCTCTTGGTATCTTTAATTTTCTTGAGGATATCTCTAGTCTTTGCCATTCTATTGTTTTCCTCTATTTCTTTGCATTGAACACTGAGAAAGGCTTTCTTATCTCTCCTTCCTATTCTTTGGAACTCTGCATTCAAATGGGTATATTTTTCCTTTCTCCTTTGCCTTTAGCTTCTTGCTTATTCTCAGCTATTTGTAATGCCTCCTCAGAAAACCATTTTGCTTTTTGCACTTTTTTTTCTTGGGGATAGTCTGGATCACTGCCTCCTGTACAATGTCACGAATCTCTGTCCATAGTTCTTCAGGGAATATGCAAAGAACTGACTCATTGGAAAAGACCCTGATGCTGGGAAAGATTGAAGGCAGGAGAAGGAGATGACAGATGAGATGGTTGGATGGCATCACCGACTTGATGAACATGAGTTTGAGTAAGCTCCAGGAGTTGATGATGGACAGGGAAGCCTGGAGTGCTGCAGTCCATGGGGTCGCAAAGAGTTGGACACAGCTGAGCAACTGAACTGAACTGTGGCACCCAGTAAAAATAAAGGAAAACACTCTCTTACTCCTCAGGATTCACACAGATTAAGTTGTATCAATCTTGAATTCACAATTAAAACTGAAAACACAGCACAAGGAAATGCGCCACCATGAGGGAGATTCAGCAAAAAAAAAATAAACAGCAAATTTAGATATCCTTCCCCACAAGTGCTTAAGTTACTGAAATTTTGGATAATGCTTTTGAGGGATCTATATATAAAATGTTTTTTAAAGGAAATTTTAAATGGTTAAAGAACAAAAACTACTAAAAATGATTTAATAAAGGTATTGAATAGGTGGCTCAAACGGTAAGGTGTCTGCCTACAATGTGGGAGACCCAGGTTCGATCCCTGGGTTGGGAAGATCCTCTGGAGATGGAAATGGCAACCCATTCCAGTACTTTTGCCTGGAAAATCCCATGGACGGAGGAGCATGACAGGCTACAGTCCACAGGTTCGCAAAGAGTCAGACACGACTGAGCATCTTCACTTTCACTTTCAATTTTCATTGAAAATTTAATAATTTTTGAAAACTCATTGGATAGATCATAAAGAAGATTAGACACAGTTGAAAAGGAAATGAATAGGAGGATGAATCAAAACAAACTACCCAGATTGCAGCATACAGAAACAAAAGAAGTAGAATTTGTAAAAGAGAGGTTATATGAAGGAGAGAAGATGTATAACCAGAGTTCCAGAATGGAAAAGAGGCAAAAATCAAAGACATGTATTTTTCAGGCCTATTATCAAACATGAATCTAGATGCAGGAAGCCCAACATATACCAAAGCTTATACATAAAAAAGAAGTTTCTGTTTTGCCACATTTTAATCAAATTATAAAACACCAAAATTAAAAAGAGATCCTAAAAACAGCAACAGAAGAGAGATCACCTTCAAAAGAATTACAATTTCACAAATAGCACACTCCTGAACATCAACAATTAACCCAGAAAACAATGAAACAATACTTTCAATGTGTTCGGAGAGAACATTTATCAATGTAGAAATGAATACCACCCCAAAAAATTTTCAAAATGAGGATCAAAGAAACGTTCAAACAAAGACTTCGAAAGGACATTTTCAGATCCATATCTACACATGGAATTATTTTACTTATATGGCTTAGTATATGTTGAGTTTCATGTCAGTGTCTATGGATTCATGTCTAATTTTCATTCACTTTGAGATCATCTCCCATTTCCCTGTGACTGCTTTTAAATCTTTATCCTTGATGTTTTGTAATTTCACTAGGGAGAGACAGTAGGAAGACAATATACAGGATGAAATGATTGGTGAATAGATTAGTTAATATGTTAATAAACTTAAATATTGACTGTATGAAGTAATGATATTCAATTTGTGAGGTTGAGAAAAACACAAAATATAGTTAAATATTTAACATTAATAGTATACATGTCAGGAGTGGATGATCAGTTATTCTAAGTACCAGAAGGAGAGTATATAATAGCAATAAAAATCTCACTTTCAAACCAGAAGAGAGGATAGGAAGGTGGGGGAGTAAGGGAATACTTTTATGGATCCAATAGAAGGCAAAGAAGAGAGAAAATGGACGGAAAAGACAAGTGGGGAAAAAACTAAATAATATAACAGAAATCATCAAGAATTGTGAATAGACTAAGGTTTTACCCTACTTATAAGTTAGCCTGCCACAGTTTCATGGTAGAAGACACACAACTCCTGGGTCAAAGACAAGAGATGATTTATTACTCACAGCAGAAGCCGTAGCCAGCATATCAGCATTTTTGTGCCTATTCTCTAAAGCACAATTCCCACAGCGCGATAAGAGATGGCCAGATGACACCTGCACATGAAGTGGGTTGTGTTACAGAAGAGGAACCTTGAGCTTGGGAAACTTGAATCTTTGATGATGAATAGTAAGCATTCTTGCTCTTTGCTCTGGAGAGAGACTCCATCTCTATCTTCCAAGGCTGTAAGTAAAAATGCCCTTTGCTCCAGAGGGAGACACTATCTCTCTCTTCTGAGGCTATTCACTACACAAACATCCTTGAAAAGCTAGTTTTGAACAAAAGGCACTCAGTACCTCTCTTGAAAGATATGCAGAAACAGAAGAGATTTATGTAGAATTGTTTCCCAGCAGAAATAAGTCTAGATATGTTAGTAATCACAAAAAATAAATTCATCAGTTAAATACAGAGATGATCACACTGAATAGAAAAAAACTACCAGAATTATTTACAAGAGAAGCAATGCAATATACATGGCTATAAAAGGCAGAAAGCAAAAAGATAGTAAAGGGCATTACAAGAAAATTCAAAACAAGAGGAAGCCAGAGTTAGTTATAGTAATATCAAATGAAATAGAAGCTAACACAAAAAAAATTTTACTAAGGTCATATATCACTACATAATGATGAAAGGTTTTATTTGGCAGGAAGATATATAACAATTCTAACCATACATAAACATAGCAAAAATGATCAATCATATAAATAAAAAACTAATAGAACTATAAAAAGAAATAGATAAATACACTATCATAGTACAAGATTTTATTACACATCTATCAACTTTTTTAAAAAATTGAAGTCTTTTTGACCTATAACACTATGTCAGTTCCATGTGTATAACATAGTGAGCTGATATTTCTATACATTAAAAAATAATTGCCATAATAAGTCAGTACCACATGTCACCATACAAAAGTATTACAATGTTATTGACTACATTCCTCCTGCTGTACATTTCATCCCAGTGACATTTATTTTGTAACTGGAAGTTGGCACTCCTTTATCTCCCTTACCTGATTTACTCATCTCCCCACCTGCTGCCTCTAACAACCACCAGTTTTTCTCTTTATATATAAATCTATTTCTGTTTTGTTCTGTTTGTTCAGTTATTTTGATTTTTAGATTCCACTTACAAGTGAAAACACGTGGTATTTGTCTTCCTCTGTCTGACTTATTCACTTAGCATGACACCCTCTAGGTTCATGCTGCTGCTGCTGCTGCTGCTAAGTTGCTTCAGTCGTGTCTGACTGCGACCCCATGGACAGCAGCCCACCAGGCTCCTCTGTCCACAGGATTCTCTAGGCAAGAATACTGGAGTGGGTTGCCATTTCCTTCTCCAGGCTAGGTTCATGCATGTTGTCACAAATAGCAAGATTTCATTCTTTTTTATATATGAGTAGTAGTCGATCATCGGAGAAGGCAATGGCACCCCAATCCAGTACTCTTGCCTGGGAAATCCCATGTACGGAGAAGCCTGGTAGGCTACAGTCCATGGGGTCACTAAGAGTCAGACACGACTGATAGACTTCACTTTCACTTTTCACTTTCATGCATTGGAGAAGGAAATGGCAGCCCACTCCACTGTTCTTGCCTGGAGAATCCTATATCATATATATCTCATCTTCTTTATCCATTAATCTATCAATGAACACTTAGATTGCTTCCATATCTTCATCTTCACTACTGTAAATGACACTGCAATGATCATGGAGGATACATACCATTTTAAATTAGTGTTTTTATTCCTTTGTTTGTTTTTGAAAAATACCCAGAAGTAGAATTTCTGGATCTTATGGCAGCTTTATTTTTCATTTTGGAACAGGCACCATTTTCTATAGCGACTGTACCAATTTATGTTAATACCAACAGTGCATGAGTGCTCCTTTTTCTCCACATCCTCACTAACGCTTGTTAGTTGTTGTCTTTTTGATAATAGCCATTCTGACAGATGTGAGCTGATATCTCATTGTGATTTTGATTAGCACTTTATTGATGATTAATGATGGAGATTATCTTTTCATGTGCCTATTGGCTATCTGTATATCTTCCATGGAAAAAAATGTCTATTCATGCCCTCTGCCCATTTTTTAATCAGATTTTTAAAACTTCATCATTATGTAGTGATATATGACCTTAGTAAAATTTTTTTTTGTGTTAGCTTCTGTTTCATTTGATATTACTATAACTAACTCTGGCTTCCTCTTGTTTTGAATTTTCTGGTAATGCCCTTTACTATCTTTTTGCTTTCTGCCTTTTATAGCCATGTATATTGCATTTCTTCTCTTGTAAATAATTCTGGTAGTTTTTTTCTATCCAGTGTGATAATCTCTGTATCTTTGAATATTGAACTTTATCAGATACATTGTTTGCAAATATCGTTTCCTCTTCAGTAGATGGCCTTTTCATGTTTCCTTTGCTGTGCAAAAGCTTTTTGGTATCATGTAGTCTCATTTGTTTATTTTTGCTTTTGTTTTCCTTGGCTGAGGAGACAGATTTAAGAAAAACAGTGGTAAGATGGAAGATGTCAAAGAGTGTGCTGACTATGTCTTCTTATATGGTTTCAGGTTTTATACTTAACTAATCCATTTTGAGTTTATTTTATATTTTGTATATGGTATGAAAAAGTAGTCCAGTTTGATTATTTTGAATGTTGTTGTTCACCTTTCCCAACCACTTACTAAAAGGCTCTTTTCCCCATTGTATATTCTTGTCCCTGATGTTGTAAATTAATTGACCATATAAACAGGGATCTATTTTTGGGTTTTCTACTCTGTTCCATTGATCCATGTGTCTGCTTTTGTGCATTACTATATTGTTTTGATTACTACAGCTTTGTAATATAGTCTGAAACCAAGAGATAGAATACCTCCAGATTTATTCTTCTTTCTCAAGATTGATTTTGCTCTTCAGGGTCTTTTGTGTTTTCATATAAGTTTTAGAATTATTTGTTCTAATTCTATGAAAAAATGCCGTTGGTATTTTGATAGAGATTGCATTGAATCTGTAGAGTGCCTTGGAGAGTATGGTCATTTTAACAATATCTATTCTTCCAGTCCATGAGCATGGTATGTTTTTCAATTTGTCCATATCACCTTCAGTTTCTTTCATCAATATCTTAGAGTTTTCTGAGTACAGGTCTTTTACCTCCTAGAATAGATTTATTCCTAGGTATTTTATTCTTTTTGAAGCAATTATACATAGGATCGTTTCCTTAATTTCTCTTTCTGATAGTTTGTTGTTAGTGTATAGAAGACTAACAGATTTCCATGTATTAATTTTATATCCTGCAACTTTACAGAATTCATTTATTAGTTCTATTTTTTGGTGGTATCTTTAGGACTTTCTACACATAATATTAATGTCATCTGCAAATGGTAGCAGTTTTTATTCATCCTTTCAGGTCTCCAGTATTGCAGGCAGATTCTTTACCAGCTGAGTCACAAGGGACATCCAAAGCAGTACTAAATGAAGAATTTAAAAAAAATTTTAATTTTGTATTATAGTATAGCCGATTAACAATGCTGTGATAGTTTCAGGTACACAGCAAAGGGACTCAGCCACACATATACCTGTATCCTCTCTCTCCCAAACTCCTTTCCCCTCTAGGCTGCCACATAACATTGAGCAGAGTTCCCTGTGCTACACAATAGGTCCCTGCTGACCATCCATCTTAGACAAATGTTCAAAGATGCTGATAAACATAGCAGTGTATACCCATCCATCTCAAATTCCCTAGCTATCCATTCCCCCTATCCTTCCCCCAGCAACCATAAATTTGTTTTTTAAGACTGTGAGTCTGTTTCTGTTTTGTAAATAAATTCATTTGCATCATGTCATAGCAGTGTATACCCATCCATCTCAAATTCCCTAGCTATCCATTCCCTCTATCCTTCCCCCAGCAACCATAAATTTGTTCTCTAAGTCTGTGAGTCTGTTTCTGTTTTGTAAATAAATTCATTTGCATTATGTCTTTCTAGATTCCACATATAAGGGATGTCACATAATATTTCTGTTTCTCTGTCTGACTTACTTTACTCAGTATGACAATCTCTAGGTCCATCTATGTTGCTACAAATGGCATTATTTTATTCTTTTTTGATGGATGAGTAATATTCCATTGTATATATGTACTACATCTTCTTTATCCATTCCTCTATTGATGGTCATTTAGGTTGCTTCCATGTCTTGGCTATCATAAACAGTGCTGCAATGAAACATTGAAGTGCATGTATCCTTTTGGATCATGTTTTTCTCCAGATATATGCCCAAGGTCATATGGTTCCTCTCTTTTTAACTTTTTAAGGAACCTCCATATTGTTTTCCATAGTGGCTGTACCAAGTAGGATTCCTATCAAAAGTGTAGGAGAGTTCCTTCTCTCCACACCCTCTCCAGCATTTATTGTTTGTGGAATTTTGATGACAGCCATTTTGACTGGTGTAGGTGATATCTCATTGTAGTTTTGATTTGCATTTCTCTAGTAGTCAGCAATGTTGAACATCTTTTCATGTGCCTCTTGGCTACTTTTATGTATTCTTTGGAGAAATGTCTTTAGGTCTTCAGCCCATTTTTTGGATTGGGTTGTTTGTTTTCATGATGCAGTACTTCATGAACTATTTGTAGATTTTGGTGACTAATCCCTGGGTTGGGAAGATCCCCTGGAGAAGGGAATGGCTGGCTACCCACTCTAGTATTCTGGCCTGGAGAATTCCCATGGACAGAGGAGCCTGGCAGGCTACAGTCCATGGGGTCACAAAGAGTCGGACTCAACTGAGCAACTTTCACACAATCCCTTGTCGGTCATATCATTTGTAAATATCATTTTGTTTATTGTTTCCTTTGCTATGCGAAAGCTTTTGAGTTTAAGTAGGTCCCATTTTTTATTTTTGTTTTATTTCCATTATTCTGGGAGATGGATCAAAAAAGATATTGCTATGATTTATGTCAGAGAAAAGAGGAAAGAGACAAACCACTTAGAAGTTAAGAATTTAAGAAGTTTGGAAAAGAACATCCAGATATATCCAAAGATAAGTGACACAGTAGAGAGCAGAAATAATAAAACAGGAAAAAAATTATAGGTGATAACCGAAGTCAAAAATTTGTTCTTTGAATATACTAATTCAAAACAAGCTTATGGTAAGATTAATCTGGGTGTGAGGATGAGAAGAAAAGCACAAATATTAAATATTAGGAATAAAAAAGGAGGCGAAATTGAATCAGCAGAGAATTAAACTAATGAGAATATACCTTTGATATCTATATGCCAATAAATTTGTAAGCTTAGTTAAAATTTACACATTTTTCAAAAATTTAACTTCTAAAAGTAGGTTATAGAAGAACCAGAAAACATGACTAGGCTTTATAATTGTCTATTAAAGAAACTGAATCAATAGTTTAAAATCTTCCCACAAATAAAACAACAGACCTGATGATTTTATAGTTCACTTCTACCAAACTCCTAAGGAGCAGATCAATAACACAAATTTTTTCAAAGACTAGAAACAGAAGAAATACTTACTACCTTATTTTGTGAGATTATTATTTAAAATTAAAACCAAGCAAATAATATACAAGAAAGGAAAATTAGAGAGAGAGAAAAAAGAGTGAGGCTAGGGGAAAACCCAATAAAAGATGTGTAAATTTTGTCTATAGATAAATATAAAATGATATTGAAATGCATTAAAGAATAATAAAATAAATGTAGAGTTATACAATGTTCATGAAGAGGAAGATAAAATGTATTAAGATGCCAGATCTCCCAAAATTAATCTATGTGTTCATTAAATTTCAGACCAAATTCCGAGAAAGTTCTTCCTGAAACTTAACAACCTCATTCAAAATTTATATGGGAGAGCAAGTGATCATGACAATTGGCTAAGACATTTCTAAAAAAAGAAGGTAGAATGACTTGCTCTATCATATTTCAAGATTCAAAAACAATAATTGTTGAAAGAATATGTGATTGGTGCAAATACAACCAAATATGCAAGTAGGATAAAAGAAAGAGCTCAAAAACAGATGAATGCATACATAGAAACCTGGCACATGATTAAGATGGCATTGATAATCACTAAGGAAAGAAAGTTCTGCTTAGTAAATTCAACCTTTACCTGTACAAACAGAAAACTCAAAGTGAATTAAAGATAAAAATCAAAGCTTAAATTTTTTTAGAAAAAGTATAGAGAAAGGTTTCTAGTCCACCTTTAGTTGGTAAAGGTCAACCAAAGCCATAAATTTAAACATTTGTATGCCTATTATCTATTTTATTATATGTTTATAAAAAGTCCAGGTATTAGAAGATGAATATAGATTTTGTAATTCTGTATTCCAATCTGGTCCTGAAAATCACTGAATAAAAGGTCTTGATAGACTGGTATTGTTTTTAAGACAAAATTTGCCTTGGATCACTGTCAAAAACTTTTAAGAATATTTCTCAGTCTGGTCTTTATATGAGAATATGACTTTAGAAGAGCTCGTCTCTTCTTACACTCTGACCTGCAAAGGGATGCTGATTTCTTGAGTTAGAAGTTAGGATGAGCTTGCCCTTAGGAAAAATCACCGATCTGTGATGTCTGTTAGTAAATTGCACTATTTCCTAAAAGAATTTTGGCCTTTGTATTCTCATTTTTGCATTTACATTTCTAAATGTCAAAAATTAAAAGACTTTTGCTCCTTGAAAGGAAAGCTATGATAGCATATTAAAAAGCAGACACATTACTTTGTGGACCAAAGGTCTGTACAGTCAAAGCTGTGGTTTTACCAATAGTCATGTACAGATGTGAGAATTGGACCATAAAGAAAGCTGAATGCCAAAGAACTAATGCTTTCAAATTGTGGTAATGGAGAAGACTCTTGAGAGTCCCTTGGACAGCAAGGAGATCAAACCAGTCAATCCAAAAGGAAATCAATCCTGAATACTCATTGGAAGGACTGAGGCTGAAGCTGAAGCACCAATAATCTGGCCACCTGATGTGAAGAGCCAACTCACTGAAAAAGACCCTGATGCTGGGAAAGATTGAGGGCAGGAGGAGAAAGGGGTGACTGAGGATGAGACGGTTGGATGGCATCACCGACTTAATGCACGTGAGCTTGAGCAAACTCTGGGAGATAGTGAAGGACAGGGAAGCCTGGAGTGCTTCAGTCCACGGGGTCACAAAGAGTTGGACACGACTTAGTGACTGAACAACAACAACAAAACGTCTTAAGTTCCCAAGGACAATTGTAATCACATTGGCAACCAAAACTATTCACTTGAAGGTTCTGCAGCAGACATGAGAGTGAGCTGTTCAGATCTCCCTCTAAGAGAGAACTTTTGAAAGGAATGCAATCAGCTGACCTTCCCCACTTTCAAGGACTAACTCATTCCCTAGGTAGCTTTTAACCAATAACTTAGAACTTCAGAGGTATGATATCTGGGAAATTTGTGCCCAACAAGGACTCCTCTAACAGGCAACCTTTGCTCTGGAACACCCTCATTGCCTGACTGACCCTTTCTTAGAGTTGTACTGTGGATGAAGCATTTTAAACCCAATTTTCCCACCTTTCCTTCCTACCTTAACATGTGTCACCTTGTCCATGCCTGCTTTCCCTTTAAGGACTTGTCTCCCATTTAACTAAGTTTTGCTGTCTGCTTCTCAGAAGACCCAAAAATGAAATGGGTGCCTTAAAACAAAAGGAAAGAAACCCCTCTGAAGAAATTCTCTACTTTGTCTAAAAGATGTATCATTTTAATATAAAGGTGACCCTCCTTTGGGAAATAGTAAGTATCATCTTTTATTCATATGGTCCTCGTGGAATTGTCAAGGTCCTGAGTTGTTTAAATCAGCTGTAACTTCAGTCTCCTCTCTCTTTCTCTCCCTACAAACCCCACCATGTGTGGGTGTATATATGTGTGTGAAAATATATTTTCCTGCATCCAAGACTTCTTTGATGATCTGTAGTGCCTTCCATATCTATTTGTAGCCAGCTCTCTCTCACTCCCCCTTTTTTTATCCTTTTTCCTCTCTTTCTCCTGCTCCCTCAAGAAACTCTGGAGATCAAATAGTCTTTTAAAAATTGCCTGTTATGTTCAACTCTAAGAACATTTAATCCATATAAACACATCTAATATAAAATTGGAATAAATCCAATTAAAGGTCTCTTAAAACCTATTGGGACAACTTCTGTTCCTATTAACTTTTAGGGTGAAAAAATAATACATGAATTACTCAGGCAGTTTGAAAAAAACTCAAGAGTTTCTCAAAGGGAAAAATCTTAATCCTGATATTGGTTTATTTTGGCTATTCTGTGGAGAAAAATCTGTTTTACCACACCTCTGAAAAATAATAAAAAGTTTACCTATGAGTTAATGAACTTGGTTATATACTTGGTTACAAAATTTAAAACAGGAGATATTCAGAGCATTTAAACATGGTTTAAAGAACATTTAAAATTTTGTTTATGAATTTAAATATGTTTGAATTATATTAGAAAAAGTAACAGTCTTATCAAGATGCTTTGGACAAATTAGACTGATCTAATATATTTAGTTTAAAACAAACTCTTTGTCTTTTCCTTGTTTTTACCACCTTATAAAAATAATATAAGTACAATATTCTAGGTTGCATAAGGTAGAGTTTGTTTCCTCATGATTAAAATTTTCCAAATTTTCTATATTGACTTTAAGTAAAAATTATTGTTTGCACAAATAATTTAATATTACAAAACAATGTTTAATTAAATAAGATTATAATAATAAATGTCTTTTTTTTTCTTTTTTTTTTCCTTTATTTTTTCAAAAACAATTTTAGAAATCTTTACTTAAAAACAACCTTATCTTAAAATGGAGTAACTTTGGTTTTATGAGCAGCAAGCAAAGTACAGAAGCAAAAATGCGTTACAGGAGCATTAAGTTCTACATTAGGTCACAGTGTCTAATCTGAAATCACACCCATAATATCATTTTTCAGGATATCTGGGAAATAGTTATTTCCTAGGATGTCTGAATCATAGCTACTCTATTTTGACTGTTAATTGTAAAAAAAAAAAAAAAATTTTTTTTTAATAACCAAAGCAGATTTCACCATTAATGACATCAGTGTTTTTCTAGGTATAAGAAGATGCAAGAATTGGAACTCATAAAACCTTTTTCTGAAAAGATCTAACTATCTGAAGGCCTGTTCTGCCAGGTTTTTTGTTGTTTTTTGTTTTTTCCAGAGCACAGAGTGCCTCATTCCTGATTTTCACCCGGAACTACTTTCAGGGGGTGTTGAAGTTCAGCAGCTTGTAATGGTCATGATGTAATCTTTGTAGAGGCAGCTGGCAAGTACCAACTTCCAGTCAGCAGGGTCCCTTCATAGCCACATGTCTGACCGTGTGACACCATTTCATGGCCATTGTGTCCTGCGGTGCTGGGAAGGCTCATTCCCAGGTCTAGGGAAGTGGTGGGCCACTCAGTGTGCTAAAATTGGACCAGGCCTTGCAAGTAGCAAAAGTCTCTGGACCACTGTCTTACTAGCCTCCTGGTCCAGGAAAATATTTCCTCTTGTTGCTTTTTCCCATACCCAGAGTCACATTATTACAATTATTGATCTCATATGGAACTGTCAGTTCAGTATTATATCACAGGCTCAGTGAAACAAGTGACATAGAAAATAATATAGCCAGTCCGTTCCGTCGCTCAGTCGTGTCCGACTCTTTGCGACCCCGTGGACTGTAGCCTACCAGGCTTCTCCGTCCATGAGATTCTCCAGGCAAGAATACTGGAGTGGGTTACCGTTTCCTTCTCCAGGGAATCTTCCCGACCCAGGGATCGAACCCGGGTCTCCCGCATTGGAGCCAGACGCGTTAACCTCTGAGCCACCAGGGAAGCCCCAAGCTAGCCGTTATTAGTAAAATAAGAATTATAAGTCAAGAACTTTCATTAGATAAAGCCTGGTATACCCCAAGTCACCTGACTTCATTCATTAAATGATTATAGTCTGGTGTTAATCACCTGGTTGTACATTATGGAGCATCCGACCTTTATCTGAAGATTGGTTACTGAGATAAGCCTTAGAAACTAACCTAGAGTGTCCTTTTTAATAACTTAATTAAATCTTTTAGCAGTATCACATAACAAGGAACTGTATCAGCAGTGAGTCTTAGTAAACACTAGACATTAACAAAACTAGAAACTTAATTTAACAATTTACAAAACTTAATATTCCGTGATTTTTCATTATGGAGGCCCTGTAGCCAGGGAGGCTTTAACCCATCAAATAAAAAATGAAGTTTTTCAGGGAGCTGGGAAAAGCCAAGCAGCCATTGTGGATTTCCCATAGCCCTGACTCTGATTTCCAGCTATTGTTTTTAATTTTCCAATGTAGAAGCAGACTATTGCCATGGTTTAAGGACATTAGGATGGCACAAGTCTAACAGAGATTTTGTATAAGCCGAATAAACTTTTACATGTCTACAAACCCGACAATTGGATTAATTTCTAAAACTAGCATAGGATCAGGCCTATGGTAGAAAAGCATTTGATTTATATGCAGAGGTCTAAGAAGTCAAGAAAACATTATAAATGATCATACGAATCAGGTCCAGCATCTTGGGCAAGCTGTCTACCTCTGATGTTGTCGTCTTCTCATCCTGGTGTAGTGTAGTTTCTTCTGAAAAAAGTCCTTCCATCCAGATTGGAGACAGTCCTTTAAATTATGTCCTTTTTTTTTTTTTAGTCCTGGTTTCAGGTCACGAGGCATCTGATTTTCATCCAAAGATAGATCACTGAGATAAGCTTCAGAAACAAACTTAGGGTGTTCTTTAAGAATTCAATTAAATTTTACATTAATATCACATAACAGCAAGGAACTATCCAAGAAATGAGTCTTACTACCTCCATTGGTAGACCGCCATTAACAAACTGGGATTTAGACTCCTTTCTCTTATTCTTCCCCATGCCTATTACACCCTCTTCCTTCTTGTTTCTTGTTGGCAGTGTTGCTAATTAGGCCGTTTTTTCAAACAGAATGAGGAGTCTCTTTTGCCAGGGTTTTGTGTCGAGTCAAACAATGAACATTTGAAGAGCATCTAAGCTACCTCCTGGCAGACAGAGACTTAAAAGTGCATGATGTGGGAAGGAACAAGATGGCGGAGGAATAGGACGGCGAGACCACTCTCTCCCCCACAAATTCATCAAAAGAACATTTGAATGCGGAGTAAAGTCCACAAAACAACTTCTGAATGCTGGCAGAGGACATCAGGCACCCAGAAAAGCAGCCCATTGTCTTCGAAAGGAGATTTTTTTAAAACCCACAGATTACCCGCCAAATGGTAACTCCCAATGGAGAAGCAGCGCAGACGCCTGCATACGCCATTGGCAAGCGGGGGCTGGGCAGGGAGGAGCCGGCTGAACTGCTTAGAGAGAGGACTGGGCTTGAATGCCACGAGAACAATCTGAGAGAACTGGGGATAGCAAAGCAGACTGGGATAGCTTCCCCACGAAAAGGCGGAAAGCTCTAAACTAAGACTCTGCCAGCCCCGCTCACAGAACAAAGGGCTGAGCAGAGCGAGCCAGCTGCAGTAGGCCCATCCCCCATCCCCCACCGAGACAGGCAGGGAGGGCAGCCAGAGCCAGAGCGGGCAACTGCGGCCCCAGAAAGGCATCCGATACAAACTGCAGGCAGGCTTGTTGCTAATCAGGACTTCTTGGGCTCAAGCCAGTCGATATCCCCCTGAGAAGGTGCGCTGGTTGTACACCCAGAAAACCGAGTGGCAGGGACTGGGGAGGCGATAAGTCACAGCGACCGCACTCGCCAAACACCTGGCCCCCTGAGCTGCTCGGAACGGGGAAGGCACAAAACGCAGGCCCAACCAAGTCTGCGCCTTTGTGGAGTACCCGAGAACCTGAACTTGAGCCGCTCAGACCTGGGAAGTGCATACAACCTGGCGCCGGCCTCGGACAGTTCCTGGCAGAGCAACCTAGAGCCTGTGCAGTGTAGACTGGGACAACACACGCGCTGCGAGCGGGGGCAAACCAAGTGTGACTGAGACGCTGTGAGCACTCCCCACAGACGCCAGAGATATTCATCTGCAGCATTCCTCCCTTCCCAGAACAGGACTGAACAACTGAGCCTTAAAAAGTGTCCACCCACCCCCTAGTATCAGGGTGGAAATTAGACACTGAAGAGACCAGCAAACAGAAGCTAAAACAGAGGGAACCACCTTAGAAATGACAGATAGTCTAGAGGCTACTCCAAGAATAAGACCAGAGGCAAGAGGCTTAATCCCGAATCCTGAGAACACCAGAGAACTCCAGACTCCAGGGAACATTAATCAATAGGAGTTCATCAAACATCTCCATACCTACACTAAAACCAAGCACCACCCAAGGGTCAACAAGTTCCAGAGAAAGACATACCACGCAAATTCTCCGGCAACACAGGAAACTAGCCCTGAGCTTCAATATACAGGCTGCCCAAAGTCACTCCAAACCCACTGACATCTCATAACTCATTACTGGACACTTCATTGCACTCCAGAGAGAAGAAATCCAGCTCCACCCACCAGAACACTGACACAAGCTTCCCTAACCAGGGAACCTTGACAAGTCACCCGTCCAAGCCCACACACAGCGAGGAAACTACATAATGAGAACTCCACAAACTGCCAGAAGAGGGAAAGGCCACCCCAAGCAAAGCAATATAAGCAAGATGAAGAGGCAGAGAAATACCCAGCAAGTAAAGGAACAAGATAAATGCCCACCAACACAAACAAAAGAGGAAGATATAGGGAATCTACCTGATAAAGAATTTTGAATTTTGGTGGTGAAAATGATTCACAATCTTGAAAGCAAAATGGAGTTACAGATAAATAACCTGGAGAAAGGGATTGAGAAGATGGAAGAAAGGTTTAATAAGGACTTAGAGGAAATAAAAAAGAGTCAATATACAATGAATAATGCAAGAGATGAGATCAGAAACACTCTGGAGGGAACAAACAGTAGAATAACAGAGGTAGAAGACAGGATAAGTGAGCTAGAAGATAGAATTGTAGAAATAAATGAAACATAGAGGAAAAAAGAAAAATGAATTAAAAGAAATAAGAACAATATTAGAGACCTCTGGGACAATGTTAAACGCTCCAACATTTGAATCATAGGAGTCCCAGAAGAAGAAGACAAAAAGAAAGACCATGAGAGAATACTTGAGGAGATAATTGTTGAAAACTTCCCTAAAATAGGGAAAGAAATAATCACCCAAGTCCAAGAAACCCAGAGAGTCCCCAACAGGATAAACCCAAGGCGAAATACTCCAAGACACATATTAATCAAATTAACAAAGATCAAACACAAAGAATAAATATTAAAAGCAGCAAGGGAAAAGCAGCAAATAACACACAAGGGGATTCCCATAAGGATAACAGCTGATCTTTCAACAGAAACTCTTCAGGCCAGGAGGGAATGGCAAGACATACTTAAAGTGATGAAAGAAAATAACCTACAGCCCAGACTACTGTACCCAGCAAGGATCTCATTCAAATATAAAGGAGAAATCAAAAGCTTTACAGACAAGCAAAAGCTGAGAGAATTCAGCATCACCAAACCAGCTCTCCAACAAATGCTAAAGGATCTTTTCTAGACAGGAAACACAGAAAGGGTGTATAAACTCGAACCCAAAGCAATAAATAAAGTGGCTATGGTATCGTACTTATCAATAATTACCTTAAACATAAATGGGTTGAATGCCCCAACCAAAAGACATAGGCTGGCTGAATGGATACAAAAATAAGATCCCCATATATGTTGTCTGCAAGAGACCCACCTCAAAACGAGGGACACATACAGACTGAAAGTGAAGGGCTGGAAAAAGATATTCCATGCAAATAGAGACCAAAAGAAAGCAGGAGTAGCAATACTCATATCAGATAAAATAGACTTTAAAACAAAGGCTGTGAAGAGAGACAAAGAAGGAAACTACATAATGATCAAAGGATCAATCCAAGATGAAATATAACAATTATAAATATTTATGCACCCAACATAGGAGTACCGCAATATGTAAGACGATTACTAACAACTATGAAAGGGGAAATTACCAACAATGCAATAATAGTGGGAGATTTTAATACCCCACTTACATCTATGGATAGAACAACTAAACAGAAAATTAACAAGGAAACACAATCTTTAAATGATACAATAGACCAGTTAGACCTAATAGATATCTATAGGACATTTCACCCCAAAACAATGAATTTCACCTTTTTCTCAAGCGCACACGGAACATTTTCCAGGATAGATCACATCCTGGGCCATAAATCTAGCCTTGGTAAATTCAAAAAAATTGAAATCATTCCAAGCATCTTTTCTGACCACAATGCAGTAAGATTAGATCTCAATTACGGGAGAAAAACTATTAAAAATGCCAATATATGGAGACTGAACACCACACTGCTGAATAATGAACAAATCATAGAAGAAATCAAAAGAGAAATCAAAATATGCATAGAAATGAATGAAAATGAAAACACAACAACCCAAAACCTCTGGGACACCATAAAAGCAGTGCTAAGGGGGAAGTTCATAGCAATACAGGCACACCTCAAGAAACAAGAAAAAAGTCAACTAAATAACCTAACTCTACATCTAAAGCAACTAGAAAAGGAAGAAATGAAGAACCCCAGGGTCAGTAGAAGGAAAGAAATTGTAAAAATTAGGGCAGAGATAAATGCAAAAGAAACAAAAGAGACCATAGTAAAAATCAACAAAGCCAAAAGCTGGTTCTTTGAGAAGGTAAATAAAATTGACAAACCACTAGCCAGACTTATCAAGAAACAAAGGGAGAAGAACCAAATCAATAAAATTAGAAATGAAAATGGAGAGATCACAACTGACAACACAGAAATACAAAGGATTATTAGAGAATACTATCAGCAATTATATGGCAATAAAATGAATAACCTGGAAGAAATGGACAAATTCCTAGAAAAGTACAACTTTCCAAAACTGAACCAGGAAGAAATAGAAAATCTGAATAGACCCATCACAAGCACAGAACTAGAGGCTGTAATCAGGAATCTTCCAGCAAACAAAAGCCCAGGTCCAGATGGCTTCACAGCCGAATTCTACCAAAAATTTAGAGAAGAGCTAACACCCATTCTACTCAAACTCTTCCAGAAAATTGCTGAGGAAAGGAAACTTCCAAACTCATTCTATGAGGCCACCATCACCCTAATCCCAAAACCTGGTAAAGACCCCACAAAAAAAGAAAACTACAGGCCAATATCACTGATGAACATAGATGAAAAATCCTTAACAAAATTCTAGCAATCAGAATCCAACAACATATTAAGAAGATCATACATCATGACCAAGTGGGCTTTATCCCAGGAATGCAAGGATTCTTCAATATCCGCAAATCAATCAACATAATACACCACATTAACAAACTGAAAAATAAAAATCATATGATTATCTCAATAGGTGCAGAGAAAGCCTTTGACAAAATTCAACATTCATTTATGAAAAAAACCTTCCAGAAAGTGGGAATAGAAGAGACATACCTCAGCATAATAAAAGCTATATATGAAAAACCCACAGCAAACATCATCCTCAACGGTGAAAAACTGAAAGCATTTCCCTTAAAGTCAGGAACAAGACAAGGGTGCCCACTCTCTACTATTCAACATAGTTCTGGAAGTTTGGCTACAGCAATCAGAGCAGAAAAAGACATAAAAGGAATACAAATTGGAAAAGAAGAAGTAAAACTTTCACTGTTCGCTGATGACATGATCCTCTACACAGAAAACCCTAAAGACTCTACCAGAAAACTACTAGAGCTAATCAATGATTACAGTAAAGTTGCAGGATATAAAATCAACACACAGAAATCCCTTGCATTCCTATACACTAATAATGAGAAGATAGAAAGAGAAATTAAGGAAACTATTCCATTCACTGTTGCAACGAAAAGAATTAAATACTTAGGAATATATCTACCTAAGGAAACAAAAGACTTGTACATAGAAAACTATAAAACACTAGTGAAAGTAATCAAAGAGGACACTAATAGATGGAGAAATATACCATGTTCGTGGATTGGAAGAATAAATATTGTAAAAATGAGTATACTACCCAAAATAATTTATACATTCAATGCAATCCCTATCAAGCTACCAACGATATTTTTCACAGAACTAGAACAAATAATCTCACAATTTGTATGGAAATACAAAAAACCTCGAACAGGCAAAGCAATATTGAGGAAGAAGAATGGAACTGGGGGAATTAACCTGCCGGACTTCAGGCTCTACTACAAAGCCACAGTCATCAAGACAGTATGGTACTGGCATAAAGACAGAAATATAGATCAATGGAACAAAATAGAAAGCCCAGAGATAAATCCACGCACCTATGGACACCTTATCTTCGACAAAGGAGGCAAGAATATAAAATGGAGAAAAGACAGTCTCTTTAATAAGTGGTGCTGGGAAAACTGGTCAGCTACTTGTAAAAGAATGAAACTAGAACACTTCCTAACACCATACACCAAAATAAACTCAAAATGGATTAGAGAGCTAAATGTAAGACCAGATTCTATAAAACTCCTAGAGGAGAATGTAGGCAAAACACTCTCCGACATAAATCACAGCAGGATCCTCCCAAGACCCACCTCCCAGAATATTGGAAATCAAAGCAAAAATAAACAAATAGGACCTAATTAAAATCAAAAGCTTCTGCACAGCAAAGGAAACTATAAGCAAGGTGAAAAGACAGCCTTCAGAATGGGAGAAAATAATAGCAAATGAAGCAACTGATAAAGGATTAATCTCCAAAATATACAAGCAGCTCCTGCAGCTCAATTCCGGAAAAATAAATGACCCAATCAAAAAATGGGCCAAATAACTAAACAGACATTTCTCCAAAGAAGACATAAAGATGGCTAACAAACACATGAAAAAATGCTCAACATCCCTCATAATCAGAGAGATGCAAATCAAAACCACAATGAGATACCATTTCACACCAGTCAGAATGCCTGCTATCCAAAAGTCTACGTTCAATAAATGCTGGAGAGGGTGTGGAGAGAAGGGAACCCTCTTACACTGTTGGTGGGAATGCAAACTAGTACAGCCACTATGGAGAACAGTGTGGAGATTCCTCAAAAAACTGGAAATAGAACTGCCATATGATCCAGCAACCGCACTCCTGGGCATACACACCGAGGAAACCAGAATTGAAAGAGACACGTGTACTCCAATGTTCATTGCAGCACTGTTTATAATAGCCAGGACATGGAAGCAACCTAGATGTCCATCTGCAGACGAATGGATAAGAAAGCTTTGATACAGATGCACAATGGAGTATTATTCAGCCATTAAAAAGAATGCATTTGAATCAGTTCTAATGAGGTGGATGAAACTGGAGCCTATTATACAGAGTGAAGTAAGCCAGAAAGAAAAACACCAATACAGTATACTAACGCATATATATGGAATTTAGAAAGATGCAAATGATAACCCTGTATATGAGACAGCAAAAGAGACACAGATGTATAGAACAGTCTTTGGGACTCTGTGGGAGAGGGTGAGGGTGGGACGATTTGGGAGAATGGCATTGAAACATGTATGTTGTCATATGTGAAACGAGTCACCAGTTCAGGGTCGATGCATGTTACAGGATGCTCGGGGCTGGCGTGCGGGGATGACCCAGAGGGAGGCTAAAGGGAGGAGGGAGGTGGGGGGGAGGTTCAGGAGGGAGAACTCATGTACACCCGGGGCGAATTCATGTCAATGTATGGCAAAACCAACCAATATAATATTGTAAAATAATTAGCCTCCAATAAAAAAAATAAAAATTAAAAAAAAATAAAGTTAAGTTTGAGACTCCATAAAAGTCTCAGCAGAAAAAAAAAAAAAGGGTTCTATAGTTATATAAATAATCAGGTCAAGTTTATTGAGAACAGATCTATTTTTTAAACAAGTCTTAATTTGGTTATATTTGGTAAAAATGAGGGTGATTTTAGGGAGAAAAGGATGTTTCAATAAATGTTAAATCCCAGGGTGTTTTTTTAATTTTTAATTTATTTATTTTTTATTGGAATACTTTTGAAAAAAGTTTCTAAATTTTGAAGAAGATTAAGTCCCTAATAATTATTATTGCTTATTGTTGTTTATTTATTATACATACATTTGCAGTTGTTACATAATCCTGAAATAGTAATCCTTTGATCATGAGGCATCCCTCTTCTCCCCACTCTTGACCCTTGTCTTGAGGTATATTTTGTCTGATATAAATACCACTCTAAATTGTTGCTGTTATGGTTTGTATAATACATATTCTTCCATCTTTTTTCTTTCAACCTATTTGTGACTTTGTATTTAAAGTATGTCTTCTATAAACAGAATATACTTGGCTTTTACTTATCTTAATCTAGTCTAACAATCTCTGCCTTTTGATATGAATTTTTAGTCCATTTATGTTTAATATAATTATGTGCTATTTATGTAGTTCTACTATTTTCTATGTGTTGCATTTATTTTTTGTTCCTCAATTTTCCTTTCCTGCATTCTTTTTTGTAAACCGAACATATTTTAATGTTCCATTTTGTATTGGTTTTATAGCTATATTGATTTGCATTCAGTTCAGTTCAGTCACTCAGTCGTGTCCGTCCAACTCTTTGCAACCCCATGAACCACAGCATGCCAGGCCTCCCTGTCCATCACCAACTCCTGGAGTCCACCCAAACTCATGTCCATTGAGTCGGTGATGCCATCCAACCATCTGATCCTCTGTCAGCCCCTCCTCCTCCTGCCCTCAATCATTCCCAGCATCAGGGTCTTTTCAAATGGGTCAACTCTTCACATCAGGTAGCCAAAGTATTGGAGTTTCAGCTTCAACATCAGTCCTTCCAGTGAACAACCATGACTGATCTTCTTTAGGATGGACTGGTTGGACCTCCTTGCAGTCCAAGGGACTCTCAAGAGTCTTCTCCAACACCACAGTTCAAAAGCACCAATTCTTCGGTTCTCAGCTTTCTTTATAGTCCAACTCTCACATCCATACATGACCACTGGAAAAACCATAGCCTTGACTAGACAGACCTTTGTTGGCAAAGTAATGTCTCTACTTTTTAATATGCTATCTAGGTTGGTCATAACTTTCCTTCCAAGAAGTAAGCGTCTTTTAATTTCATGGCTGCAATCAGCATCCGCAGTGATTTTGGAGTCCAAAAAAATAAAGTCTGACACTGTTTCCACTGTTCCCCATCTATTTCCCATGAAGTGATGGGACCAGATGCCATGATCTTTGTTTTCTGAATGTTGAGCTCAAGCCAACCTTTTCACTCTCCTCTTTCACTTTCATCAAGAAGCTTTTGAGTTCCTCTTCACTTTCTGCCATAAGGGTGGTGTCATCTGCATATCTGAGGTTATTGATATTTCTCCCAGCAATCTTGATTCCAGCTTGTGTTTCCTCCAGCCCAGCGTTCCTCATGATGTACTCTGCATATAAGTTAAATAAGCAGGGTGACACTATATAGCCTTGATGTACTCCTTTTCCTATTTGGAACCAGTCTGTTGTTCCATGGCCAGTTCTAACTGTTGCTTCCTGACCTGCATACAGATTTCTCAAGAGGCAGGTCAGGCAGTCTGTTATTCCCATCTCTTTCAGAATTTTCCACAGTTTATTGTGATCCACACAGTCAAAGGTTTTGGTATAGTCGATAAAGCAGAAATAGATTTGCATTATTTTATTGTAATTGCATATGCAACATATTCTAATATATTTAGAACTAATATTGAATAATTTCATATAGTTTAGAAACTTTGCAATAGTATGTTTCCATTTACCTCCCCTATCCTTAATGCTTTGTTGTTATATGTAATTATATACATTATAAACAGAAAAATACAGTGTCATGATGTTTGCTTTAAATAGCTGTGCATCTATTAAAATATATTGTATAACATATTTTATATACATGTGTTTGTGTATATAACATAAATACTTTTGTATATATAATGTCTGCATGTATATATATAATATATAGATATACACACATTCTTCATTCCTGTATTACTTTCTATAGATTTAGTGTACTTTCTGTTGGCAATGTATTCTCTGTTTTTGTTTATATAAAAGTGTCATTATTTTATTACTTTTAAAGAACAGTTTCATTGGATATGGAATTCTTAGTTAATATTGTGTTTTAGCCATATTTCTTAAATATTTTGTTTCTTTCTAACCTTTCTTTCTGGGACTGCATTGACATGTATTTATATTTTTCCACAGGTCTATTGAGTCCATTTTCTTTTGAGTCCATTTGGTGAATTTTTCATCTCAGTGGTTTTAATTTCAGCTCCTAAATTTTCATATACATTCCCTTTCTCTGATAAGACAAGGGTATTTTCATTCATTGAAACTATTTTTATTTAGTTTTAAAATATGTTTTTTTGATGCTATGAGTCTATTTATTTATTACAATTGCAAGCCATAATGGGAACATGATTAACTTAACAATATAAAATAATTACATACAACTTGGGGGGTTAAGCAGAGTGATGTGGTAAGTGGAAGTGCATACACGTGCATGTTTTCATCTGCACAGCCAGTCTGTCTTTTGGTCGGTGCATTTAATCCATTTACACTTAAGGTAATTATTGATACATATGATCCTATTACCACTTTTTTAATTGTTTGGGGTTTATCTTCTATAGGTAGGTATTTTCCTTCTCTTGTTTCCTGCCTAGAAAAGTTCCTTTAGCATTTGTTGTAAAGTTGGTTTGGTGTTGCTGAATTCTCTTAACTTTTGCTTGTCTGGATAGCTTTTGATTTCTTCATCAAATCTGAAAGAAAAGTCTTGCCAGGTAGAATATCCTTGATTGGAGGTTCTTCTCTTTCATCATTTCAAATATATCATGCCATTCCCTTCTGGCTTGTAGAGTTTCTGTTGAGAAATCAGCTGATAGCTTGATGGAAATTCCCTTGTATATTATTTGTCATTTTTCCCATGTTGCTTTTAATATTTTATCTATGTCTTTAATTTTTGTCAGTTTGATTACTATGTATCTTGGTGTGTTCTTCTTTGGGTTTATCCTTCCTGCGATTTCCTGTGCTTCCTGGATTTGGTTGACTATTTCCTTTCCCATGTTTGAGAAATTTTCAGCTATTATCTCTTCAAATATTTTCTAAGATCCTTTCTCTTCTCCTTCTGGGACCCCTATAATGCAAATGTTGGTGTGTTTAATGTTGTCCCAGAGGTCCCCGAGGCTGTGTTCATTTCTTTTCATTCTTTTTTCTATATTTTGTTCTGAGCTAGTGATTTCCACCATTCTGCCCTCCAGGTCATTTATCCGTTCTTCCACCTCAGTTATTCTGCTATGGATTCCTTCTAGTATATTATTCATCTCTGTTTGTTTGTTCTTTAATTCTTCTAAGTCTTTGGTAAACATTTCTTGCATCTTCTCAGTCTTTGCCTCTGTTGTTTTTCCAAGATCCTGAATCATATGCATTATCATTATTCTGAATTCTTTTTCTGGAAAGTTGCCTATCTCCATTTCATTTCATTGTTTCTGGGATTTTACGTTTCCTTCATTTGGGACATAACTTTCTGCCTTTTCATGCTGATTAACTTTATGTAATGTGGCTTTTGTTTTAGTCACTGCAGTACTATGGTTCTTCTTGCTTCTTCTGTCTGCCCTCTGATGGATGAGGCTAAAAGGCTTGTGTAAGTTTCCTGATGGGAGGGACTGGTGGTGGGGAAAACTGGGTTTTGCTCTGGTGGGCAGGGTCATGCTTAGTAAAGCTTTAATCTAATTATCTGCTGATGGGTGGTATTGTGCTATCTCCCTGGTAGCTTTTTGTCCTGAGGTGACCCAGCTCTCGGGTCTACAGGCTCTATGTTTGGGTTAATAGTGACCTCCAAGAAGGTTTATGCCAAGGGGGACCTTCCTATACTGCTGCTGCCGGTGCCCCCATGCCTGTGGTGAACCCCTGCTGAGCCAAACTTCCATAGGAGACCCTCCAACACTATCAGGTTCAGTCTCCTGTGGGATCACTGCTCCTTTCCTCTGAGTCTTGGTGCATGCAAGGTTTTATTTGTACCCTCCAAGACTGGAATCTCTGTTTCCCCCAGTCCTGTGGAAGTCTTGTAATCAAATCCTGCTGGCCTTCAAGGTCAGATTCCCTGGGGATCCCCAAGGAATCTTCTAGCTTTTGATGTGCTGAGGTCATGGTACAGGGACAAACCAGAAAAGCAATCTGACAGGCAGCTGAATATATAGTCACCAGCATCCTTTGGAAACAGTTTGTAAGTAAGAGTCCTTGGAGAGTATGCAGACTAAGGATAATGGTGGTCTGAGAACAACATCTAGGGGCTGACATTTAAGGTGTGAGCCAAAAAAGAGAAGCTGACGGATACAGTGGGGGTAGTCACAAGCACTAGAGAGAGCAGTGGTCTCCCACTACAGGCACCTGCAACACTGGAATCTTGAGAAGAGCTGGCCTCACCTACTTCTTTTTCGTCGCCTCTTGTTGCCCCTCTAACTCTTGCTCCTAATCCAGATTGTATGCCAACCCCTTACTAAATTAATTAGAAAAGCACTAATAGATACATTATCCCCAGAAGTGTTACTCAGTTTTGCTGAAGACTTCTGTCCAATTGTAACCTATTGCACTTTATATTTAGCAAAATAACCCCCTGGCAACTTCAACCTATTCATCAAACATCACCCCAAAAGTGCTGATGAAGACCACAGAGTCTCAGGATCAGACTCCTTAGCCAGGGGATCCGTCAGTTTAATTCTCTATGGACTTTCCGTAATCGCCTTCACCAGAGGGCTCTGCAGCCCTGGACCCAGGAAAATGAGAAAGCAGGTCCTGCAAAGGCTTAACCAACCAAAATTCTCTGCAGTCTTCAAGAATCAGAAAAAAGAGGAATGTCGCTGTCTTAAGAAACACATTCATCTACACTCACAAAATAGCATTTAAAGAGGGAAAGTAAAGAGCAGACTGAGTATGGATTTAGACACATGTTCTTAAGGATTCAGAATTCACTTATACCAATAATCACAAATTACATGAATCTCTAAACTGAAAAGAAATATGTTTTCTAAGAGAAAAATGAGTTACTAGGTAACAATGAAAGATTAAATGTTGAGCCATATTATCTTTCTTAAATTTCAGAAGACACAGTCATAACTCACAACCAAGGAGGGGAGATTTAGGTAAATATTTGAATAATCCTGAACTGTAAAAAGAATAAATTTTGAAGTAAGAGCAATAATACTGCTGGGAAGAGGATGGAGGGGAGGCTAGAGAGGGTGGTTCAAGGGAAAGAAGCTGGAACTAGATGGAGTTTTAAAAAGACAGCTTTTATGAAAACTCAGAGTGTCAAAACATAGAGAAGATTTCTGCACCCACCCCAAATTACATGTACTTAAATTGTACAATGTGATAATTATATATGTATATACCTTGTTAAATTATTACCACTATCAAGTTAATTAACACATCCATCACTTCACCTGGTTTCCCTTTTTGCTTGGTTGGTTTTGGTTTCTGGTGACAGCAGTTAAGATCTACTCTCTTAGGAAATTTCGGTAAAATAATGAAATACTATACAGTGATGCTGAATGCCTTTCCATGTAACATTTGGCCATTTATATGTCTTCTTCAGAAAAAATGACTATTTAGATCTTTTGCCCATTTTTAATTGAGTTATTTGTCTTTTTGCTAGTGAGTTGTGTGTCTCATATTTTTTATATTAACCCCTTATCAGATACATGGTTTGAGAATATTTTCTCCCATTCCACAGCTTGCCTGTTCATTTTGTTGATTTTTTTCTTTGCTGTGCAGAGGCTTTTTAGACTGATATGGTATTGTTCGTATATTTTGCTTTTGTTGTCTTTGTTTTTGATGTCATATCCAAAAAGTAATTGCTAAGACCAATGTGAAAGAACTTTCCCCTCTGAATTTATCACTTGTGCCTGAGCGAATGAACTGAACTGAACTGACATATTCTTGCCTGAATTCTTTAATCTGAATCCAAGTTTTCAAATCTAACTTCCAGTTCCACGCTGCCCACATGTGACTGACTTAGACAAAGTCATTCTTAACCATTTGGGCTTGGCAGCTGACCCATTCAGAAGCTGTAGAGTAGAACAAAGTAACCTAGAGTGCAGGCCCTGGGGCTGGACTGGCTAGAACTGAATTTCACTAGTTAATCTTACTAGCAGTAGAACTTGGGGAAGTCATCGCCATGCCTCATTTGCAAAATAGGGATGATGACTATACTTGCCTCATAGGGAAGTTCTGAACAGAAATGATTTATAAACATAAGACCCTTAGGACAGCACTACACACATCATGAGGGCTCCATTGCCACTTGCTGTTATTAAACACTACCTGTTCTTGTGTGATATATTAGTAATGTAACAGGTGTCTGTGTACACCTTCAGTTCAGTTCAGTCGCTCAGTCATGTCCGACTCTTTGCGACCCCATGAATCACAGCATGCCAGGCCTCCCTGTCCATCATCAACTCCTGGAGTTCACTCAAACTCATGTCCACAGAGTCGGTGATGCCATCCAGCCATCTCATTCTCTGTCGTCGCCGTCTCCTCCCACCCCCAATCCCTCCTAGCATCAGACTCTTTTCCAGTGAGTCAACTCTTCGCATGAGGTGGCCAAAGTATTGGAGTTTCAGCTTTAGCATCAGTCCTTCCAATGAACACCCAGGATTGATCTCCTTTAGAATGGACTGGTTGGATCTCCTTGCAGTCCAAGGGACTCTCAAGAGTCTTCTCCAACACCACAGTTCAAAAGCATCAATTCTTCGGCGATCAGCTTTCTTCACAGTCCAACTTTCACATCCATACATGACCACAGGAAAAACCATAGCCTTGACTAGACAGACCTTTAGGGATATGCATATGGTCTTGCCTTGATTTATCTGGCCCTGTCTTTCTCCCATACTTCACATCATTGTGCCTTGTCTCCCACTCTACTTATTGAATTCCAGCTTTACTAGTCCTGGATCAGTTCCTAGAATATCCACTTCTGTTCCCTCCCAGGACCTCACAAGCTATTCCTTTTGCCTATATGCTCTTCACACGGCTGACTGTTCCTCAGCTTAAATCTCATCTCCATCTTAGTCTGGCTACATGGGCTTTGCCATCCAAAGTGGACTCACTCCATATACCTTTCATACCTGTGTTCATTTTGGGGACTATTTTGTTTTGTAATAACGTTACTGATTTACTTTGATATCTGCCTCTGCCTATGATGGTTAGCCCTGTCCCATCTGCTCTTGTAATCACAGTGCCTAGCACAGGGCTGGGCACATGGAGGAACTCTGTAAATAGTTGTTAAATGAATGCACAAACTAGAAGAACCATTCAAGTAATTCTTCTCAAAGGAAAAAAAAAAGGAAGGAAAGAAAGAAATGGTGGCATTATATTATAGCCAGAAAAACAGTATAAGGGTACATCTTTACATGGCATTTTCTCTTCCTTGAAAAAAAAAGCAACTGTAAAGTTTTGCTCAATTCACTCCACTGTAATAGGATTAAAAATAATAAGAAATACAGTAGCAGCCAGAACGGAAACTGGAGATAAACTAATTTAAAGGAGGTACAAAAAAAAAGACAGAAAAATATAGAAGTAGCAGAACACAGGGGGGAAACTAGGCAGTAAGTACTGAGAGACCAGGAGTTTACAACAGATTGGGGGTCTTCTTAAGGAGAACAAAAGAAGAAAATCTGAAGAAGGCCATGCCTGCTTCCTTCATGAACTGTATTCCCACAATCATAGGGGCTGCCTGGACACTACTGCTAGAGCTTACCAGGAAGCTTTCATGGTAAAAATCAATGAGGAAATAGAACTTGTTTTTTCTGAATCTTGGCTCCTGACTCTCCACTGTGCCAAACTGGTTGTTTCATTTTCAAAGAGACCAGAATGTGGAATTTTCTTCAAATGGAAAGTGAAGAGCAAGAAACATTACAATGTAATCATGTCTAGAATGAGTTAGGAAATAGCAGAAAACCCTGAGTCCTTAATGAACCTGAATTCAAGTCTCCATGAATTATGTAATCATGTAATCATGAATTACAGGCAGCAGAGATCATCTCAGTGTTACTTTCAACATTAGAAATAGGAACCTGAAGAATGAAGGCAAATGAATACTATTCTAATTCTTTTGGAGATTCCTTTATTTTTATTTTTTTTGTCAAGGAGTTCATTTTAATTATATATTGATGTTGCATTTCCACAAGCACTGGTGATAGCTTGATAGCTGAATGAAATATCAATATCCAAAGGCAGTATATAAACCTACAGTGAACCTAGCAAAATGTACCTCTCAAGTAGAAATATTTCTTTTTAGAAATGTTCTAAGGAACAATGCTTAAAATCATGTAAGGTGAGAAATATAATTTTAACGAAGTTTACATGAAAAAAGGAAACACCAAAGTTGGTAATAATGAAAGTCTTTTGGCTTTCTTACAAATGCAATCTTTATAATTTCCCAACCTTCAGAGTATGAACTCTTTTTCCAGGAAAAATGAAATGTGTACTGTGTTTCTTATATAGCGTTATGTGTCAGAGTCACTTCCAGACCCTGGTCTGCTGTCATCTGGTCCATCACTTTCTTTGTCCCAGTCTTTCATGGATGCTCCCTCCCATCATGAAATCATCATGCAAGATCGTCCATCCTGGGCCCTCTTCTGATTTCGCTTCAGTCACCAAATAGACTCCTTGTCAGTCTTTTAAATATAATACATGATGATTCTCCCTCCATTCTTCTCTTTAACTTGTTGAAGAACAGCAACCATCAAGGCCCTTGCAGCAAGAGAATGCAGAGAATTCTTGCTAGTCCAGCACTGTTTGGCTTTCCAGTTCTTCCCAGCAGAATTCTTCTCACTTGCACTTACATCCATCCCTCTCAGAACACTGATGAAGTCCTTCTTGGAAACCGAGGATATCAACTTAGCTCGTTTTCTAATTGAGCCTCCAGCTTCTTTAACCTTTTCATCTACATTCTTGTGATGCCTTTGAACGGCATTAAATAACTGCACCACACCCCTCGTAGCAATTATCTGAAGATTTCTCTCCTTTTCTTTGTCTTTGACATCTGGCTTTACTCTGCACATCATTTCCCATTTCCGCTTCTTATCAAGCTGTTTTCTTTTCTCTAGTCTCTCTTGTTTTAACTTCTCTTTTTCCTTTTCCAGCTCTTTGTTTCTGACCAAGATGGTGGGTTTGCTTTCAGGAATCTTCTTGTTCAGGATTCTAGCCATGGCATCTTCCCAGCCCGCATTAGTCCCCACACTGGCCTCTGCAGCACCATCATTGTCATCCTCACAGGGTTCAGCTTCATCTTCGTTGTCAGCTTCTACTGCTTCATCACCAGAGGAAAAGTGATCTTTTTCCAATTCAATCTAGAGAACCTTCATTATCGGAAGCGCCTTTGTCCTTATCTTCCAGCTCTGATGCTACAGACGGGACTACCATTTTCATCCTCTTCTTCTTCCTTAGTGAAATTTTTCAGCTTTTTCCCCGCACTCACACGTGAGTCGCCAACAGCCACGGCCATGATTCCTAACCAGAAGCATTCCATTACATTTCGGAGATTCCTTTAAAAACTGGAAATAGAATTGCCATTTGACCCAGCAACCCCACTGCTGGGCATACACACCAAGGAAACCAAAATTGAAAGAGACACGTGTACCCCAATGTTCATCGCAGCAGTTTATAATAGCCAGCACGTGGACGCAACCTAGATGTCCATCAGCAGACAAATGGATAAGAAAGCTGTGGTACATATACACAATGGAATATTACTCAGCCATTAAAAAGAATACATTTGAATCAGTTCTAATGAGGTGGATGAAACTGGAGCCTATTATACAGAGTGAAGTAAGCCAGAGAGAAAAATACCAATACAGTATACTAAGGCATATATAGGGAGAAGGCAATGGCAAGCCACTCCAGTACTATTGCCTAGAAAATCCCATGGATGGAGGAGCCTGGTAGGCTGCAGTCCGTGCGGTCGCTAAGGGTCGGACACGACTGAGCGACTTCACTTTCACTTTTCACTTTCACACATTGGAGAAGGAAATGGCAACCCACTCCAGTGTTCTTGCCTGGAGAATCCCAGGGACCGGGGAGCCTGGTGGGCTTCCGTCTATGGGGTCACACAGAGTTGGACATGACTGAAGTGACTTAGCAGCAGCAGCAAGGCATATATATGGAATTTAGAAAGATGCTAACGATAACCTTATATGCAAGACAGCAAAAGAGACACAGATGTATAGAACAGTCTTTTAGACTCTGTGGGAGAGGGCAAGGGTGGGATGATTTGGGAGAATGGCATTGAAACATGTAAATTATCATGTGTAAAATGAATCGCCAGTCCAGGTTCGATGCATGAGACAGGGTGCTCGGGGCTGGTGCACTGGGATGACCCAGAGGGATGGGATGGGGAGGGAGGTGGGAGGGGGGTTCAGGATGGGGAACACATGTACACCCATGGCAGGAAAAAAGAAAAGTAAAAAGACACACTTAAATATCTACTCACAAATAAGCTTGCCATTGTGTACAGTTAGGTTCCAGGGAAAAGTCACTTGTCTTACGGAGCTGGCATTTTAATGCATCTCCCTTCCTCTGCAGTTGCAGCCTAGTGTTACATGAGTCCAAACATGTTTGTGTAACTTCTTCATGATATCACCAACTACTATACACAAACAGAGGACACACCAGTGGAAGTCTAACATCCCAGACTATAAGAATGTCTAGACTAGAAGCTCAGAATCCTAGACTAGAATAATTTCTATTAGAAAGATTTGAAATTCCCAACATATCATAAAGGTGATCTTTTAGAAAAAAAGTAGAAATCAATCAGAACAAAAGAGTTTACAAAGAACAGACCATGCTACATCATCCCCAATTCTGAAGTTATTAAGAGCAAGGAAAATGCTAGAGAACTCCTATCTGTATCTTGATATCAGTAAGCATCTGAAACAGCTGTCCATGGTACCATTTTGAATCCAATAAAGACTGTAGACTCAATTATATTACCATCAGGTGAGTGCAAATCATATGTCAACTACAGTAGAAGTCTGGTACAGTAGAAGCCCAGTTCACTCATTAATCAAAAAAATAAATAAATTAGAGTGAAACCACTAAAAATGCCTATCTACTTTAAATTTTTATTTGATACTAAACTATTCAAAATGTACAATCACTTGTCAGTTTTTAGATTGAGGGCAAGATATATTTTTGTTCTCTTTCTTGCAAAAAAGCACATCTTTGATAAATCCTTTATGATTCTAAGTTGTTGGGGTTTTTCTAACAAAGATTTAAAGACATTCACAATTTGAATGTAAATCCTTTTTCAATTTTTGTGATCTTTTGTCTGTTTTCTAATTTTCTACATTTCTCTCACCCACATCTAAATGGACAGAATTTCTTTAAGCACCTCAGCCTTATCAATTTATTCAAAGCACTTGGCTCAGTTTTCACATAGACAATTTTTCCTTTTCATACTAATATTTCATTGGTTCCCATGATATCTGATTAATTTATATAAAAAGCTACAGTAGCAAGAGCAACTGGTATAAATGGGCTTGAAGGAACTCTTAGAAACATAAATCTTAACTGTTGAAAGCAGCAGGAATCCCAGACATATCTGAGTAAGTTGCCAGCCTGATTCTGCAAAACAGAGAAACTCCTCAGTTGGCTTAGAGATGGTATGGAAAGCACTGGTTAGCAGAAGTTATTCAATGGAAGCTGGCAAATCCCCACAATGATAATTTAGAAGCTGCAGCAAAATCATGGGCATTCTCTGGGGCAGTGCTGACTTGCTCTACAAAGTTCAACATTTCTTTCAGTGTCATGAAGAAGATAGATGAATCAAATTTTCCAGTGGCACAGAACTGAGAGGAATACTAACATAGCAAGGATCAACTGAAAATCAAAACACTCTCAACTTCAATGAGTTTGTCAGATGTTCTTCCACAGGGAATTTTATATGGAAAACAGTGCAACACTATTAGGTGCTGGGTAATTGCATAAAGATTATATTAGATGCACATATGTGGATACAACATGATCTCTGGAGTGGCCCAGATCTCCAAATGCCTGAATCAGTGCCTGGCATATGGAAGTCGCTCTGCTCAGGAGATATGTTTGAATAGATAAATACACTACTTAGAGTGTGAAAAAAGCAAAGTGCTGAAGAATGTACATCATACGTTTGTGTGAAAAGAAAGAGGATAGCCTTTGTTAGTTTGTATCTAAATAATTGGTGCATGGATAATTACTGGAGAAGATCAAGAAATTGATGAATGAGGGTCTCTAGGGAATGTCTCTAGGAAGAGATCTTCCAAGGGATCTTCCCAACTCAGGATCTAGATATTGGATCCTGGATCTCTAGAATATCTGAGATATGAATTAGAAGAAAAATTTACTTTTTTCTATATATTTTATACTATTCCAATTTTTCACTGTGTATATATTTTAAATTAACCTAATAAATAATAGTAACTTTAACCCACTTGGAATGTTAGATTGAAAATTGATATTTAAACTATACAAGGATAAAGTGTGTGATCCTGCATTTTGCTTCAAAAAAATAATTTCCTAACCCCATATGAGAAAGACAAAGTCCTGCACACTTGAGTTCTGAGGAGAGTCTCAGATTCAGGCTTTTTACCTTTATGTGGAGAAGCCCTCCTAACAGCCCCCTGTGTCTGCTGGATGGGCCACCTCAAAGTCCTCCCACCTGACTGTATGATCCCTCCCTACCGACCCAGCCCCACCCAAGACATGACATCTCACCCAAAGGTCATTTCCCATCACTTTTTTCTTTTTTTTTGTTTTTTATGTATGCTTCATAGCTTGAATTTCTTTTTTCTTTTTTTTAAATTTTTATTGGAGGCTAATTACTTTACAATATTATATTGGTTGGTTTTGCCATACATTGACAAGAATCCGCCCCGGGTATACATGTGTTCCCCTTCTTGAACCCCCTTCCCACCTCCCTCCTCGCCTTATCCTCCCTCTGGGTCATCCCCGTGCACCAGCCCTGAGCAACCTGTATCATGCTTCGAACCTGGACTGGTGATTCATTTCACATATGATAATATACATGTTTCAATGCCATTCTCCCAAATCATCCCACCCTCACCCTCTCCCACAAAGTCCCAAACTTTTTTCTCTTTAGGTTTTTAAAAATCAAAATAATAATATACTGTGTTAAAAGGCAAAAAATTTTACTAAGCTTACCATTAAAAATGTAGAGGCCCCTGACCCTGCCACCAACACCCCAAGGTTCTACCACCCAAGTGCAATCACTTCCATCTTTTTTAGGCTGCTTCAGCTGCTATTTTCTTCTATATTATAAATGTAATATGATGTGATATTCATATGATAGATCATCATTGCTTGAATTTCAATGTAAGATATTATCTACTGAGTTATTATTATGTAAGATGAAATATTAATACACTCACAAAACAGCCCCACACAAAATACAAATCCAGCCACACCTTCCTAACCTTTCTATATAAGTGACATCAAAAATTTATCCTATTATGCTTATATTAACATTATGAATGGTTAAGAAATGTATTATTCTTTCTTTTCTTTTTTTATACAATTGTCTTGTTTTTTTATTTTGCTTGCTTTTCTGTGGACCATCATTGTACATGCTCAGTTGCTCAGTCATGTCCAACTCTTTGCAATCCCATGGACTGTAGCCTGCAAGGCTCCTCTGTCCATGGGATTCCACAGGCAAGAATACTGGAGTGGGTTGCCATTTCCTTCTCTCTGGGATCTTCCCAACCCAGGGATCGAACCTGCATCTCTTAATATCTCCTACATCAGCAGGTGGGTTCTTTACCACTAGCGCAATCTGGGAAGACCACAAATGGCATTCATTATTTCATTCTTTTTTGGCTGAATAATAGTCCATTGTGTATATATGCCTCATTGAAGCCCATTGATTTTTAACCAAATTTGAACTATCTATTCTCTATCCCTGCCACACGGCCATCACTAGGACCATCACTCTGAAAATTCCTTGTACTTCTCTCCTAGGCTGGATTCTTACTCCCCAAATCTGATCTTATGTCCCATTTTGGAAGACCCCGTACTCCAATTGCTTCCTTGAAATGGTGCATGAAAGGTAAACTGAGACATGAATATTAAAAAAAAGTTTTCATTCTACTCACACTTTTTTGAAAATTTGGCTAAGTGACACAACTAAGCAACTAACACACACACATAGAAAGTTAGATTGGAAAAACACCTTACTCTACTATCTTTTAGTTTATATTGTTGTTGTTGAGAAATCTGAGTCCGTTCTGATTTACGATCTTTTCTATATGACCCATTTCTCTCCTCCAGAAATTTTTAGGTACTCTTTCTGTCCCCAGGGTTTTGAAATTTTATAACGATATGAGTTTACATAAATTTTGTTGTTACCATTGTTGTGTTTCATCCACTGAACCGGAGCTTTCCTAAAGGCCCTTTCAACTGGAAACTTATGTTCCATGGTCAAAGAAAATTGTTTTAAAGTATATATTTGTTCATTTTCTCATCTGTGATTTTTATGTTCTCTTTCTGAAAAGCTTTATCTTTAGATATTAGATTTCTTGACCTGATCCTCTAGTTTTGTTTCCTTTCCTCCTATTTTCTACTTTGCATTCCATTCTTTGACAATTTGTGCTACTATTTTATCTTCCAAAGCCTCTACTGAAATATTCATTTATGCTTTCATTTTTAATTTTCAAGAACTCTTTTTTTTTTTCTTCTCTCTGAATGTTTGGTTTTATTAGCTTTCTGTTCTTGTTTCACGAATACAGTACTTCCTTATTTCTCTGAAAACATTTGGCCATATGGTTTTATTGTTGTTCAGTTTCCATTGGCCCATTCTGTATTGTCTGTTTCCTACAATTTTTCCCATTTCCTTTTCTCTGTTTCTTTATTTTGATCTTCATATTTCACAGGAGAGGTTTTACTCAAATGGCTAGTGATGCACAGAGTGAGGTTTTAAAAAACTGATAGGAAGCCCTGCATGCTTGACTGTGCTTGCCAGGGCCAGAAGAATCCCCACGTAACAATGTCTATGCATCTTTTCTCTTTGGCATCTTGTTTCTTCTCGCATCCCTGGCTGGGGGGGGAAATTCTGGCTGCTAGTGTTCTTGGAGTTGGTGTCAGAGGCATGGGGCCTTAGTGACTAATACAGTTCTGCTTCCTGCTTCCATCACATCCCTGAAGTCCTGATTTACAGAGCCCTGAATCTTTCCCTTTTTAACTATGTGGGGCCAGGACAGGGGTTGGGCCTCTAACTGCTTCTTGACTCAAACATGTTTTATCATCAGCTGCACCCACCTTCAGTGCCCCTAATTCCTGAAGATTTTTGGCACTCTGTGAAAGGAATGAGGTTGTTTCTTCATTTACCTCCTCCACACAAGCACCCTCTGCAGGCTTTCACCATTCATCTTTTTCTAGACTGTTGGGTCAGTTACCACTCGAGTATCAGCTTTCCAACTTCCAAGATTTGGCTAGCAACTCCTTACATTGTTTTTGTCCCTGGGCTTATGCCCTCTTTTATCCTGTAATTATTATTTGGAGAGACATAGCATAGGGGCTTCCCAGGTGGCTCAGTGCTCATGAATCCACCTGCCAATGCAGGAGCCAAAGGAGACTCAGGTTCAGTCCCGGGGTTGGGAAGATCCCCTGGAGGAGGAAATGGCAACCCACTCCAGGATTCTCACTGAGCTAATCCTGTGGACAGGAGAGCATGGCAGGCTACAGTCCATAGGGCAGCAGAGTCGGACATGACTGAAGCAACTGAGTATGTTAGCTAGAGTTCACACATGCATACACAGGAGACAAAGGGGAAAAGAAATTGTAGGAAAATAAAATTTTGTAGGATCAAAGTTTTAAATATGCTCCTCACTTATGCTGTGAGTTTAAAAGTTTAATTAAAGGACTTCAGAGAAACAATTAACAGTTTGGCCATTGTCTGGAGTTTTTCCTACTGCCTTTTATATTTTTATATGGGAGATTCTATAGGCTTCTCTGATAGCTCAGACGTTAAAAAATCTGCCTGCAATGTGGAAGATGTGGGTTCAATCCCTGGGTTGGGAAGATCCCATGGAGAAGGGAACAGCTACCCACTCCAGTATCCTTGCCTGGAGAAATCCATGGACAGAGGAGCCTGGTAGGCTACGGCCCATGGAGTTGCAAAGAGTCAGACACGAATGAGCAACTTTCACTACTTCACTTATGGGAGGCTCTGCTCTACAAGTTGGGTAAAATGAAGCTTGTTTTGGGTTCCCAACCATGCCCTCTATATACCATGTTTCTAGACCTCTTCATTCTAGCAGATGGCTCCTCGCCTCTCCCACAGCAGTACTGAGATCCAGGGAGTCGAAGGAGACTGCTTCAGAAGGGCTGTACTTCAGTGGCAGTATTGTGCAGTTTGAGTAAACTCCGGGAGTAGGTGATGGACAAGGAGCCTGCATGCTGCAGTCCATGGGGTCTCAAAGACATGACTGAGCAACTGAACTGAACTGAACTGAAGTCACTGCACTGAGATGAGATCTGCTCTCCACTATATTCTAGTGGAACGCTGACAAGGCCAAACCTAGACAGGTCTGAAGGCTTATCTGCAAGCCCTGAATCAACTCTTGTGGCCAGTGACCAGAGCATGCCTAACTTGGCAGTAGGAGGCAGGACCAGTACAAAGTTCAGTTCCCAGGGCAACTTATTGAAATCATTTAGAAAGCAAACAGTAACTGACCCTAATGAACCCCTGAACTCTGAAGCAAAAACCAGGGGTAAGATTTTAGTGGTGGCCAATTAAGGAAGCCTACTTGTTTATAGAAGTGAAAATAGTGACAGATTTTATTTTCTTGGGCTACAAAATCACTGTGGATGAAGACTGCAACCATGAAATTAAAAGATGCTTGCTCCTTGGAAGGAAAAGTACAGCCAGCCTAGACAAGGCATTAAAAAGCACAGGCATCACTTTTTCAACAAAGGTACATATAATCAAATCTGTGGTTTTTCCAGTAGTCATGTATGGATGTGAGAGTTGGACCATAAAGAGGGCTGAGTGCCAGAGAATTGATGCTTTTGAAATGTGGTGCTAGAGAAGACTCTTGAGAGTCACTTGGACTACAAGGAGATCAAACCATTCAATCCTAAAAGAAATCAACCTTGAATATTCATTGGAAGGATTGATGCTGAATCTGAAGCTCCAATACTTTGGCCACCTGATTGAAAGAGCTGACTTATTGGAAAAGACCCTGATGCTGGGAAAGGGGGTGACAGAGGATGAGACAGTTGGATGGAATCACTGACTCAATGGACATGATTTTAAGCAGACTCCAGGAGATGGTGAAGAACAGGAAAGCCTGGTGTGCTGCAGTCAATGGGGTCACAAAGAGTCAGACATGACTTAGCAGCTGAATAACCACAACAAACATAGGTACACTATAAAAAATAACAGAAAAGGAAAAGTTAGAAAATATCTTTTAAAAGTAGACTGACATATCACTACAAATTATCTTGGCATACTATTGAAAAACACAGCTCATTGATTCCACAAAATATTTGCTTCTGGAAAAATAGAATTTTTCTAACTCAAGTGGGTGATATGTGCTCTTCTCATTAATCTAAACTTGGTGCCCTTTTGGAATTTTCCACTTGTCTCTGGAAAAGCTTGCCCTCAGTGTGTTTGCTGCTCAACACAACTGAGGATAGTTATAATGTACCAGGCACCACTGTGAATTATAGCTCCTTCCAAGATTCTCTCTTTATTTTGACTTTATTATTATTCCTCAAGAAACTATGCAGGCAGAATTATCATAAAAGGAAGGTATAAGCATTAGATTAAAATGAAGAATGAACCCACCTTTTCTTGCTGTTGAGGCCATGTGAAGAGCAAAATTTTCAAGGTGCCATCTATTATATAATATAGATTTTACATAAAAAATAGATTAAACATAGAAAAAATTCTTCTCAGCTTTTCATACTGGTCTCATAAAATGTTAGTGATCACTGCAGGCATTCTTCTCAATTCTTAAATGTCATAAACATTTTCTGTGACTTACTGCATCATCATATATGCAGATTATCAAATCATTGACTTAAGTATCATTCTCACCAATTTCCTTAGGAAATACAGTGATGGAATCACGGACCTAAGAGGGACCCAAGATAGCCCAACCCCTTCCTTTTATTATTGATGTAGTTAGGTAGGTAGAATAGTAGGTAAATAAGTGATAGTTAACTCCAATTTCACAGTGGATTTAAGCCTTTGAAGCAGGTCAGAGCCTCCCATACTGGCAAATATCCCCAGATATTGATGCAGAAATTAAAACTGGCAACAGTCCAAAACCAAAGTTTTTATAAATAAATAGGAAAGTCTTTTAGGTGGAGTACACACAAGTCCCTTCAGTCTCATATCCAATCACTTCTGACATTTCCAATACCTACCTGATCCTGGAAGCAACCACATTTTTCCCCATCAATTAAAACTCTAAATCAGTTCTGTCTAATAGAACTTTTTGTTGTTCAATTAGATAGCCACTAAGCACATGTGTCTAATTGAATTAGTTAAAATTAAATAAAAGAAATAACTTCAGTTCCTCACTTGCACCAGCTACTTTTCCAGTGCTCAAAAACCCCAAGTAGCTAGTGGCTATAGTATCGGACAACACAAATTAGAACATTTCCATCACTGCAGAAAGTTCTATTGGACAGTGCTGCCCTAACTCATCAAAAACACTTCTAAAATATTCAGAAGCAGAAGTTCTACCATTGTTTATTATAAATGTTTTTCCATATTAAAATATTTCTTCACCAACTGTACATGTATTCACACACATATGCACACACACATTCTAAATTCTAATAACATATTTGAAAATCACTTTTTATTTCACAAAGAGCTTTCCCACTCATGATATTACTTTATCTCCACAAGAATTTATGATCAGACAAGATTAATGTGTGTTGGGTGATGTGCCTTGCAAAACGGATAGTAGTATCTCATTTCACAATTGAGAAAACTAAGCCCCAGAAAGGTTAAGTGGTTTGTCTATGTTATAGAGCCAGAAGTTGGAGAGGTCAAGATTTAAGCAAAAGTTTTCCAACTCCAAATCCACATCTCAGTTTCATAAGTCACAAATTTCATAATTCAAAAATTTATTCAAAGTTACAAATTCACAGCATTCATTCATTTACTTATTTGTCAACATTTGTTAAGCACCTACTCCAAACCAGCCATTGTGCAGGTTCTAGAATACCAAAATTAGTAAGACACGTTCCTATTTTAAAGGCACTCCCGGTATAGCAGACAAGACTAATGAGTGAAAACGGCAGTTACAATCCCCAGTGACTTGAGCAACAGCAGAGGAAGAAGGAGATGCTATAGGAACACGAAGAGGAGCACCTTGGCTGCCATAGTCAAGAGAGGAGGAGGGAATCAAAAGAAACTCTGGAGGAAACATCTAAGCTCAGAACGGAAGGAAGAGCAGGTGCTGGCTAGGTGAAGAGTGAAGAGTCCTGGAAAAGAAAACAATATTCCAGGGACTAAAGGCAGGAGTATGCAGGACAAATTTATCAAACTTGCAGGACAAAGTCAGATTTTTCTCATGTGCTCTGATTTAATTTCTTTCCTTCATTTCCTCCAGTCTTCTCTTTCAGTTCCTAGCGTGTTTAATTCTTTTTCCTGATTCCTCTCAAATGCAACTCCTTTTCCCACTGTCTCCAGTTGTCCGACTCATGACTCCTCTATTATCTCTGCTGCCTTCACTCTTTTTAACCCCCGAGTTCTCAGTGTTGGCATAGACTTCTGGCACTTTCCTTCCCATCATCTTTGCCAGCTCATCCGAAAAACCTTTGCCAACAAATGCACACACAAATACCTGTGCATGTGCATGATCAAACTCCCCAGAGGGAATACATAGTGCGCTGCACGTTCCTGTAGATGTTGTTAGCTCAGTCAGCTATTATTTATCGAGTGCCCACTGTGTCCCAGGTACTCACTGTTCCAGGCACAAAACAGCCTTCTTGGAGTATACTTTCCAATTGGGGAGCACACAGTAAAGGAAGAAATAAATATAGAAAGTGACAGGTTAGAGATATCCATACACATCAGTACTTGAATGAGATATACATGATTCTCTAAGTTGCTCTTTTTCACTCTACTGTATATCAAAGGTACGTTTACTCTTCAATATAGATTTATCTTTGTATCTCTTTTTATCTCCAAGGCGACCTTGAGCAGCATGCTGAGGCAGCCTTTTCCTCCCTTTATTGTGCTTCTTTCTTGCAGAAGCTCAGGCCCCTGCTTTTACCCTATACATCATTGCTTGGCTCCACTCTGAATCCAGGTGACCTAGTGAGCCACTTCGAGAGCACATCCTAGTCTCTTGTGTATCCCAAGCTCGTTGTCCCCAGGGGATGCGCATGGCAACAGTCAGTGTACCCTCAGCCCATAGCAATCCAGAGGACCATAGCAACTTAGACTACCTTTTAGCCACATCCAAGCAAGTCCACACTGATATTTCCAAGCAAGGATCACAGGGTATCTGGTCTGTGCTTGTTCTTTCACCTCCTTCTCTCTGGATACATTATGAGCTCACTGCAATTTCCTTTCTGAGTTAAACAGTGTTTCCTTGTTGTTTGTACACTAATTTAAACACCCCCAAATAAACTTCTTTTGTTTTCCCTATGCAGACGACACCATTCTTATGGCAGAAAGTGAAGAGGAACTCAAAAGCCTCTTGATGAAAGTGAAAGAGGAGAGTGAAAAGGTTGGCTTGAAGCTCAACAATTCAGAAAACAAAGATCATGGCATCTGGTCCCATCACTTCATGGGAAATAGATGGGGAAACAGTGGAAACAGTGTCAGACTTTATTTTGGGGGGCTCCAAAATCACTGTGGATGCTGACTGCTGCCATGAAATTAAAAGACGCTTACTCCTTGGAAGGAAAGTTATGACCAACTTAGATAGCATGTTAAAAAGCAGAGACATTACTTTGACAACAAAGGTCCATCTAGTCAAGGCTATGGTTTTTCCCGTGGTCATGTATGGATGTGAGAGTTGGACTGTGAAGAAAGCTGATCACCGAAGAATTGATGCTTTTGAACTGTGGTGTTGGAGAAGACTCTTGAGAGTCCCTTGGACTGCAAGGAGATCCAACCAGTCCATTCTAAAGGAGATCAATCCTGGGTGTTCATTGGAAGGACTGATGCTAAAGCTGAAACTCCAATACTTTGGCCACCTCATGCGACGAGTTGACTCACTGGAAAAGACTCTGATGCTGGGAAGGATTGGGGGAAGGAGGAGAAAGGGACGACAGAGAATGAGATGGCTGGATGGCATCACCGACTCGATGGACATGAGTTTGAGTGAACTCCGGGAGTTGGTGATGGACAGGGAGGCCCGGCGTGCTGTGATTCATGGGGTCGCAAAGAGTCAGATATGACTGAGCGACTGAACTGAACTGAAGTGAAGTCACTCAGTTGTGTCCGACTCTTTGCGACCCCATGGACTGTTGCCTACCAGGCTCCTCCGTCCGTGGGATTCTCCAGGCAAGAGTACTGGAGTGGGTTGCCATTTCCTTCTCCAGGGATCTTCCCAACCCAGGGATCAAACCTGGGTCTCCCACATTGGAGGCAGACGCTTTAACCTCTGAGCCTGAAAGGAACAGATAATTAACGCTTACAACCCAGGGCTGTCCCAGACAGCACTTCATATGACACATGCTCTAGGAGATAAGCGTTTACTTTGCTGTCAGACTGAGCCAAGTCCCCATTAAAGGTTCTACGACCTCCCAGCTTGGTGACCTGGGGCAGGTTCCTCTGTGGTTACTCTCCCACATATCATCCACCTTCTAGTAACTCCAGATCACTGGCCCCTTGAACATGCCTTGATTCCTCTCACCACCATGTCTTTACATATTGCTGGTCCATCTATCTAAAATGATAACAAAAATGCCCATCACTTACTTTGCACCTGCTATCCCCCAGTCCCTATGGCAGCCAGTTTTTAAAATGCAGGTGCCCAGTTAAATTTGTTTATTTTTATTTATTTATTTATTTTTGGCTGTGTGTGGTCTTTCTCTAGAAAAACCCTTGAGATAGAATAATTGCCTATTTCTTGGAACCTAACAATGAATCGATTTTCTTTCTTTCTTCTTTTTATACTTTTATTAAGGTACATTCACGTACCATAAAATTCATGCATTTTAAAAAGGTGAACAATCTAATCACTTTAGTAAGTTTACAGAGTTCAGCAATCATCACTACAATTTTAGAACATTCCCATCACCCCAATAAAAAATCCTTCATGCCCATTTGTCATCACTCCCCAAACTCTATCCCAGACAATCACTAATCTATCAATATTTTCTATCTTTATAGATTTTTCTTTCTGGACATTTAAATAAATGGAATAATCTGATATGTGGTTTTTGTGTCTGGCCTTTCTCTTAGCATGGCTTTGAGATTCACCTATATTGGAGAATGTATCAGAACTCTATTTATTAGTGCTGTATCAGTTCCAGTCGGTTCAGTCACTCAGTTGTGTTTGACTCTCTGCGACCCGATGAACCATAGCACACCAGGCCTCCCTGTCAATCACCAACTCCCAGAGTCCACCCAAACCCATGTCCATTGAGTCGGTGATGCCATCCAACCATCTCATCCTCTGTCATCCCCCTCTCCTCCTGCCCTCAATCTTTCCCAGCATCAGGGTCTTTTCAATGAGTCAGCTCTTCGCATCAGGTGGCCAAAATATTGGAGGTTCAGCTTGTATCAGTCCTTCCAATGAACACCCAGGACTGATCTCCTTTTGGATGGACTGGTTGGCTCTCCTTGCAGTCCAACGGACTCTCAAGAGTTTTCTCTAGCACCACAGTTCAAAAGCATCAATTCTTCGGCGCTCAGCTTTCTTTATAGTACAACTCTCACATCCATACATGACTACTGGGAAAACCATAGCCTTGACTAGATGGACCTTTGTTGGCAAAGTAATGTCTCTGCTTTTTAATATGCTATCTAGGTTGGTCATAACTTTCCTTCCAAGGAGTAAGCATCTTTTAATTTCATGGCTGCAATCAGCATCTGCAGTGATTTTGGAGCCCAAAAAATAAAGTCTGACACTCTTTCCACTGTTTCCCCAAATGAAGTGATGGGACCAGATGCCATGATCTTTGTTTTCTGAATGTTGAGCTTTAAGCCAACTTTTTCACTCTCCTCTTTCACTTTTATCAAGAGGCTTTTTGGAGCCCCCCAAGAAAAGTCAGCCACTGTTTCCACTGTTTCCCCATCTATTAGCCATGAAGTGATGGGACTGGATGCCATGATCTTAGTTTTCTGAATGTTGAGCTTTAAGCCAACCTTTTCACCCTCCTCTTTCACGTTCATCAAGAGGCTCTTTAGTTCTTCTTCACTTTCTGCCAAAAGAGTGGTGTCATCTGCATATCTGAGGTTATTTATATTTCTCCCAGCAATCTTGATTCCAGCTTGTGCTTCTTCCAGCTCAGCATTTCTCAAGATGTACTCTGCATATAAGTTAAATAAGCAGGGTGGCAATATACAGCCTTGACATACTTCTTTCCCGATTTGGAACCAGTCTGTTGTTCTGTGTCCAGTTCTAACTGTTGCATACAGATTTCTCAAGAGGCAGGTCATACAGGCTTCTCAAGACACAGGTCAGGTGGTCTTGTATTCCCAGCTCTTTCAGAATGTTCCACAGTTTATTGTGGTCCACACAGTCAAAGGTTTTGGCATAGTCAAAAAAGCAAAAATAGATGTTTTTCTGGAACTCTCTTGCTTTTTCCATGATCCAATAGATGTTGGCAATTTGATCTCTGGTTCCTCTGCCTTTTCTAAAACCAGCGTGAACAACTGGAATTCACATTTCATATATGGCTGAAGCCTGGCTTGGAGAATTTTGAGCATTACTTTACTAGTGTGTGAGATGAGTGCAAGTGTGTGGTAGTTTGAACATTCTTTGGCACTGCCTTTCTTTGGGATTGGAATGAAAACTGACCTTTTCCAATCCTGTAGCCACTGCTGAGTTTTCCAAATTTGCTGGCATATTGAGTGCAGCACTTTCACAGCATCATCTTTTAGGATTTGAAAGAGCTCAACTGAAATTCCATCACCTCCACTAGCTTTGTTTGTAGTGATGCTCTCTAAGGCCCACTTGACTTCACATTTCAGGATGTCTGGCTCTAGGTGAGGTATCACACCATTGTGATTATCTGGGTCATGAAGATCTTTTTTGTACGGTTCTTCTATGTATTCTTGCCACCTCTTCTTAGTGCTGTATCAGTTCAGTTCAGTTCAGTCGCTTAGTCGTGTCCGACTCTCCGCAACCCCATGAATCACAGCACACCAGGCCTCCCTGTCCATCACCAACTCCGGGAGTTCACTCAAACTCATGTCCACAGAGTCGGTGATGCCATCCAGCCATCTCATTCTCCGTCGTCCCCTTCTCCTCCCGCCCCCAACCTTTCCCAGCATCAGAGTCTTTTCCAGTGAGTCAACTCGTCGCATGAGGTGGCCAAAATATTGGAGTTTCAGCTTCAGCATCAGTCCTTCCAATGAACACCCAGGATTGATCTCCTTTAGAATGGACTGGTTGGATCTCTTTGCAGTATAAGGGACTCTCAAGAATCTTCTCCAACACCACAGTTCAAAAGCATAATTTCTTCAGCGGTCAGCTTTCTTCACGGTCCAACATAGGATTCCATGAATATTATATTAATTCTATAGTCTATGAATATACCACATTCTATTCATCTGTTACTTGGCTGATAGACATTTTGGTTGTTTCCAGTCTTTGCCTCTGTGAATAATGGTGCATACATGTCTTTTTGTGGACATAGGTTAGGATGAAATTATTACTCCCAATACTTCATTCCCCATTGATACGATAATACTACCACATCTTTGCCATGTAATCTTGTAGCATCTACCCCTCTGAACAGAGTATAATTCCCCCCATTAATGTTGTACTTGGCCATGTGAGTTATTTTGACCAATGGATTGTCAGCAAAAGTAATGGGATGACAGATTCAAGATGAGGTCCTAAGTAACATGTGAAATGTGTACTCATCCCTCTTGAGGTTAGACCATCTGCCATGAGAATACACCCAAGGTACCTTCTGGTCTCTAAAAGAGAAGACATGTGGAACAGAACTGAACCCAGTATATAGCCTCTGACAATAAATCCTGCTAATCTCAGCTGAGTCCAGCACTGGCCCCACCGAGTATAGAGCTATGAGTGAAAAAACTATGTATTACCTGTTGTTAGCAACTGACTTTGGGGAATGGTTTTTATGCAACATTATTTCAGCAATAACTGACTAATACATCTTATTCTCTTCCCAATCCTGTATCCAATTTACCATTATATATCCTTACAGCATATACAACTTATCTGATATGCGACAGGATTTCACATGTACTCTATTAAATTATTCTTTACTTCCCTCTGTGTGGCAACTTCCATGATGAACATGAAAGTCCAAGGGACTATCTTTTATAGTGGAATCATTAAGTATAGTTCCTAGTATGTGGTAAGCACTCAGAGATGTTTCTTAAAATATTTTTGGTACATATAGTTTTTTCCTAGCACCAAGAAAATCATTTCCAATCAACACTGAGTATTATCTTATGGACAAAATGAATTCTCACTTTTTATTTTCTGTTCTCTACTTACTTCTGCTTCTATTTTCCATTATAATTTTTTTAATTTATTTATTTTTAATTGAATGATAATTGTTTTACAGTATTGTGTTGGTTTCTGCCAAATATCAACATGAATGACCCATAGATATACACATGTCTCCACCTTCTTTAACCTCCCTCTCACCTTTGTTCCCATCCCACCTCTAATTTTAATCATCTCTTTTATATCCATTTTCTCTGGATCCTCACAATAACCCAGTTTTATTTCCAATTAATAGATCATAATGAGAGAAGAAGTGACCTTCTCAAGGTCACACAGCTAGGAAGGAGAGAAGACCTCTTAGGTCTGACCATAAGCCCAGTATATTACCCAGCAAGAAGTGCCCCTGGTTATTTCTCACCTGAGTGTTTTGGCTTTTCTGCTCTCCCAGGCAGTCCATCAGTCACTGGGGTCACAAATTTTTGCTCTGCCTGTTTCTTTTCTGATAGCTCTGATTTTGTTTCTATATTACTGGACAGCCAGCATTATGAATTTTCCCCTATGTGACAGCAAAGGCTGATGCTGGTATGTTTTCTGTTTTGCATACCTTTGCTTTAAACACATTTTTTTCCTTATATAGAATCTGGTGCTACTTCTGCTTTTCTTACTTTCAGATGTTTATTTTCAATATGAAATAGTTTATACGGCTTATCTACTTGACCAAATTATTCTATTTACTATAGCCTCTATAAACCATTTTTAATAACCTCTTCTACTCATCCATCAATTTCTTCTTTATGAGGACAGCTCTCCTTTAACATTTCTTCGCATATAATGTTCTTGGATTTTTTTTACTAATAAAAAATTTGTCTTTTCCTTTCCCCTTTCCCTGACACTTCCTTTTCAAAGATTAATGTTCATAACATTTTGTGTCCCTGTGTATGAATTATTTCAAAAAATAGAAAACACATCTCCATTCTGGGTATGTTACCTTTTGGTTACTTGTTTGAGAATTCAAGTTCACAACTCCTGAAATAAGTTTAAATTGACAAAACTCTGGGTCGGTAAAGTGAGGATGATGAAGTCACTTTCCCCCTCCAATTAAAACTCTCTTTAGAATGAAATAAAAATCATATGTTGAATGCTAAGAGGGAAAGAAGCCAGTAGTATGGCAAAATATGGTAAAAAAACACTCATTGGGACATTTCAAAATCTGTGTTAGTGGAAGAGGAATAAACAGAAAAGGTAAATGTTTAATCTGATAATATTTAAAGCAACAATATTAATTCCTACTGACCTATCTGGAGCTTTTATTCATGTATCCATTCAACATTTATTGATATTTTACTGTGCATCAACAATTATCAAAATACCTAGCCTATAAGTTGGCATTCAATAAATATCCAATGCCCTGTATTGACTTCTTATGCAATGAGAATAGAGGTAAATATTATAATGAAGATAGTATGGTCTCTTGAGCTTACAATCTGGAGGATTAAGAAGAGGCTTAATATTCACCAGAGAATGTATTAGGTACTGGAAAGTTTTAACGAATCTCCCATTTAATCCTAATAGCTCATACTCTAATGATAAGAAAAATAGACTAAAGTCACTTAGGGGTACACTGGGAGAGGTAGCAGTAAATTGAATCACCAATGGCCTAAATAAATAGAAATTTGTTTTTCTCACATAACAGATAGGTGGGTGAATTTCTGGATACAATAGGTAAAAATATCAAGATTGACACTTCTATGGCTCTTTTGTATTTTTCTTTTCATCCTTTAGTTTCATGGTTAAAGATACTTGCTGTACCTCTGCATATCATTCCATATTCAAGACATAAATAAGAATGGTGCTGTATATTTTGACAAGGAGAAAAATAGTGTTATATATTTCTGTCCTTTTTAATAGTAGAGAAAAATCAGATTTAACATCATATTGTTTCCTATGTATTATTTCACTTAATTGTCTTCTCATTGGAATACATTTTTTAAAAGTTCTTTTGGTGAGGATCTGTGGTAGTAAAATTTCTGAGTCCTTATTGTCTGAAAATTTACTTATTTAATGTGCATACCTGAATTACAATTGAGCTAGGTATAAAAATAAGTTCAAAATTATTTTTCATCATGGTTTTGAAGATATTGTCTACTTGATTTAAATATTGCTAAGTAGAAGTCTGGTGTCACTCAAATTATCATTTCATTGTAGTTAATCTGCCTTTTGTAACTGTTCTGTTGTTCAGTCACTCAGTTGTGTCCTACTCTTTGTGACTCCATGGACCACAGCATGCCAGGCTTTCCTGTCCTTTACTATCTCCTAGAGTTTGTAATTGCTATCAATTTTATAATTCTTATTTTTATTGAAGTATAGTTGATCTACAATGTTTCAGGTGTACAGCAAAGTGATTCATTTATACATATGCAAATTTTTTTCAGACTATTTTCCATCATAGGTTACTAGAAGCTATTGAATATAGTTCCCTGTGTTATAGATCCTTATTATTTATCTATTTCATACATAGTAGTTTGTGTCTGCTAATCCCAAAGTTTGAATTTGTTCCTCCCCTACTTGCTTTCCCCTTTGGTAACCATAAGTTTGTTTTCTATAACAGTTTTTGTTTCTGTTTTATAAATAAGTTCATTTATATAATATTTTAGATTCCATATATAAGTAATATCATATGCTATTTGTCTTTCTCTTTCTTCACTTTGAATGATATTTTTAGGTCCATCCTTGTTGCTACAAATGACATTATTTCACTATTTTTTTGTGGCTGAGGAATACTCTCTATATATGTAATATGTATATACACACCACATCTTCTTAACTTAGCCATCTGTCAGACATCTAAACTGTTTTCATATCTTGGCTACCATAAACAGTGCTTCTATAAACATTAGGGTTCATGTATCTTTTCTAAAGATATATGCCCAGGAGTGGGATTACTGGATGACATGGTAGTTCTATTTTTAGTTTTTTAAGAAAACTCCATATTGTTTTCCGTAATGGTTTATTTACATTCCCATAAACAGGAGTGTTTATTTTTCTCCAGTATTTGTTATTTATAGACATTTTAATGATGGCCATTATGACCACTGTGAGTTGATACCTGATTGTAGTTTTGATTTGTATTTCACTAATGTAATTGTTATTTTTAAATTTTTCTGTTTTTTATTAATGTTCTGAAGTTTCATACAAAGTTTCTAAGAATAGGTTATTTTTACTTATCCTGTTCTGCACTGGTGGTCTCTATAAATCTGAAAACTATGACCATCTCAGGTCGGAGAAGGCAATGGCAAGCCACTCCAGTACTCTTGCCTAGAAAATCCCCTGGTAGGCTGCAGTCCGTGGGGTCACTAAGGGTCGGGTTGGACACGACTGAGTGACTTCACTTTCACTTTTCACTTTCACACATTGGAGAAGGAAATGACAACCCACTCCAGTGTTCTTGCCTGGAGAATCCCAGGGACGGGGGAGCCTGGTGGGCTGCCATCAGTGGGGTCCCACAGAGTCGGACACAACTGAAGTGACTTAGCAGCAGCAGAAGCAGCAGCAGCATAACCATCTCAGGTATTGGAAATCTTCAGATACTGCCTTTCTTCCAATCTCTTCATTTTCTCTTCCTGAAACTCTTATCACAATGCTTAGATTTCTTCATCTATTTTCATTTTTTCTTTACTTTTTCCCATACTTTTATCAAAGAGTAAGCAAAGATATTCAGTTTAGTTAAAAACAAAGATGAAATTTACTTGAATAAGAGGAAGATAAAACATATACATATTGATTACCAGGAGAAAATAGTGATACAGGGTTTATAAAAGAAAAAATAAACCCGTTTTGTGGTAATGATAAACTTATTTTTATGTCCTTGATAGATGGTTGGCTGAAATTGTGTACCCTGGAGCATATTAACATTGCAGTCAGGGATACAGCTCAAGTTATATGGATTGTCCACAAAATATTGTGATCTCACCCATGGAATGTTTCTGGGATACTAATCTCTGGGCAGTGGCTGCTGCTATCCTTCTGATGGCTTCTCCACCTCAGTAAACCTGAGACTACACATTTCCCTCACTATTATCCTTTATTTTTTATCTCTTGTTCTTTTTGTATAATACTCTGGAATATTCCTCAGCTTAATGTTTTGGCTCACTGATTCACCCTTCAACTGGTTCAATGTGCTATTTAAACCATAAATCGAGGATTCTTTTCTCAATCATTGTAAGTAGATAATTAGACACTCATGTGACTGACCAGTTGCTGTTTGCTATCATGTTGGAGCTCAGCCTGGACATAATCAGGGGATTTGGCTTCTCATCATGTGGGCCTCAACAATGGGGTATAGGGTAGTAGCTCAGTTCCAAAAGCTAGTGTCCTGAGAGATCCAAAGGGAAGCTGTATTGTCTTTCATGATTTAGCTTTGGTACCATAACCACTTCTGCCATAGCCATTCAGTTCAGTTCAGTCACTCAGTCGTGTCCGACTCTTTGCGACCACATGAATCACAGCACGCCAGGCCTCCCTGTCCATCACCAACTCCCAGAGTTCACTCAAACTCATGTCCATCGAGTCGGTGATGCCATCCAGCCATCTCATTCTCTGTCGTCCCCGTCTCTTCCCACCCTCAATCCCTCCTAGCACCAGAGTCTTTTCCAGTGAGTCAACTCGTCGCATGAGGTGGCCAAAGTATTGGAGTTTCAGCTTTAGCATCAGTCCTTCCAATGAACACCCAGGATTGATCTCCTCTAGAATGGACTGGTTGGATCTCCTTGAAGTCCAAGGGACTCTCAAGAGCCTTCTCCAGCACCACTTCAAAAGCACCAATTCTTTGGCGATCAGCTTTCTTCACAGTCCAACTCTCACATCCATACATGACCATAAGCCTGTCTAAATTTAAGGGATGAGAACACAGATTCCATCCCTCAATGAGAACTATGTCCAAGTATTATTATAAGAAGGGAATCTGGAATGGGAGTTGTGCTGGCAAATTCAGTTCAGTCACTCAGTCATGTCTGACTCTTTGTGACCCTATGGACTACAGCACGCCAGGCTTCCCTGTTAATCACCAACTTCTGGAACTTGCTCAAATTTATGTCCATTGAGTCGGTCATGCCATCCAACCATCTCATCCTCTGTTGTCCCCTTCTCCTCTTGCCTTCAATTTTTCCCAGCATCAGGGTCTTTTCCAATGAATCAGTTCTTTGCATCAGGTGGTCAAAGTATTGGAGTTTCAACTTCAGCATCAGTCCTTCCAATGAATATTCAGGAGTGATTTCCTTTAGGAATGACTAGTTTGATCTCCTTACAGTGCAAGGGACTCTCAAGAGTCTTCTCCAACACCACAGTTCAAAAGCATCGATTCTTCAGCATTTAGCTTTATTTATAGTCCAACTCTCACATCCATATATGACTACTGGAAAAACCATAGCTTTGACTAGACAGAACTTTGTTGGCAAAGTAATGTCTCTGCTTTTTAATATGCTATATAGGTTGGTCATAGCTTTTCTTCCAAGGAGCAAGCGTCTTTCAATTTCAAGGCTGCAGTCACCATCCACAGTGATTTTGGAGCCCAAGAAAATAAAGTCTGTCACTGTTTCCATTGTTTCCCCATCTATTTGCCATGAAGTGACGGAACCAGATGCCATGATCTTAGTTTTCTGAATGTTGAGTTTTAAGCCAACTTTTTCACTCTCCTGTTTCACTTTCATCAAAAAGCTTTTTAGTTCTTTGTCGCTTTCTGCCATAAGGGTGGTATCATCTGCATATCTGAGGTTATTGATATTTCTTCCAGCAAATTATGAAAATCTGTCACATTGTCTTTCCTTTTGGATGGTGACCTTCTTGAGTTACTGACCAGTTTTGTTGTGGGTCACTTATACAGTCTTGGTGGGACAGTCTCATGACAGTGGTGGATTCAGACTCACAGAGACAATGCTACAAGAGCCCAGAGACCACCTGAGCCCTTAGCAGCAGTATGGTGGCCTCAGCTCTCTGCTGTGTTTCCTGTTCTGCTTTTTCTATCAAGGACCCCCATTTTAAGTGCACAGACAGCCCCTTTGTTGTTTTATAGCTTGGCTATGTATTTCCTTTTACTATCATTTTGGTGATTCGGTGTATGAGGGGAAGATTTTAGCATTTCCTCAACCTATCATACTGAACATAATTTCCTCACTTGGAATTTTTATTGTCCACATTTTACAGTTAAAGAATGTGAGGCTCAGAAAGGTTAAGTGACTTGCCTAAGCTTGAGAGGTTGAAACGAGTCTGACTCCAAAGTTATTATGCTCTACCCCATCTCACTTAAAAGTTTCATGTCCAAAATATTACTGTAGATAAAGGAGACAGATTTCATCAACCATACATATAAATCCATCCAACTCTCTTGTAATCAGACCTCATATATGAAGTATTTTAGTGCATCAGTAGGAATGGCTTATGAAACTTTGATAGTTTGAATCCAGCAGCTTCTTATCCCATGATTTCAAAAGATATCTCACCATTTTTTATAACAAATTCTTTACCAGGAAAATATATATATGATTGTATAACTCGTAATGGGCACATATTAGGTAGCAGGATCATACTAACTTTCAGTATAATATTTTATAATAAACTAAAATTGTGAGCTTAAAACAGAGCAATTAATTTCTTAACACTTATTTTAATAATATTTCTAGTGACTCATAGGAACTGACTTCCTTCCTTCAAGCCTATGAGTATACATCAACTCAGAATAACAAACCAGAAACAACCTCAAGGCATTGAGCCATCATGTTGTTGTTGTTTAGTCTCTGGGTCATGTCTGACTCTTTTGCCCATGGACTGTAGCCGTCCAGGCTCCTCTGTCCATGGGATTTCCCAGGCAAGAATACTGGAGTGGGTCGCTATTTCTTCTCCAGGGGATCTTCCCAATCCAGGGATCAAATCTGTGTCTCCTGCATTGGCAGGTGGGTTCTTTACCACTGAGCTACCTGGGAAGCCCAGAGAGCTCCCTGGAAATAATCATCATAGCCATTTTAGTATTATTGTCTTGGAAAAAGACATTTTGTTTAAATATAAATTATATATCAGTTTGCACTTAGACTCTTCAATGGGCTCTTCCCTTTCACATCCTCTGGGTCATTTCTATTTCATTTTCTTGTCCCTTCTCACCATTTTTCAACTCAACATGAAAGTCTTGACTAAGCTCTCAATATGCTACATGGGGGAGCAGTGGTTCCCACACGTGGAGAGCAGAATAACTACCAACAAAGTGCAAGAAAAGTATCACACACAAAAATGTAAAGCCATGGGACTAACATGAGAGTTGATAGTTATTTATTGTGCCAAGTATATTAAAACAAAGAAAAAGAATAGAAAAGCTACTATCTACTATCATTTCCAAAACAAGGACACACATACTTTTAAAGATTAAGAAAAGTATAATCTCACACTTCAGATTTTTTCTTTTTTTCTTTTCCATTATTGTTTATCATGCGTCTGTGCTTAGTCATTTCAGTCATCTTATTCTTTGTGACCCTACAGACTATAGCCCACCAGGCTCCACTGTCAATGGGATTCTCTAGGCAAGAATGCTTGAGTGGGTTGCCATGCCCTCCTCCAGGGGGTCTTCCTGACCCAGGGATCAAATCTAAGTCTCCGGTCTCTTCTGCATTGCAGGTGGATTCTTTACCACTGAGCTACCAGGGAAGCCTGTATTGTTTATCATAGGATATTGAATACAGTTCCCTGTCCTATATAGTAGGATTTTGCTGTTTATTTATTCTATATTTGAGAGTTTGCATCTGCTAATCACAAGCTCATAATCCAACCCTCCTGCTTGGCAACCACAAGTCTGTTCCTTGTATCTGTGAGCCTGCTTCTGTTTTATACATAAGTTCTTTGGTGTCATATTTTAGATTCTACCTGTGAATGATATCATATGGTATTTGTCTTTCTCTTTCTGACTTCCCTTCAGTTCAGTTCAGTTGCAGTTGTGTCCAACTCTTTGGGACCCCACAGACTACAGCATGCCAGGCCTCCCTGTCCATCACCAACTTCCGGAGCTTACCCAAACTCATGTCCATTGAGTCGGTGATGCCATCCAACCATCTCAGTTTCTGTCGTCCCCTTCTCCTCTTGCCTTCAATCTTTCCCGGTATCAGGGTCTTTTCAAATGAGTCAGTTCTTTGAATCAGGTGGCCAAAGTATTGGAGTTTCAACTTCAGCATCAGTCCTTCCAATGAATATTCAGGATTGATTTCCTTTAGGATTGACTGGTTTAATCTCTTTGCAGTCCAAGGGACTCTCAAGAGTCTTCTCCAACACCACAGCTCAAAAGCATCAATTCTTCCATGCTCAGCTTTACTTCCCTTAGTCATACTTTAAATTTTAAACATGAAAAACTCACTATAATTTTTTTTCGTAGTTCCTTCATCTCCCCACAAGACAAAAAACTGACTTGTGGTTTGGGAACATTTGCTCTAGGTAACGTTGGAATTACTAAAGGAGATCAGTCCTGGATGTTCCTTGAAAGGACTGATGCTAAAGCTGAAACTCCAATACTTTGGCCACCTCATGTGAAGAGCTGACTCATTGGAAAAGACCCTGATGCTTGGTGGGACTGGGGGCAGGAGGAGACGGGGACAACAGAGAGTGAGATGGCTGGATGACATCACCAACTCGATGGACATGAGTTTGGGTAAACTCCAGGAGTTGGTGATGGACAGGGAGACCTGGTGTGCTGCGATTCATGAGGTCGCAAAGAGTCAGACATGACTGAGTGACTGAACTGACTGACTGACTCTTGTTCCAGTGTGATGTCACCCACAGCTGTGACTGGACATCAGCTGGCATATAACTGTCCCTTTCCCTCTTCATCGTCTACCTCCTAGAGGTTGACTCCCAGTATGTGGATATACTGAGTACTCACCCTGATGTGAGCAAGACAGTTTTTCTTCCCTCTCCTGCAATGCACCTCTTCCTCCACTGACCTGGGGACCCAGCTATGTTCTTCAAAAATAACTGCATAAAATTCTGCCTGCCTACGATTCAATAATGATGTATTTTTTTGACTTGGGCAGGTATACTGTGTAACCAATGATCTCATTTATCCTAAAGGCTTGTTGGTTTGGGGAATCTATATATTTCACTTGTGCTTCTTAGTCATATGGGTCAGGATTTCACCACTTTTCATAGAACATCCAAGGTCGTCTCACACTTTGGGACATAAGAATCTCTAAGAATCTAGAGCGAAGGTTTTCTTTAACCCTCAATGAGCAGAAGACAGTCGTCAAAGGAGAAACATCGATTAATATGTATGTAATCTCACACAACAAGTGAAAGAGGAGAGTGAAAAAGTTGGCTTGAAGCTCAACATTCAGAAAACAAAGATCATGGCATCTGGTCCCATCACTTCATGGGAAATAGATGGAAAAACAGTGGAAACAGTGTCAGACTTTATTTTTGGGGGCTCCAAAATCACTGCAGATGCTGATTGCAGCCATGAAATTAAAAGACGCTTACTCCTTGGAAGGAAAGTTATGACCAACCTTGATAGTATATTAAAAAGCAGAGACATTACTTTGCCAACCAAGGTCCGTCTCGTCAAGGCTATGGTTTTTCCCATGGTCATGTATGGATGTGAGAGTTGGACTATGAAGAAAGCTGATCACCGAAGAATTGATGCTTTTGAACTGTGGTGTTGGAGAAGACTCTTGAGAGTCCCTTGGACTGCAAGGAGATCCAGCCAGTCCATTCTAAAGGAGATCAATCCTGGGTGTTCATTGGAAAGACTGATGCTAAAGCTGAAACTCCAATACTTTGGCCACCTCATGCGACGAGTTGACTCACTGGAAAAGACTCTGATGCTGGGAGGGATTGGGGGCAGGAAGAGACGGGGACGACAGAGAATGAGATGGCTGGATGGCATCACCGACCCGATGGAGATGAGTTTGAGTGAACTCCAGGAGTTGGTGATGGACAGGGAGGCCTGGCGTGCTGTGATTCATGGGGTCGCAAAGAGTCGGACATGACAGAGCGACTGAACTGAACTGAACCGAATCTCACACAACTGAAAGTCCAGCTGATGCAGCTGATGGGAGGGATTCAGTTCAGTTCAGTTCAGTCGCTCAGTCACGTTCGACTCTCTGCGACCCCATGAATAACAGCACACCAGGCCTCCCTGTCCATCACCAACTCCCGGAGTTCACTCAAACTCATGTCCACAGAGTTGGTGATGCCATCCAGCCATCTCATTCTCTGTCGTCCCCTTCTCCTCCCACCCCCAACCTTTCCCAGCATAAGAGTCTTTTCCAGTGAGTCAACTCGTCGCATGAGGGGGCCAAAGCATGAGTTTCAGCTTTAGCATCAGTCCTTCCAATGAACACCCAGGATTGATCTCCTCTAGAATGGACTGGTTGGATCTCCTTGCAGTCCAAGGGACTCTCAAGAGTCTTCTCCAACACCACAGTTCAAAAGCATCAATTCTTCAGCGATTAGCTTTCTTCACAGTCCAACTCTCACATCCATACATGACCACGGGAAAAACCATAGCCTTGACTAGATGGACCTTTGTTGGCAAAGTAATGTCTCTGCTTTTTAATATACTATCAAGGTTGGTCATAACTTTCCTTCCAAGGAGTAAGCGTCTTTTAATTTCATGGCTGCAGTCAGTATCCACAGTGATTTTGGAGCCCAAAAAAATAAAGTCTGACCCTGTTTCCGCTGTTTTTCCATCACTGGGGGGTGGAAAAAACTGGATCTTGCTCTGTGGGCAGGGCTCAGTCAAGCTTTAATCCAATTATCTGTTGATGGGTGGGGTTTTGCGCCCTCCCTGTTGATTGTTTGACCTGAGACAGCCCAGCCTTGGGGTCTACAGGCTCTATGGTAGGATTGGTGAGTCCCCCCAAGAGGACTTCTGCCAGGGGCCCCTTCCAGGATTGCTGTTGCCAGTGCACCTGTCCCCACAGCAAGCCACTGCCAACCCACCCCTCCAAGGGAGACCCTCTAACACTATCAGGAGGAGATGCGTGCAATTCATTCTACTCTGCCATCTTGAACAAGAAAAGCCTCTTAGATTCATCCACCAGAGGGCAGACAGAAGAAGCAAGATGAATCATAATTCTGCTCCTGTTGCTGCTGCTGCTGCTGCGTCACTTCAGTCATGTCCGACTCTGTGCGACCCCATAGATGGCAGCCCACCAGGCTCCGTCCCTGGGATTCTCCAGGCAAGAACACTGGAATGGGTTGCCATTTCCTTCTCCAGTGCATGAAAGTGAAAAGTGAAAGTGAAGTCACTCAGTCGTGCAGCTAGAACCAAAATCACATCACAGAAAGTTAACAGGATGAAAAAGTAGAGGGTTTTGTACCAGATGAAGGGAAAAGATGTTGTTGTTCAGTCACTCGGTCTTGTTCAACTCTTTGTTACCCCATGGACTGCAGCACGCAAGGCTTCCCTGTCCTTCACCAGTGCCGGGAGCTTGCTCAAACTCATGTCCATTGAGTTGGTGATGCCATCCAAACATCTCATCCTCTGTTGTCCGCTTCTCCTCCTGCCTTCCATCGTTCACAGCATCAGGGTCTTTTCCAATGAGTCAGCTGTTCACATCAGGTGGTCAAAGTACTGTAGCTTCAGTTTCAGCATCAGTCCTTCCAAAGAATATTCAGGGTTTATTTCCTTTAGGATTGCATGATTCAATCTCCTTGCAGTCCAAGGGACTCTCAAGAGTCTTCTCCAACACCACAGTTCAAAAGTATCAACTCTTCAGTGCTCAGCTTTCTTTATGGTTCAACTGTCACACCCATACATGACTACTGGAAAAACCATAACTTTGATATACAGACCTTTATCTGCAAAGTAATGTCTTTGCTTTAAACATAGACAGAAATATACAATCTATGTTTGTCATAGCTTTTATTTTCCAAGGAGAAAACATCTTTTAATATCACCATCCACAGTGATTTTGGAGCCCAAGAAAATAAAGTTTGTCACTGTTTCCATTGTTTCCCCATCTATTTGCCATGAAGTGATGAGACCAGATGCCATGATCTTCGTTTTTTAAACGCTGAGTTTTAAACCAGCTTTTTTAACTCTTTTCTTTCACCTTTATCAAGAGGTTCTTTAGTTTCTCTTTGCTTTCTGCCATATGGTGGTGTCATCTGCATATCTGAGGTTATTGATATTTCTCCCGGCAATCTTGATTCCAGCTTGTGCTTTCTCCAACCAGGCATTAAGCATGATGTACTCTGCATATAAGTTAAATGAACAGGGTGACAATTTACAGCCTTGACATACTCCTTTCAAAATTTGGAACCAGTCTGTTGTTCCATGTCCATGTTCCATGTTCTAACATATTCCATGTTCTAACTGCTGCTTCTTGACCTGCATACAGATTTCTCAGAAGGCAGGTAAGATGGTCTGGTATTCCCATCTCTTTAAGAGTTTTCCACAGTTTGCTGTGATCCACACAGGCAAAGGCTTTAGAATAGAAGATGAAGCAGAAGCAGGTGTTTTTCTGGAACTCTCTTGCTTTTTCTATGTTCCAACAGATGCTGGCAATTTGATCTCTGGTTCCTCTGCCTTTTCTAAATCCAGCTTGTACATCTAGAAGTTCTCGGTTCACGTACTGTTGAGACCTAGCTTGGAGGATTTTGAGCTCAAACTTGCTGGCATGTGAAATGAATGCAACTGTGTAGTAGTTTGAACTTTCTTTGGCATTGTCCTTCTTTGGGAGAAAACTGACCTTTTCCAGGCCTGTGGCCACTGCTGAGTATAACCTAAATCAAATCCTTTATGATTATACAATCGAAATGACAAATAGACTCAAGGGATTACATCTGATAGTCAAGCTCCCTGAGGAACTATAGATGGAGGTTCACAACATTGTACAGGAGGCAGTGATCAAAACCATCCCCAAGAAAAAGGGACAAGGTAAAACTCTAGAAAAACAACCAAATGAAGTGGAGATAAGCAAACTTCCAGAAAAAGAATTCAGAATAATGATAGTGAAGCTGATCCAGGATCTCAAAGAATGGAAGTAAAAATTGAGAAGATGCAAGAAATGTTTACCAAAGACCTAGAAAAACTAAGAAACAAACAAACAGATTAACAATATACTATGTACATACTAAGTCGCTTCAGTCATGTATGACTCTGTGTGACCCTATGGTTCTGCAGCCTGCCAGAATCCCCTGTCCATGGGGATTCTCCAGGCAAGAATACTAGAGTGGGTTTCTATGCCCTCCTCCAAGGGATCTTCCTGACTCAGAGACAGAACCCACATCTCTTCTGTCTCGTGCATTGGCAGGTGGGTTCTTTACCACTCGTGCCACCTAGGAAGCTAGAAGGAAACAATAGCAGAATAACTGAGGCAGAAGAATGGATAAGTGACCTGGAAGATAGAATGGTGAAAATCACTTTCTCACAACAAAATATTAAAAAAAAGAATGAAAAAAAAAATGAAGACAGCCTAAGAGACCTCTGGAACAACATTAAACACACCAACATTCACATTATATGAGTCTCAGAAGGAGAAGAGAAAGGATCTGAGAAAATATTTGAAGAAATAATAGCTTAAAACTTCTCTAACATGGAAAAGGAAATAGTCAACCAAGTTCAGGAAACACAAAGAGTCCCAGGCAGGATAAACCCAAGGAGGACCACACCAAGACACACATCAAAATGACAAAAATTAAAGACAGAGATAAAAACCTTAAAAGCAACAAGGGAAAAATGACAAATAATACACAAGGGAACTCCTATCAGTCTATTAGCTAATTTTTCAACAGAAACTCTACAAGCCAGACGGGAATGGCGTGATATATTTAAAGTGATGAAAAGGAAGAACCTACAACCGGGAATACTCTACCCAGCAAGAGTATTTGATTTCTCCAACAGGAGAAAACTTTCCAGACAAGCAAAAGTGAAGAGAATTTAGCACCACAAAACCAGGTTTACAACAAATATAAATGAAATTCTCTAGGCAGAAAACACAAGAGAAGAAAAAGACCTACACAAAATAAATCCAAAGCAATTAAGAAAATGGTAGTAGGATCCTACATATTGATGACTACCTTAACTGTAAATGGATTAAATGCACTAACAAAAAGACATGGACTGGCTGGGGGTTGAGAACATGTGCTTGCATGCACTTCCACTTACCACATCACTCTACTTAAAACCCCAAATTGTGTGTAATTATTTTATATTGTTAAGTTAATCATGTTTCTATTATTGCTTGTAACTGCAATTATCTTTTCTTCTTATCTGGTTATTGATTGTACTCTTGTGGAAAAAAAAAACTAAACACGCTATATTCCATGGCCATTCTTGCCTTCTGTTATGGCCCACACTCTGTGGCTTGTGTTTCTTCCAAGGCCTCTCACTTTCTGAGATGGCCCACAATCTCTGGAGAGTGTTTCTCTTTAAATAATTCCACCTTTTACTATCAAAAAAAAAAAAAAAATTCCAAAGGAATAACTTCAGAGAGGGATGATTGATGATTTATGAGATCAGTACCCAGGGTCTTCCAATAATACCATTCTGCATTTTCCCTGTGGGTTTCACCCCCAGGTTGACACCACAAGGGCTGTGGCCCTCCAGCAATCATGTTCAGACACATGTCGGAGAAATAAGGAAGTTCATGTCTTCCTGTATTTCTCTCACAGGAAGGAAAGTGTCCCCAGAAACCTCCTGGAAAATTTTCCCTCAATTTTCATTGGCTTAAATACACACACATGCCCACTCCTGGACCAATAATGAGCAGAGATTAAAATTAGACTAAAACAGATTAGGTGTCCTCTTGGAGCTGGAAGTGGAGTCAACTTCCACTGGGTATTTGATGGCAAGGGAATAGGTGGCTGCCTAGGGAGAAAATCAGGGTTATGCTATGGAAAAGCAAGGAATAAGTATCAGGCATGCAAATAACAGTGCCTCCCACATCCTTTTAAATAAATTTGTGGTTCATTAACGTGCATTTGACCAACCTAGATAGTATATTAAAAAGCAGAGACATTACTTTGACAACAAAGGTCCATCTAATCAAGGCTATGGTTTTTCCTGTGGTCATGTATGGATGTGAGAGTTGGACTGTGAAGAAAGCTGATCACCAAAGAATTGATGCTTTTGAACTGTGATGTTGGAGAAGACTCTTGAGAGTCCCTTGGACTGCAAGGAGATCCAACCAGTCCATTCTAAGGGAGATCAATCCTGGGTGTTCATTGGAAAGACTGATGCTAAAGCTGAAACTGCAATACTTTGGCCACCTCATGCGACGAGTTGACTCACTGGAAAAGACTCTGATGCTGGGAAAGGTTGGGGGCGGGAGGAGAAGGGGACGACGGAGAATGAGATGGCTGGATGGCATCACCGACTCAATGGACATGAGTTTGAGTGAACTCCGGGAGTTGGTGATGGACAGGGGGGCCTGGCGTGCTGTGATTCATGGGGTGGCAAAGAGTTGGACACAACTGAGCAACTAGACTGAACTGAACTGAACTGAACCTGCATTTGAAAAACAAGAGTAAATAAATATGTGAGATAATATTATTTATTCATCTCCAAGAAAATAGATGTATGGATTCTGTGTTAAAATATTTTCAGCTACAAGTTCCAATAATATTTAACCAAATGTGGTTTTAACAATTGTAGTTTCCTTTGTGGCTCAGCTGGTAAAGAATCTGCCTGCAATGTGGGAGACCTGGGTTCAATCCCTGGGTTGGGAAGATCCCCTGGAGAAGGGAAAGGCTACCCACTCCAATATTCTGACCTGAAGAATTCCATGGACTGTATAGTCCATGGGGTTGCAAAGAGTCAGACATGACTGAGGGACTTTCACTTCACTTCACTTTTCTCATATAACAGAAATATTTTAGGTAGATCATCCCAGGCTTGGTTTAGTGGCTCACCACTATGAGGACTCTGGATCAGCTTTTCACTGATTTTCTTGACTTTTCCCTCATAGTCACAAGGTGGCTGCTGATGCTTCACATGCCTCATCCCCACAGGACAACAGGAAGGAAGAGAAAAGAGGTGAAGGGAGGAAATGGGAGGGGAGGAGGAAGACAGGGAGTGAAGGATTTTCTTTTCAAAGGATTCTCTAAGTCTGGGCTTTTCTGACTACAAACCCTGAGGCAAAGACTTGTGTGCAAGTAGTTGGTTAGGGAATGTGATTCTCTTGTAAAGAATGAGAGTTTAGGATACAAGTAGTGAAACAGAAATGAAGGGAAAGACAATGAAGGATGAATATTGATGTGGCCACCACTGTGGGAGATGTGCTCAAACTACTGGGACTTTCTGAGGAGGCTTATGAAATGCATCTTCATAAATGTCCATACAGGAGATGAAAGAGAAAAGGTTTATCACCTCTGACCTCCCAGTGGTTGAGGTTTGCCTAATAGGCATTAAGTCACCCCACACCTCCAGATTATGCTTCAGAGAACAAGCTTCCTGTGGACTTTGAAGGTAGTGGCATCAGAGAAGCCCCCAAACAAGAAATGAGAAGCACTGTGCCTGGGCCCAGGTGAGGTCCCGTCAAATTGCACCAGCACAGTCAGGCACTGGCTGACACAAAGCTGGTCTCCTCAGCAGAAAGGCTGAGGGGATTTTTAAGTGATGCACCAGAGGTGTCCAATGCAGTTTCTCTTTTCAGTAGGGAGGAAAATCATTCATGAAGTTCTAAGCAGACACTCACTATGTGATGTCTCATGGTCTCATTGTCCACAACTGGGTGTCATACTCACCCATAAATGCATAGAAGGTTATGATGTATGCATTCTTAGCCTCTCGAAGAAAAGATTGGCTTTGCCAGCAAGACACAAGAGGGTGGGATGTGTTTCTTGATTAGTGTAATGTATTCTCATGAATACATTAAAATTCTGTGCTCAAAGAAAATAGAAAAGAGGAACACATTAGGGAAAAAAAAGAAAGAAAGCTGCCAAGAAAATATACCAGAGACCACTGGTTGTGCCCCCGGCATCCCTTTTCCTTAGTAACAGAATATGTGGGATAGGATACATATACCAAAAACAAAGACTGCAGTTCCCAGCTCCCTTAACATCCAGGATGGTGATGTGACTCAGGTTTGGACAATAAAACATAACAGATGTAATGTGTATAACTTCAGGGTGAGTCAAGAGGTTTTTTTGGAGCCATGGAGAGGAAAAGAAATAATGGAGAAATAACACTTTGTTCCGGTCCTATTTTGTTACAAGCTGGGTCTGTTGCTTACGTGGTATTTTATTTTTGATCCTCAAGTCAGCCAGTGGAGAAGGCATTAGTATCTCTTGTATAGTTTAGGAAGAAGAAGCTTAGCACGTTTGAAATTTACTGACACAGCATGAGTCATGTAAAAGCAGCAAAGTTACTTCCCCCAGTGACTGCCCTGTGTTTCCATAGATTTCCCTCTCCCTTCCTCTCTCAAAGGAGCCCCGAGGGGCTTTCCCTCCCCCAGTCACTGCCATAGTGAGAGAGTCACCCACTTGGGGACCAACTACAATGACAAAATGCCTCCTAACAAAAGATAGAGGATAGGGTGCTTATTTGCTGGAGGAGGTTTTTCTACAACCAGACACAAAGTCAGACCCAGTGGGAGGAAGGGGAGGGGAAGGTAGAGTGGGACAACTGAGAAATGTGGACAGGAAAGGGAAATTCACTCTGTCTGAGAGGAGATTGGTGGGTCTGCATCTTGAGAACCAGGGAGTTGGGAACAAGCTGAATCCTGCTCAGTGTCACCCACCTGAGGACACTGCCAGGTCCTCCATGACCCAACTGATCTACTGTCTACATAAAACCCACTATGCACTAGTTCCAACACCTTGGGGTGGCAGATGGCCGGGAGGAGAAAGGCTCTCCCCTAACCAAAGGGGACCGGGAAAAACCAACTGGTATTTCCCTATGAGCCAGGAGAGCAGTGGACACCTCACCTGTGTTATGAAAGTTATCCAGCACCCTGGCGTGACATGTGGAACATTGTTTGGTTTTAAAATAGAAATCCGGTAATTGTGCAGATGAGATAAGTAAAGAAAAGTTCCCATCAAAAGTTCCCACCTTCTAGAACTAATGATCAAAAAGAGATATCCTTTTCATTATAGGGGACTAGAATGCAAAAGTAGAAAGTCAAGAAATACCTGGAGTAACAGGCAAGTTTGGCCTTGGAGTACAAAATGAAGCAGGGCAAAGGCTAACAAGTTTTGCCAAGAGAACCCACTGGTCATAGCAAACACCCTCTTCCAACAACACAAGAGACAACTCTACATATGGACATCACCAGATGGTCAATACCAAAATCAGATTGATTATATTCTTTGCAGCCCAAGAGGGAGAAGCTGTATACCATCAACAAAAAACAAGACCAGGAGCTGACTGTAACTCAGATCATGAACTCCTTATTGCAAAATTCAGACTTAAATTGAAGAAAATAGGGAAAACCACTAGGTCATTCAGGTATGACCTAAATCAAATCCCTTGCAATTACACAGTGGAAATGACAAACAGATTCAAGGGATTAAATCTGGTAGACAGAGTGCCTGAAGAATTATGGACGGAGGTTTGTAACATTGTACAGGAGGTGGTGATCAAAACCATACCCAAGAAAAAGAAATGCAAAATGGCAAAATGGTTATCTGAGGAGGCCTTACAAACAGCTGAGAAAAGAAGAGAAGTGAAAAGTAAAGGAGAAATGGAAAGACGTCCGTATCTGAATGAAGAGTTACAAAGAATAGCAAGAAGAGATAAGAAAGCCTTCCTCAGCGATCAATGCAAAGAAACAGAGGAAAACAATAGAATGGGAAAGACTAGAGATCTCTTCAAGAAAATTAGAGATACTAAGGGAACATTTCATGCAAAGATGGGCACAATAAAGGACAGAAACAATATGGACCTAACAGAAGCAGAAAACATTAAGAAGAGGTGGCAAGAATACACAGAAGAACTATACAAAAAAGATCTTCATGACTCAAATAATCATGTGATGTGATCACTCACCTAGAGCCAGACATCCTGGAATGTGAAGTCAAGTAGGCCTTACGAAGCATCACTACGAACAAAGCTAATGGAGGTGATGGAATTCCAGTTGAGCCATTTCAAATTCTAAAAGATGATGCTGTGAAAGTGCTGCACTCACTATGCCAACAAACTGGGAAAATTCAGCAGTGGCCACAGGACTGGAAAAGGTCAGTTTTCATTCCAATCCCAAAGAAAGGCAAAGCCAAAGAATGTTCAAACTACCAAACAATTGCACTCATCTCACATGCTAGTAAAGTAATGCTCAAAATTCTCCAAGCTAGGCTTCAAGAGTACATAAACTGAGAATTTCCAGATGTTCAAACTGTATTTAGAAAAGGCAGAGGAACTAGAGATCAAATTGCCAACATTCTCTGGATCATATAAACCAAGAGAATTCCACAAAAACATCTACTTCTGCTTCACCTACTATGCAAAAGCCTTGACTGTGTGGATCACAACAAACTCTGGAAAATTCTTAAAGAAATGGGAATACCAGACCATGTTACCTGTAACTTCAGGCACAGAGTGACAAAAGCTAAAGATAGGAAAGGGAAAGGAGGCAGTAAGATCCCTGGAGGCGGAATGGCCATGAAGAAGAAAGACTAAAATAGCCACTACGAAGAAAGACTCAGGGCTTCCCTGGTGGTCCAGTGGATAAGAATCCATCTTCCAACGCAGGGGATGTGGGTTCAGTCCCTGGTCAGGGAACTAAGATCCTACATAGAAAATGAAAGGAAAGAAAGTGAAGTCTCTCAGTCGTATCCGACTCTGCAACCCCATGAATTGTAGCCTACCAGGCTCCTCCGTCCATGGAATTTTCCAATCAAGAGTACTGGACTGGGTTGCCATTTCCTTCCCCAGGGGATCTTCCCAACCCAGGGATTGAAACCAGGTCTCCCACATTGCAGGTAGATGTTTTTTGAGCCACCAGAGAAGCCCAAGATCTTACTTACCATGGAGCAACTAAGTCCAGAAGCTGCAACTACTGAGCCTGCTCACCACAACAAAAGATCCCGCATGACTCAACAAAGACCATATGTGCCACAACTAAAACCTGATGCAGTCAAATAAATAAATAAATATTTTAATAAAAAAAGAAAAAGAAAGACTAGACAAGGGTTGGTGGGGGGCAGCATATGAAAGAAAAGAGGAAAGAAAGAGTTAGTAAAAGCCCCAGTATTCCCACTCCTAGTGAATCATGCTACCACAGCCTGAAAGAAAGAAGGAAGAAGTTGAACAGTCAGCATGGAAGGAAAGATAATTTCTGTTTTGGACAGAAGGTAAAAGAAGCAATGTTCAGACACCCTCATGGAAATGCCCACTAAGCATACAGACAGGGTTAGAGGTTGGGGAAAAGGTCAGAGGAGAAGACAGATCTGAGTTCATTCCGCAGACATCTGTTGCACTATTAGGTGTGTGTGTGCTCAGTAGCTAAGTCGTGTCCGATTTACAACCCTATGGACAGCAGACAGCCAGGCTGCTCTGTGCATGGGATTTTCCAGACAAGAATACTGGAGTGAGTGGCCATTTTCCCCTCCAGGGGATCTTTCCAAACCAGGGATTGAACCTGAGTCTCCTGCGTCTCTTGCATTGACTCTTTACCACTGATCCACCTGGCAAGCCCCTGAGTTATGAGGTATATGATCCTGAATTGTCCTTGGTAGTAGGTTAACCAGACTCTTCTTGGCTGGAAGCTCATCTGAATTCAGGTAACAGGTTTTCAATATACAGCTGGCTTGTCCCAGAGAGACAGTGAAAAGGGAGGAATCAAAAGGCTGAAGTCAGACAGAGCTTTCGGGGCAGGTAAGTTTAGAGGATGGAGAGCAGCACCAACTGCTGCAAATGGCCAGGGGAAAACAGGGTTGAGTGAAGGTCATGCATTTGCCAGGATGAGGCTCTAGCCATCTTTGCTAGTTCCTTTTTGGTAATTTGCAGGAGCAGAAAACAGAAGGCAGAGTGTTAAGAAGGACAGTGAAGAAACAGAGTCAAAGGCATAGGTTTTCCACTCTAGTTATCTAAAGCAGCACCTACTGTTCCAAGATGATTATAGGAAGAAATTCAGCATGGTTCACTTCAATTCCTCCTGGAGTTCCAAACCAAGGAAGATTTTGAAAAGGAAAACAGAGACTCTAGGATGGTGCATTGAAACAGCCATACAGTTGGCTTTGTCTTTTGCCAAAGAACAAGGGAGCCCATCTCTAGGCAGAAAGAATGACATCTCTGAAGAAGACATGTTAATATAAATGGCCCAGGCTTTATGGCAGGAGGAATACAGAGGAATGATGCATTGGTGGAAGGAACTTTGAAGAAAAGGAAGGCATCTCTCCCTCTGAGACTTGAAGGAAAGGAAAAGATGAAAAAGAAACAGCCTAGTTTGGACATGGAGAGATGATGAGAGAACTCACGAGTGAAATGGCTAGAGTCTGATGGACTTTAGTGCAGCCTCATTGAAGGGAGTGTAATCAGAATGACCGATGAACAGAGGGACTGCTGGGCAGCCACAGGCAGCTGCACCATGACTGGCAAAATCAGCACAATTATAGGACTCAGGATAGGAGCTGAAGGGCTACAATGTGTGCATGTTGGGGAGGAGGTCCAGACCCCCAGTCGTGTTAGGGCTAACACATTTCCCAGCAGCCATAATGGAGAGCAGTATCTATGTTCCAAGATCATCACAGGGAAAAACTCAGTCCACCTCATTCCTATTCCTCCCCAATTGCAAAACTGAGGGGCTATTTATACAGCAAGCAGATGTCAACCTATATAAACTGGTAAGTAAAAATAATCACAATTTTACTACATTAAAGTATGTGAAAATAGAGTGTGTAGCTGAACAGAAAATCCATAAAAAGAAGACTCAGATGTGCATACCAAAAGAGCTTCAGTTCCCACACATAAAAGCTTAGCAGTGGTTGTGTAAATTCAGCCAAGTCCAATTTTAAACAAAATCTGAGATGGTAAAGATGAGGGACTTTGCTCTCACATAGGCAGCTTTTGACTGCACCAACAGAAAACCTAACCAGAAAGGACGTCCACGAAAAAGGAAATGAATTCTCTCACACAACAAAAAGTTTCAAAGTTGTTTCAGTTAATTCAGTAGCTCTATGAAGTCATCAAGGAACTGAATTCTTCCCCTTTCATCACTCTTCATCTTCATCTTATTGATGCATTCTCTTCATTTCATTCTCCCTCATGATCTCAGTAAAATAGTGACATGAAGACAATGAGATCTCAAAACAGGAAAACTGGGATCATTTTCTCCTGGGCAACTCTTGTGAAGAGCAAGGAAACCTTTACCCAGAATCCTACACCACAGCAGACTCCTGCTGATTGGCCAGACTGTGTCACATGACCCCTCTTCAACCAATCACTGACAAGCAGATGGTGAGTCTATTAGTTTAATCAAGCAACCCCTGGGCACTGGGTATTGAAAAAAATCAAGGTTAGATCAACAAGAAAGAACAGGGGAAATGAATCTTGACTGGGCAATCAGCATTATCTGTCCTAGATGTTGTGTTTGCAAGTCAGGGAGTCACAATATGACATTCACACATGAGGAGGAAGTTCTGTGCCAGTCAATGGGACTACAAAATAACTTCAAGGTATCTGACCTACTTACTCAGCTCAAGGCTGGCTTCACATATTCAGTAAATATTTCCTATGTTTAGACATCTTTAAGCAAGTATTTTAGCAAGGCAGTCTGGTAGAGTAGGATTAGACAGACCTATGTACCAATCCTGGCCCCATGACTTGAATGTACATAAGGGACCTTGCCACACTATTCCAAGGTGGGTTCTTTTTCTTTTAATCTTGTATCCATTGTGGAGCTTAATAAACAGAGAATCTCAGTGTGTAGTAAGCAGTATGAAATACAAGGATTGAGATTATCTTCTAAATTATAATCCAAGGATTATAAATGGACTGCCCTGATTTATAGTAAAGACTAATCATTGCTAAAATTATCCTACGGAATTTAACTTGTGAACATAGGTTGATAAGGGAATCAATCCACACTAGCATCGTAAGTACAAACCTAAAATATTTTTAGCAAAGAACTGCTGCAAGATATATTTGGTTAAAACTGTAATAACAGAGGAAAATAAGTCCTCATCAGCAGACTAGACATTCTGCTTTCAGATAAAAGTAAGAATTTGTTGGGAATTTATTGAAATAAATGGAGCATTAGCAGACGCATTTCAAATGCTTATTTAAAATAAATAAAGACAGTAAATAAGCACAGTATAACTTCCAATTTCTTCCCATCACCAACATTTCTATAACACTCTCATACTGAACTTCACAAAGTCTCACTTTTAAAAGAATGTGTTTTGTTGAAGTACAGTTTATTTACAATGTTGTGTTAATTTCTTCTGTACAGCAAAATGTTTCAGTTATACATATTATATACATTGCTTTTCATATTCTTTTCCTTTGTGGCTTATCACAGGATATTGAATATAGTTCCCTGTTCTATACAGTAAGACTTTGCTGTTTATCCGTTCTATATATATAATAGTTTGCATCTGCTAATCCCAAACTCCCAGTCCATCCCTACATCACCCCCTTCTTCCCCTTGGCAACCACAAGTCTGTTCTCTGTGTGTGTGAGTCTGTTTCATAGATATGTTCATTTGTGTCATAGATTCCACATAAAAGTGACATCACATGGTATTTGTGGTTCTATAAAGTCTCACTTTTAAACCCTTACTCCTCATCTCCAACATGTACTGTTTTGGTTGCTCATCTGATAACTTGCCAGTGCTCATTCTGTTATCCGATGATGTCAAAATCTGATCCACTTTACCTCTTCCCAGTTTGTACTGAGAACTTCAACTCATCTTTATCCTGGTTGCAATGCACACATCTTTCCACCTGACTGCTGCCTGCCTCCCCTCAGCATATATGAGCTTCCTACCCTTTCATAAGAGTTGGACCATAAAGAAGGCTGAGCACCAAAGAGTTGGTGCTTTCAAACTGTGATGCTGGAAAAGACTCTTGGGAGTCCCTTGGACAGCAGGAAGATCAAACCAATCAATCCTAAAGGAAATCAACCCTGAATGTTCATTGGAAGGACTGATACGGAAGCTGACACTCCAATATTTTGGCCACCTGATTGGAAGAACTGACTCATTGGAAAAGACCCTGAAGCTGGAAAAGATTGAGAGCAGGAGGAGAAGGGGGTGACTGAGGATGAGATGGCTGGATGGCATCACCAACTCAATGAACATAAGTTTGAGCAAGCCCTGGGAGATGGTGAAGGACAGGGAAGCCTAGTGCACTGCAGTCCACGGGGTCCCAAAGAGTGGGACATGACTTAGTGACTGAACAACAGCTTTCATGAAGGAAGAGGGTCAGGGTTTCTGCTCAGGGAGCCTTCTGTGGAGATCTAGCCCTCAAGGATCCACACAGTCCTCCTCTGCCTTGTACCATGCTAAGGCTCAACTCAAGTTCAGAGTGGGTCACCCCAAGGGGAGCTGGGACAGGAAGATGAGAGCTCTTGAATCAGACAACATCTGAGTTCAAATCTTGAATCTACTGTTTACTAGCTCTGTGACTTTGGGAAAGTTCTGTCTAACTTTTCAAAGGACCTCAGTTTCCTTGTCTTCAAAATAGGGATAATGTCAGATTTCTCTGCCTGATTTTATTGACTATTGAATAAACTAATATATGTAAAGGGTTTTTGCATAGTACCTGGAACATGATATGAGTAAAGAAGAGTATAATAATTATTGGCTGCTCACAAAACACTTTCTGAGTGTTTTGCCTCACAGGTTTGACTGAAATCCCTATAGATAATGGCCACCAGGAAAAACAGATCTCCTCCTCTGCCCAACTCTTCCATCAGGTCCTGTTGGTCCCTCACCACATGGGATGGGGGTTTGTGTCTATTGAACTTTCCCTTCTGCCACTAACCCACACTAGAATCAAAAATGCCAATTCTGGGACTTCTCTGGTAGTACAGTAAATAGGAGTCCATCTGCCAATGCAAGGGACTCATGTTCGATCCCAGAGCCCGCTCTGCCACAACTACTGAGCCGGTGTGCCTAGAGCCTGTGCTCCACAACAAGAGAAGCCACCACGAGAAGCCTGAGCACTGAACCTAGAAAGTAGCCTCTGCTCAGTGTAACTAGAGAAAGGCTGTGTGCAGCAATGAAGATCCAGTGCAGGCAAATAAATAAATAAAAACAAAGCCAGCCCTGTCCTGGAGAGAGGTGTTCCCTTATAGGTTTTGAGGGAAAGTTATAATAAGAGTAGAGAAACATGTTTGCAGAGAACAGTACTGCCACTGAGGTGCATGAGGGCACCTGCCTCTGGAAGGCAGTGGAGAAAACATGCCAAGAGGTAAGATGGGGGTGAGGTGGGGGGTGGGGGTGGGGGGAAAGAGGAACTATTCCAGCCTGGTACCATGGGACTTAAAGAGACTCATGCTGAAGATCGCCATTGTCCTACCATGTCTTCACTCTGATGAAAACATAAATATATTAGGAGAGTGAAGGAGAGGAATTTACCTATCAAGGAATCACTTAACAGTTTGCACATTTTGTTTAGAAATATGGAGATGCAAAGTGATTCTGGAAGAATGGAGAAAGATTATCTCTGGAGAGAGGCTCTCTGGGGAGAGGCTCTCTGGGGAACTTTGGGAAGAGTTTCATGGGGCAGGAGACTTACCAGGCTTTTGTACTTCCTAACTTTTGAAACCACATGAATATACTATTTTGTAAAGTAAAATTTAAATAATAAAAAAAGGAAAGGATCAAATTGATCAGCATAGTCTAAGTCAATGCTCCTCATGAACTGGTTGCTAATTGGTTTTACACTCAAATATTTTCACATTTTATTTAAATATGGACATCAGGATCATGACTAGTTAAAGAGCAGACAGAGTAAAGTGATATCGTTTCAGAGGTGCTGCAAGCAGCTCCATCAGCATCAACATTCCCTCCAGCTTCCCCGTCACAGTTACACTGACCTGGATCCCCAGCAGTCCGCTTCTAAAATCTGGCTCCAGAAAAGCCAAGTGGTGTTCACGGCCACCACTCAGTGTTTGTGGCTCCAGAGACAAAACCCAGCTCCAGGAGGTCCCAGAACTCCCCTTACTGCTCCCTACTAAGTCAACTCTTCCTTCAAATCCTGAGCACACACATATTTGTGTGATAAATTTCCACTGGGGCTTAAAAATAATCTAGCTCCTCAATTCCTTTATTGGCACCTTGATAATTAATGAGTGTTTCAGCTCACAGAAGCTGTTAGAAGTTAATAGGACACTGTTTGGGAAGGAGAATGATGGGGGTCAGGACAATGTTAACAAAGCTGGAACTGGGGAGAACTTCCCTGGTGGGTCACTGGTTAAGAATCTGCCTTGCAATGCAATGCAAGGGTTCAGTCCCTGGTTGAGGAACTAAGATCCCACATGCTATTGAGCAGCTAAGCCCATACAACTACTGAAGCCCATGAGCTGCAACTAAGGCCTAATGCAGCCAAATAAATAAATATTTTTAAAAATTGTTAAAAGTGCAAGAGCCAGCTTCAGCAGGGCCAGCTATACACTGACAGAGGGAAGTGGTAGAATTCAACACAAAACGAGGTTCTTGGCACAGTTAAGACCAGAGCTAGCTGTGATTCTCTCCAGAAGAAACAGAATCAGTGAAAGTAACTTAGTGGTATGGTATGTTACTGCCTACAAAGCTCTTCCCACTCTGTTGTCCAGTTAGAGCATGTGAGAGTGTCGGAGGAGTGTGTAATTTCCTTGGTCCTGTCTTGCTGCAGCAAAGATTTGAAATGGAAGACCAGTGTTACAGCTCTGTTACAGCTCAGTTTTATTTGGCAAGCAAAGAAAAGTACACCCTCAAGGCATGAGGGCGGGCTGATCCCAAAGGAGAGGCCTCAGTCACTCTTGGCTTCCTCCTTTTATTTGTCTCTTCCCCTGCTGAGCCTGCCCTATGCAAATTGGGCTAGCCAAGAAGTGGGTGTGTTTGTTTCACCTGAAGTTCTCACTCTGGTCCACGGGTTTTCTTTTGTTATGTTTTTGCAGGCTTTCCCCTTTCTTTGTCTTTAAGCCATGGCCATTTTGGACTCCTTTTTCCTACTCTTAACTACCTAACAAGAGGAAGCCTCTGGGATAGTCCCCTGTGATTGCTTCTTTTGATATTCACATATGGTAGAGCCGTCTCCCACAGTGGACCAAGCCTCTGTCTCGGTCCTTCTCAGATCATTTGCACAAAGGAATCAAGCTACCATCCATGCTGTGAGCTATCTTTAGGGAGAGGCTCATGTGATGAGAAACTGAGGCCTGCCAACAGCCATACAAATGAGCCTGGAAGCAGATCCAACTCAGCTGAGCGTTCAGATGACTGCAGCCCTCACAACATCTTGATCACACTCTCATATAAGACTTTGGGTCAGAGCCACCCAACTAAGCTGCTCCTGAATTCTCTACCCTCAGAAAGGCGATGAGATAATAAAAGTTTGCTGTTTTAAGCCACTAACTTTAGGAGTAATTTGTTACACTGAAGCCAAAAGAAGTCAAGTGATTTGCCCAAGTTCTCATAGTAATTAGAAGCGCTAGGTCTTAAATTCCATTTTTAGAGCTCTTTCTATACAACCATCAACTCGCTCCACAAGTATTTCAATGACTTTATTATTAAATAAAATATTAAGGGTTGTTGGTCTTCAGAACATGTAAAAATGATGCTTTAAAGAAACAAAAGTTACATGAAAATAAACGTGCTTAATGTAGTCCCTTCTGCAACTGCCGAGTGCCCTAATATTCCCTGCTATTTATGTTGGGAACAGAGGCAGGTACCATAAAAAGAGGAAGTGTAATTCTGATCCCCAATTGGGGCTTGTTGCCAGAGTTTGGTCTTATCCTCTGCAGTGTATAATTTGTGATAAAATTGGCAAGAGAATGTATGCTCCAATAACTTGGCCGATTGCATTAGGCAAATACAGAGCCTTAAAGAGTATTATTTATGATAAGAGCTGACCAAGGATTTTTACATTAAAAGAATGGGATTCAGGGAGCCCTAATGCATGTGAAACACCTGAACACAATAAAACCCAAAGGAGAAGCAAACAATTTGGCATTCTTTTGGCTTTTATTCTTAGAAACAAAATGTATCTTTCCTGTTCTTTATAGTTACTGGGATTTTTTTTTTTTTTTAATCCTAAGAAACCTCACTTGCTCATATACTCCTATATTTCTCAGGCTCGGAGATTCAAGATACCTATATGTGGACTCAGTGTCTCCAGAAAGGGTCAACTCAGAGTCCTAAGGCTCTGCACAGGAAAACAGAAGAACTTTACTTGGTGGGAAGTGGAAGAGTAAGTCAGGGAATCCATCAGGCCAATAATATTTACAGAATGTCAGTGGACATGTTTTCTGAATCATGAATGACTGTGACCATCCCTTGGTTTATTCTTTGGCTTCTAGTGGGGAAAGGAGAGAGAAAAGGAGTCCAAGGTAATCAGCAAGGTGGCATTGTTCTTTAAGAGCTGGTCAAGCAGCTGACTCCAGGGCCAAGAAAGTTCTGTGCATTTATGAAATTTCAGGCCTATAATTGGAGGTGCGATTCCTCCATAAGCAGAGTGTCAGATAAAGAATAATTGGTGTGTGTGGTTGCTGGAATTGTTTTAAATCATTCTGATGGCTCTCATTCCAATGACTTCCCAGTACACTTAAAATAAAACCCAAACTCCTTGTGGAATCTACAAGGGTCTGGGTGGTCTGGATTCTGCCAACCTCATACAGCCTTTTCCCTATACTCTCCCCTGAATCATGGCCAAGTTTCAGCCATACTGGCTCCTTAGATCCTTCTGGTAACCTCAGTTAAGTCTCTCTCCCAGGCAGTGATATTTCCTGCTTCTCTTACTTTGCTTGCCCCTTTCCCTCATAAGTCTGGCTCCTTCCTTCAGGTCTCTGGGCACCCAGTGCAAAGGAGACCACCCTTCTTCCCTTGGCCTCTGTCTCATCACCCTGATTCACTATTGGCCACTTATCACTATCAGAAATCAACTCCATATTTATTTAATGATAAAATAATATAATCTGACGATTTTTTGGGCATATTCACATGCCAAGCACTATTCTAAGGATTTTCCTCATAGTAACTCAATTAATCCTGATAACAATCCATTATACCCATTACAGTGAGGAAACTAGGACACAGACAGGTTAAGTACTTTGCCTAAAGTGATACAACTAGTTGGTGATGGAGAGAATCACTCCGGGATTTGTTTCTTGGTTTATGTCTGTTTTCCCATTGGGTTGTAAGCAGCAGGGGTGAAGGGGGTTTGCAGGTTTTGTTCATTGCTGTATCCCAGAACACAGCATAGTGTCTGACGCATAGTAGGTCATTCTTTAATGAATGAATAAGATTTCACAGACCTACCCCTACTCCCAACCCTTGCTCTTTCTGGGAGGTGTGTGCAGATGGTATACAATCCTCTATTAACTTTCATCAAGTCGGTGAATCAAGTGATTTCTGCTTCCAACAGACTCCAGGAACTCAAATTAAGTCAGTCCAAAGTATCAAAAAATCTCCTTACCTGGGCACACTCGGGGTTTGAGATAGAAGTGTCCTCCGCACATCCATGCATGCTCTGCCTGCTCGGGGGTCAAACCGGCTGTTGCGGGCTCTGCAGGCGTCAGTCCTGAGATTCAGTTTTGTTTGGTTTCAAAACGTTTCTTGGTGGAAGCCATGCCTTCCTTGCCATCTTGGCTTGAGGGACGCTTAGAATTTTACAAAATTTCAAGACCCATGGGGGCTGGGCTGGGTTCTGGAGAGAAGTCCCTAGAGCAGTAACCAATAAATGTTTTAATAAGGTCCTTTTGGGAGCTCTCTGAGAGATGGGATTTATGTCTCTGAATTTGAAAACACATAGAAAATGGGGGACGGGGGTAGGGAAAAGCGGGGGGGGGGTGGCAAATATTTTGTAAAATTTGTAATAAGAAAAAGTAAAAGTCTATGATTTAAATAAAAAGTGCATTATTTCCCAAGATTGATTTTTTCATCTGCAGTCAACTCTGGGGAGTGGGGCAGATTAGCTTTCCGGTAGCTGAACACCTCGAGCACTCCCTCGAGCAGGCCTTGCGCTCACCCTCCCTGCAGCAAGCTGGAGCCGCTCGGGTCTACGCAAAGGCTTCCCGAAACCAGCACCTGGAGCTTCCCTCAGTCCCTTTTGGGAATCCCAAAGGAGCCTCAGTGAGCCGGCAGGGCCAGGGGTCCCCCAACACCTCGGCGGTCCAGACGCGGGGACTCTGCTAGCCACTTTGAAACCCTGCCAACCTGCCGGGCTCGAGTCGTGTGATAAGTTCTCCTCTTTCTCTTTCACTCCCGGAACCATCTTCTCCAAGCCAGAGTCTGCACATCGTCCACTCTCCCGTTGGGCTGTCGCTCAGTCCGGGAGGTCTAGGAGAGGAAAACTTCCGTCCACTGGAGAGGAGGGGTTGGGAGCTAGCAGGCCCACAAAACTCTGAGGCCAAGCAGGTGGGTCTCGGCTTGGGGGCCGTGACTTTCGTGTTAGTTCTACTAGGCTGCATCTGGCGTCCTGTCCCCTCAGCTCCAAGGCACGGAGATGCCCGTTAGAAAAGTTTAAGGCTGAGCAGAAAGAAATTCTCCAGTGACTTCTTTGCGTTGGACTGTGTGTGCACCCTGGATACTCAAAGATGAGTAACAGGAAGCCACCACCTTCGAGAAACTCGAAGTCTGATGGACTGCACGGGCTGTGACAGGGTTCCACGTGAGGCTGAGAAAGAGGGCGTGAGATGGGGAGGGTGTGAGAGAGAAAACATAGAAAGGGGTTTTAGCCCAGGTCGGGAATCAAAGAAGGCTCCCTGGGGGAGGTGAAACCTTGCAGGAGACCCGAGATACGCAAAGGAGTTAAGCAAAAAAACCAGATGGAACCCTCCCTAGAAAGGCACAGAGCCAAAGATAGGCTCTTTTTGAACCTTGCTGGGCGCCAGGGGAGAGGGGACAGGGCAAGAAGTGGATTGGGTTTTGACTGCTGAGGGCTCTCCTTCCCTTCATGCGAATGACAACGGTTCTCAGAGCGAATCCATGTTGCTCCGCGATCCAGCCAACAGGCTTAGGCTGGCACGCGGCGTGCCTTGGGTAACTGCGCTGCGCAAAGACGCGCGTACTGAGGACGTGCGCGTGGATTCTCTAGGCAAAGGCGCAAGCGGAAAAGGCACCTCCCGGGGAAGTCTTCAGCCCTGGAGTGGCGTTAGACCTTCTGCACGAACTCCAGACTGCGGGTTAAACATGAGGCGCGTTGAGGTGACCTCTGTCCCAAGACCTGTTCTGGTGGTGACCAAAATTGCTGGTTCTCCCAGGGGCCACCTCTCCAGGACGTCTAACCCGGGATCTAAGCCTAGCAGGGAGGCAGAGCTCAGAGGGACAAAGCAGCCAAGAAGATAAAGGCATAGGCTGAGACAGCATCAGGCCAGGCCCGGGGATCTAGGGAACTCTTGCTCCAGGCCCAACGCTAAGAAGTCTCGAATAAACCGGTGGCCAACCAGCACTGTGCAAGGAGTGTACGAGGCAGCGTTGTCCGCCCAGGAGACGCCGCGATGCCGAGCGGGGATCGTGCGCTCCTCCATCCTGAGTTCCCTAGCACCGCGAAGTTCAAGTCTCAAGGCCAAGATGAGTAGCAGGATGCTGTCTCCTGCCAGAGTCAAGGCAGCGTGACCCAGACAGCCTGGGGCTTCGAATTCTGGGTGGTCAGTGGCGCCCTGCCCACAAATTGCCAGCCCGCCGGTGCACGCCCTTTGTAATAATCCGCTGCAGACTCTTGGATTTCGAGCTGAGCTCTGAGCGCAAGATGTTTAAAGAGCAACGCGGACAAGAAGAGGAGGTGGAGATATGAGGACTGAAGGAGTGGGCGCGCCTGCCCCGAGTTGCCTCTGCGCAAAAGGACTGAGTTGGCCTGGAGGCTGGAAAGAGAGAAAGGGTCTACGACCCGGTGCCAGATCCCCTCCTTAAGCAGTTTTCAAGGTGTTGGTGTGCATTAACAGAAACCTCTAGGTGTGGTTTTTGTGTCCCCTGAGGGTTCCGGAGTGAGATTTGGCGGGAACCTCTGGACTCTACCTCTCTGCAGATGTGAACGGTTCTCTTATCCCTTTGCCAAACCGTGGAGATCGTCCAGTGGGACTCAAATGGCTGGCCCCTGGACCTCGGGTCCCTGGCGGACTCAGCACAGCGGTCAGTCCGCAGGCTGCTCCAATCTGAGTTGGAATTGTCTGTCACTCTTGGAAGCCCTCGGAGAACTGGGCTGGAAAGGGCTTCTACTTGCTGGTTCCTCAAGCTAAATGAAACCTCCTGAAGAGAAAACAGGGGGCGGGCAGGGTGAACGGCAGGGCTGGGGCTGAGAGAAGCGTGAAGAACGTGCACCTGCTCCCGAGCCCACGCGGAGGTGGCGCTCCGCGCGCGAGGTACACGCTCAGAGAAGCCAGGTCTCAAGCCAGAGCCTAAGTGAATCAAGCGCAGGCTTGAGAATCAATCCTCCAGTGCAGTTTATTCGTATGGCAGGTTTCAATGACTACAGTAGTCTAGTTGAGGGTCCTGAGTTTGGCTTAAGCATTATCTAATCCTCAGACGTGGGGTGGAAAAAAAGAGCAAGGTTTCAAATTCTGCACACTGGCCATCACCGCTTCCCACTGGAGTCACTTTTGGCAAATCGCGTAGCCTTCTCAAACTCAGTTTCCTAATCTGTAAAATGGGCATAGCGTCCATCTCTCCGAAGAGCGCTCCGAGGATGAAAAGCGCCCGCATCTTTCTAATCGTAGAAGCAAAGCCTTTGCCTTAAAATTGACAAACTACAATTCTGAAGAAAGAACCTCTCTCTCCCTGCCTCCTCGTTCTCTGCTTACCTCCCCCACCCCCAACCGGCCTAAGCCCGCGGAGCCACGCGCCTTTCTGGTCGGTCCTCCCGAGAGAGGCTGGTGCAAAAGCCAATAAGCCTGGAACACACGCAGGTCCTGCTGGGCCTGGGACAATGGTTTCCATTTAATAAATATTTCCCCCAAGGGCATTTCAAATCGGGCAGGCAATTATTCAAAGGAAACAGGCGCGCAGTTTGGCTCCGCGGGTTATTTCGTCCTCTTTACCCGAAGAATGCTCATCTGACGCAAGAAACGCGTCTCCCTTTTCCCTGGATGGGAAGAGGCGCCCCGGGACAAACCGACCCTGGGTGTGGATACAGCCTGAGACTCCGCTCTAGGGTCTCTGCTGAAACGGCAGAGGGGAAAATCACTCGCCCGCCGCGCCGGCCGACCTTCAGATTGCACTTCCCCCAGGTTTGGACAGATGTGGAGGGAAAGTTGGAGGTTTAAATACACTAAACAATAATAACATAAATAGGAATCGTGATGGAAATCCCATCCCTCGCCCCCTCCACGAAAGTGAAGAGCGGATTGCAGTGCTGCTCTTCGAGGCTCACCAATGAGGGTTTGAAAACTGCGCCGCCGGAGGCAAGGCCTCAGGGCATCGGCTTGGAACAGACGGCTGAGCTCGCCCGGGTGCCGAATCCCGGGGCAGGGTGGAGGCGGAGCCGCACCGGCGTCCAGTGAGAACGCCGCCAAAGGACCGCCCAGGGCACTGCGCGAAAAGTTTATTTCGCTTTTTAACCTGAGTTTGATATATTCTTTTTCGCTTCCAAGGATCTTTGACGGGGCCGGGGCGGGGGGAGTGCTGTCCTTGCATTTCGTGGCGAGGCTGTCCTATTTATCAACACGCGCTCTCAACTTGCTCCCTCTGCACTCCCCTCCCCAGGTCTTTGTATTCGAAGCCCTATTTCTCCTTCGCACAACTGGGAAAGAAAATGGGCACGGAGAGTTTTATTTGTTGACACTGCCAGAAACAAGGTGGAATCCAAATCCGGCGTCCGGAGTCGGCCGCTGGGTTCTCTGGCTCTCCGGGGCTCTGGCTCACACCTCTCCCCGCCCCCAGCAGTCACGCTCTCTCTTTCCTAGGCGGGCGCGCTAGCAGGTGCGCCCCCTCGCCTTCTCTGCTGCTGATTGGCGCCCAGGTTGGGGAGTCGCCGCCCCGCGCTTATGTCAGAGTGCGTGCCGTCCGGGCCCACCTCGCCTTTGAACTTCGCCGCTTTTGGCTCGCGTTCACCAGCCTCCCCGCATTCTCAGCCAGGTGCTGCGCTAGGCGAGGCAGCTCCGGGAAAGCCACGGGCGGGGGGGAGGGAAGCCACGGCCGTAGACACAGGAGAGAAGAGGACCCGAGAAGGCGAAGGTGGAGAGGGAGAGAAGGAGGAGCTTCCTGCCCTCGCCAGCAAATTACCTGGCCACTTAATCCCAGAGACTCCCGTACTTGGGCCCCAGCCTCTGGCACCGACAGCCCCCCAAACCGGCCACCCTCTCCTCCCCCCGCCCTTCCTGCCCCCGCTCGCCCCCCGGGGCCTGCCTGGGTGCCGGGACTGGCATGATCAGCTGAACTTTGCGGGGTTAGCGCTTCTCTCTGGCTTCCCCTCTGCGGTGCGGAGGCGAGGGGAGCGCAGAACCCAGGCTCAGGACGGACAGACAGGCAGACCGAACACCGCGTCCAGGCTCGCCTGCCGAGCCGCTGTACTCCCCACCCCAACCCGCCTAGCCTCCGGGACCATGTCCAAACCTTCAGACCACATCAAGCGACCCATGAACGCCTTCATGGTATGGTCCCGAGGCCAGCGGCGCAAGATGGCCCAGGAAAACCCCAAGATGCACAACTCAGAGATCAGCAAACGCCTAGGCGCCGAGTGGAAGCTTCTGTCTGAGGCAGAGAAGCGGCCGTACATCGATGAGGCCAAGAGGCTACGCGCCCAGCACATGAAGGAGCACCCCGACTACAAGTACCGGCCGCGGCGCAAGCCCAAGAACCTGCTGAAGAAGGACAGGTATGTCTTCCCCCTGCCCTACCTGGGCGACACGGACCCGCTCAAGGCTGCCGGCCTGCCCGTGGGGGCCTCCGACGGCCTCCTGAGCGCGCCCGAGAAAGCCCGGGCCTTCTTGCCGCCCGCCTCGGCGCCCTACTCCCTGCTGGACCCCGCGCAATTTAGCTCGAGCGCCATCCAGAAGATGGGTGAAGTGCCCCACACCTTGGCCACCGGCGCGCTGCCCTACGCGTCCACCCTGGGCTACCAGAACGGCGCTTTCGGCAGCCTCAGCTGCCCCAGCCAGCACACGCACACGCACCCGTCCCCCACCAACCCGGGCTACGTGGTGCCCTGTAACTGTACCGCCTGGTCTGCCTCCACCCTGCAGCCCCCCGTCGCCTACATCCTCTTCCCGGGCATGACCAAGACCGGCATAGACCCCTATTCGTCAGCCCACGCCACGGCCATGTAACCCCCGCCCCGGCCGGCCAGACCTGGAGGGCGGCCTGGACGCGGGGCCTGCACCCTGTCCTCTGCGCCTAGCCGGGGCCTGCAGATGCCCCCTACCCTACCCCAGACTCTGCCTCTCTCTCTTGCACGGGAATGGTAGGGGCGTCCCGCCGGACCCAAGGCGCAGACAGGTGCCAGAAACTTGTGAACGGTTATGACAGCTATACAGCTGCCCCTACCGCGACAGTCCCAAAACGAACCTCCGACTGTGCCCTCTTTGGACAAAGAAAAAAGTAGGCAGTTTTGCTTTATTTATGTCCCCTTCTCTTTACTCTGATGGGCTTTGGACTCCAGAACTCCCAGATCCTGGTATTATATCTAGAATATGAATATTTTTTTTCTCTTGCACCCTGAAGAAATAGCTGTCTCTTGTGTTTTGCCATCAGACACAACTAGGTGCCATTTGCTCTTCATGTGTGGGGGGAAAGGCTTAAAAGTTTAAAACCACAGAAAGGAAAACATTTCTATTTAAAATCATGCTACGATAGTGTTTGCTTCTTTAAAAGGTAAAACAAAAGGACCCACATGGTTATTTACTTTGTATAAAGCAGTGCTCCTAGAGACCTAAGTTTACTTTTAGACAGAATGTCAGGTTATAAAGTCAGGAAGTAGAAAGTGAACAAAAATTAAAAGAAAATAAAAACATCCTCAATGGTCATAAATGTTTTGACAATGTCTTGGAAATGTACCTAGAAGGATTTCACCTCCTTACTCTGTTCATTTGTTGAACAAAGATGTTTTGAATAAAGACAATCTGTCATTGCAAAAAGTAACCTTTGATGTGCATAAAATCTGAAGTGGAGAGGCAAGGTCTTGGGGAGCTGGGTGGCTAGGAGGCGGAGTATACACAGAGCGACTTCAGCAGTGGTGCTGGCAGCTGGCCTGCGTGGGCTGAGCCTGGTGGCCCTTGGGTCGGGTGCCTAGGGGCCCAGAGTCTAGGGTTTGTCCCTATCGTGCCCTCTGGATCCACGTTTTGCCTTTAGAGGCTGGACAAAGTTATCCGCTCCTGGGACTTCACTCCTTCCTTGCATTTTTCACAAAGTGGTCAGACCACTTGGAGGAGCAAATGCAGTAAGACAAAGGCCGACCTAGACTTCTGAAATTTGAGTGCATTTTCTTCTTTTAAACCAACTCCAAAGGAATCGAGAGAAGCACCAGGTGCCCGCAGAGCGCCATGTCCTGCGGTGGGTGTTTAAGTTCAATGCCAGAGAAAGAGAAGTGGAATGGTTTTTTTTGTTTGTTTGTTTGTTTAAATAAGTTGTCTGAAAACACTGTTGCTAGGTCTTCTGGGGGTTCGGGGGGCACTCTATACTGGTTTCTATGTTAAAATATAAAAGTCTAAGAAACATTGAAAAACATGTGGTAGTTTCCCACTCTTGACTGTGGGAGACTTTTTGCTAAGACCCTGCAGATGTAAAAGGAAAAGGCAGGCGATAGTGACACAGCTCCCACAAGGAATTTTTGTAAACATCATAAAAATTGAATAACTCATAGCCTATTGTGTTTATTAAGGAAGGGAAATGGCCTTTTTCTTATCCCTGGTGGGTGAATGTTAGCTTGAAGATTGCTCTGGTTTTCACAGAGAGAAAGGACCGTCTGATTCCTTCCAGAACTTGTTTTCAAAATCGAAGGGTGCCCTCCTAATCCTTGTCCCCCCCTAGTCTCACCCCCACAGCCGAGCTCACCAGTATTTTTGAGGTCCGTTGCGTTTCTCACTGGCTTTGATAAGGTGCGGGGTCGAAGGGGAGTGGGGCGAAGCGGGGGGCGGGGGCAGCCTAGCGGCTGGGCTGCTTTCTGCTGCTGCTGAGGGATTTTGTGCCCTGCCTCGGTTGTTTCCAAAGAGTCGGTGGCTACAAGTGCACTGAAACGTTGTCAACAGACACCAAAGCTGAAAACCACGGATTAGCATATTGTCCTCGAAACAATTAGAAGTGTTTGAGGTGTTATTTGGAGCCTATTCATCTGAGCCCCTTTGTCAAAGGGGGATTTTCATTATTAAAAAAAAAAAAAGTTAGCAGTTGTCCATCTGGCTGAGCTGAATAGCAAAGTGATCCGTGTTGTATATGCTTTTCTCATTAAGAGCTCTTTTGAGACCGATGTTAGAATTAAATGGTATAACACAATTAACATACACGGGCGCTGAATAGGAAGGGACGCCTATAAATAATAGATAGATAAATAAATGAGCGATCAGGCGTAGGTAAACAAAGGCGGACTGGGGGAGGGGGGTCGGGGGGGGAGGCCGGGCGGGCTGCGCCACGCTTACTTAGCATCACAAAACCCTCTTACAAATCGAGACAATTAGGAAGTGACTTGCCTCTGGTGGCCGTCCGGTCTGGGGGCTCCGGGCGCTTAGGGAAAGCCCCTCCTCCCGCCCCCTAGGAAGCCCTGGAGGCCCAGGGCGGAGGCTTCGCGGTTTCGCTCTGATATAACCTCAACTGACAGTCCTGTCAACCGCTCTGATCTCCCTCATAGCTCAGTGTCCCTTAACATCTTCTAAGATGGAGCTTACAGGGGTCTGGGTGTCTACCCGCAGAGCCCGGCGCACCAACACCCTGGGTTCACAGTGAACCCCAGGCCGAGGAGGAACCCGGCGCACCGCCCCGCCGGCCGGCCCAGCCGACTTCCAGGCGGGGTTAGGCTGGGACGGGGCACCAGGTGGGTCCGAGTGTGGAAGGCTTCAGGCGGCGGCAGTGGGAAAACTGAAACCCAGGTTCCCGACTGAGCCGGCCCTGGGGACTCGGAAGGGAGCTCCAGGAAACTGGGGTGCGCCGGTTGCTGGCTCGCCGAGGCTTCTTTCCAGCCAGCAGGGAGCAGGGGGCCCAGCGCAGGTCCTGGGACCTAAAGCCGCAGACCTAGCTCCGGCCGTTTCTGCCGATCACACCTCCTCTCCATCCCGGGCTGTTGGGTATACGCAGCTGTCTGCGCTCCTGGGGCCTGGCCCCAGCAGGGACCTGCCTGAGCTCGGCCTCCCGCGCCCCGCGGGCCGCCGAGCCTCCACCGAGGTGCGCGGCCGGGACTCGCCCCAACAAACCGCCCAAATCCTTCCCGTCAAGCCGCTGACGGGCCGATTACTGACTTTGAAGTCAGACGCAGACAAAAAGAAATCCCCTGGGGGTGGCGGCGGGGAGGGGGGGAGCAGTCCCTGTCAAACCTGTTTGCTCACAACTGTCTCTTTCTTTCAAGAAAATCATTAAAGCAAACCTGTAGGGAGCGCAGTGCCCCGCCCGCCGGAGTCGAGGAGAGCCGCTTCTCCCGAGCGCGCGACGCGCAAAGAGCCACCAGGAGTTCTTTCGGGTAGACTGCTCGGTCGGGAGAATGAGCGCTCCCTCAGCGCGCCGGGCGCCCGAGACTCTGCAGGAGGCCACTCCATCCACCCCTGTGCGCTTGGCGCGCCTCCCACGGCCCGAGAGCCCGGGACTTCTGCCGGCCACCCGGGCCTCCCTCGGGCAGGCTCTGCAGGGCAGACCCGGGCCTCTTGCCTGCGGGTGCGATTGCTTCCAAGGAACAACCACAACAAAAAATGACCCAATAGAAGCTGCGCTTGCCCCTGCCCTTCCTCTACTGGGCTTTTTCTAGGAGCGCGGAAACCTAGCCAACAGACCGCTCCGGATGGCAGCGGGAGGCGCTGGCCCGGCAGAGGCAGAGTTGTTTGGCTGTTAGGTTTTCTTTCTTAAACCTTGGCAGCCGTTTTGCTCAAGGACACACTGGCCACATTCTTCTGGGAGATGCAGGATGGTTGGATACCCTCCGTCCTTGGCTTCTCCTGGAGACCCTCTGCAGCTTTTCTTGCCCTTCCCCAGTTTTGGACCCGACTCCTAACACCTTTGGTACCCTTCCAGTTTCTTTTTTAATATCAGTTTCCTTAGAACTGCTAACTTCATTGATGGGAAAGATCGGCTTCTTAAGGGTAAGACGTACTGAGGTGGTAGTGGCTGGGTTTTGAGACCCCTTAACATTTGCATTTTAAAACAGGATCTAGATAACCTCCAGGAATCTCTCCAGTCATTTAAGACAGGGTGATATTTCAGACAGGATAGGGCCTAGAGGACTTTCATTGCATCACAACATCCAGAGAACCCTCTCTAGCGCGGGCAGCTTCTTTGGAGAGATCCCAGACTGCCAAGGCCCAGGAAACTTGGAGAGCGGTGGCGCCAGGACTGCCCTGGAGGACTCGTTGGTTTTTTGTTTTTTGTTTTCGGCTCCTTCCCAGCTCAGGCTTTGCCACCATTGTTCAAGCGGACAATTAATTTCAAGTCGTTTGAATTTGAATATCCGGTAACTCACAAGATTCCTGTTAAGAACTCTCATCTCTTTACTGCGCTCACTGTACCTGTGTATAAGTGTTAAAAGAGGAAGACAGAGGCAGAAGGGGCCCATTGGATTTGGGTTCAGGAGACGCTGGGGCCGGTGCTTCCTGCCTCCGCCGAGGGGCGCGCGCTCCTAGGCTGTGGCCCTGCCCTGGCCTCGGAGACCTCGCAGACCCAGGAGCACTACTTGGGCTGATTTCTTTCTTAGCGCTATGGGATGAGACTTGTCCTAGAGCCAGAAACCCTAGCGCAGGGCCGCCGCAGAGTAACGAAGAAACAACATTAAGTTGGGGGAGGGTGTGGGCCGCTAGAAATCCTGGGGCATCCACACCAAACCCGAGACTTGCGGTCGCCTTGCCTGAATCTCGGCTCTGTGCGCTCCTGAGGCCGGCAGCTTGGTAGTGTCCGCCGTGGCACTGGGAGGGGATTGAAAGAGAAAAGAGGGAGCTTCGATACCCCCTTCTCGTACAGCCCCCTGACCTGCGTCCAGCTGAGCGTCACTCGTGAACTCCTCGCCTGTCCCTGGGGCCCGGGTGTGACTTGTGCTCTTGGAAAGCGGGAAGAGCCCCAGGCCCGGGACCTTCTTGGGCAGCCTTCCTAGATTCTCCGCCCTCTTTGTTCGCATCTCTGCTCTGGGCATCCTCTCTGACCCCCAACACCCGCCCCGCCAAAGGCCCCAAGAGTTTGGTACGAGTTGGAAAAGGGAGCAGGTGCCAAGACCGAAAGGAGTCCACGAGCTTCCTCTTTGCTGCCAAGTGAAGGAGTTGCGCCACTCTGGCAGGCGGTGGCCGTTTCCAAACTTTTTCAGTCTTGAGCTGGGAGAAGCAATGCATTCGGGATCCCCGCCTTCGAGGCAGGCACTGAAGGGGCTTCGGAAAACTCTGCCGGCCTGCCGGGCTCCACTCGGCCTGGAACTGGGAGGAGACCCCCACGGACGCGTGGTGGACGATCCACCGCACTTGAGTGCGGATCCTCTTTGCACCTCCGGGCCTTGGCGCCGCCCGCCGCTCCCTGCCTCTCCAGGGTGTTCAGGGTCCGGCCGCACCTCGGAGCCCTGAGGCTCTGCGGACGCTAATGGGCGGTGAGAAGGAGGGGAGGTGGGTGTGAGGCGCGTGCCGGGTGCCGCGGGAGAGCTGGCGCGGCGCACCCTCCTAGCTGGCGCAGGGCGGAGATCCCGGAGTCCCGAGTGCCGCTTAGCTGCTCCCGACTTCCTGCAGCCGGGCCAAGCCCCCGCGGGCTCTACGGGCGCCCCGCCCGGGGACCGAGGGAGGAGGGAGAGGAGAAGGAGGGAGCCGGCGGCCGAGGCGCACGCCTCCAGTCCGCGTTAGCCCGGCACCCCCCGTGGCGCGGCGAGTCAATGGGATTTGCACACTCGAGGTGTAACAGCATTACTGCATTAATTACCATTTCCATTTCACGTCCAGATTGTTTACTTATCTGCGGGAAACATATGTCGGGAGAAGTTCACATTCCGGATTCTGCTCCGCTGCCCAAGGTGCAATTCCGGGGAGGCGGCTAGGGGGAGGGGAGGGCTTCAGATTTTTTATTACACCCTCTAGCCTTATCTGCCGCTGTAAATTATGAGGATCCTCCATTGAGCGGCATATGGAGATTATATACTTTTTTGAATATCGTTTCCCAAAGCCTGCAGATTTTCACTTTGAAATGAAACAATCCTCCGCCGGCTCCCCCGGGGCCTGGAGCCTGCTGCGCTCCTCTGCGCGACCCGGGGGGCCCTTTTTGCTGGGCCAGGCTCGCACCCATGTCCCCAGTGCCGCGGCCAGCGCCCAGTGGAGCCCTGTTTCCAGAATCTGAAATAATTTCTCTAGGAAAACCCATTCGTACGAGGTGTCCGAGAACCCACGCGGCGCTCTGCTCTGTTTTCTGCACCTCAGCCCCGGACTTCTGCGTAGTTTGCAGCTTTTTCATTTCGGATACCCGCGTAGACGCGAGCCCTCTTCTGCCCTCTTCCTACGCTGGGCGGCTCCAACCCCGAGGCGAGGGTCGAAGTGTCCACGCCCGCCCGCTGCCGCCTCCCTTGCGCTCGAGCATTTCAAAGGTTCCCCAGGGCTTTGGTCTTGGGACAACCCCGGCTTGAGACCGCTTCTTGTAAACCCCGCGGGGAAATCCTGCGTGAAAGGCAACTGCTTCCCAATCCCGGGAGAAGCAGGAAGGACCAGAGCAGCGCAACCGAATCCCATCTTTCTTATCTCCCCGAGACTCCTTTCAGGCTGAGATCAGAGAGGGAGGGAAAAGGAAGAGAGAATCATTGTTCTTCTTCTTTTTTTAATTTAATATACCAAGCCACCCGTTCAGGTCATTTATATGCTTAATTTAATGATAAAAGTCAATAAGCACAATCACAGGATTCTCCCCTCTTTCAGTTTCTTTTGACCACATTTTTTTCACAGTAATTGGAAAACCAGTAAAACATATATGCCCCTGAGTTCCACCCCCCTCCTTGTTCAATGCTTTGTCTGCAGTGCAATTATAAGAAATGTGCTTTTGTAATTTGTCTGGTTTTTCTTTAGAACATAAGGGGGAAAATATACCTTTTATGAGATTATTTTTTTTATCTTGTTTGGGTTCAGTTTGCAGGACTACACACACCCCGTTTATAGAAACCCACTCTCAAAAACAAAATCAGAAATTTCCTTGATTTTTATGAATCTAATATCCCTTGGGAAGCCTATTGTGATGTTATAGCAGAAATAATTAAATGGACCAAAGCAATGTAATTAAGGAAGAGAAAAAATAAGCCTGTAGAATGTGGAAATAAACAGATTCTTTTCCACTAAGTATTGTTTTGGGATTTCTAATTTTTTCTTCGAGACTTCTAAGAAAATTGTGAGGTGTCACTTCTCTCTTCTGGGTCTATCTGTAATTGAATCTAGGTCACTATTCTAAAGCAAGAAAAGTCTGCTTCCCACTTTCTTACATCAGGCTGAAATTTGGGGAGGGACAAGGGTCTCGCAATTTCATTTAAAATGTAATGGTGGATGAACTGATAAGCAAATAGGGAAAAAGGAGTCTGCTTAAAAGAGAAAAAAAAGGTGGGGGCATGGTTTTAATATGCTCCAGATGGGGGGAAAATGATTTACATGAGAGTTTATTTCCTCTTTGCTGATATGAAAGAATTACAGATACAAAACCCACTGATCTATAGAATAAAAAAAGAAAAGAAATGTTATTTTCCTGTAAAGGTGTCAGTTCATTTATATTCATTTAACCATCCATCCATCAATTCACTTTCTCACTCCGTGCACATTCTCTCTGGCTCTGTTAAATCTTCCCCCATCAACACACTTTGCTAGAATATGCAATGAAGTTTTCTTTCTTTAAAATAATGTGAGAGTGAGATGAAATGGGTAAAGATAGGTAAAGAGGAAAGGTTTTGTTGTTGTTTTCAAATATCCCTGACAATTTAACATTATGATTTTAGGGCAAAATTTTAACCATAGTCACCTTTCATTCTTGCTGCAGTTTGAGCCTGAAAGATTATATGCAGAGGATATGCGATTATTTTTTCATAAAATATTCATACAATAGAAAGACCTTTACCAGTTGAAAACCTTTGTGTAACATAGAAATGTACCAAAGGATGAATTCTTACGTAGTCAGACGTTGGGTCAGTAATGCATTGTTTTATTAAAAGAGTTGTTATGGACATGAGCAAGTTCAAATTTCCCTGAAGATTTCCTGCTTGATCGAGGGATGAGCAGCACAAAATCTTCTGTGTTGAGAGTTGCAAGGTCTAAATACCTGTGTAGCAAAATTTGCATATATCAAGAAAGAAATGAGAGGTGCTGTCATTTGGGGGCTCCCAAGGGGAGACAATTACTTAAGAACAGGTACTACTTTTCTTGAAATAAAAGATGATGATACTTTTTACTCAAATAAAGGGGTGGTATAGTATCACTTCCAGTTTAAAGTCACCCAAATGGATTGGAGACCTAAGCAAGGACAAGATCAACTGTCAACATCTGATGATGGTTTTCACAGTTAAGAAAAACAGTAAATACATTCCCATAGGAGAGGATTCTCTACCCTGAAGACTAATTCTTTCATTCTCCCCTCCCCTTTCTCATTCTTCCTCCTCCTGCTTGTGTTTCGTTTTCCTTCCTAAAATGGGAACACTGCTGTCAGATCAGAAATTTCCTTCATAGGTCTTCATAAATTATCAGCATCATTTTTCATCATGCCGGTTTCTTCCCAGTCTCACATCCTTCTGCTATGGTAATACATTTAATTTCCCATCTAATTTTTAATCAGATTAACTGAATATGAGGCAAAAGGAATAACAGCTTGGCCAGAAGTTGAGATATCTCATGTGTGTTTCTTACTGCAAACTCCACAGATTCACTTGAAGTGAGTGCTTATATGTTAGCTGGAGGAGATGACACCTTTAAGGCATTTAAAATGTTCTCCTTATTATTGTCTTTTACATGGACTGTTGGCAATACTTATACCTAATAGGAAGGATTGATTTGCTTTGAATTCTCTTTGAGAAGGAAATTGACAAGAAAAAACTGAAGTCATCTGTAGCTGAACTTTGTTCCAATACACTCTTGGTTTACAATGAGCCATTTATATATGAATATAAATAAGCTACACTCTGAGTTAAAGTGAACACAAACAAGGTGTAAATATAAACAACTCACTCTGCTGTTGTGTCTCTAGGGTTCAAATCCACCTTGTTACCACTGGCTTGGTAAAATTCAAAGTGTATTACACAACTCACTGTAGCAGCCTTCACAGCTAATTTGTTAGGTGGAGAGGATTGTCATCAGATGGGAGGTCAATCTACTGTCATATTAACAACCTTCACTCCCTTTGCAGATGGTCGAATTTGCTCCAACAAGTTAAAATGTGTTTTAAACAATAATAAAATGTGTTTCTTGAAAACACATTTGATAGCAAACAGGTTAAATGAGTGATCACAGCAGTAGGTTTGGATTTTTTACTTTAGGAAATTTCATCAGCAAATCTGAAGCCACGCCTGTCATTAGTTCTCTCTGGGTCCTAGTCCCAGCCTTCTGCAGGTGGTCTCTTCTGGAGTTCTCCTGGCACACCAAGACTGCCGGCCCCTTTGGGGGCTGCCTCTTGCTCTCCCATACCAACTCTCAGAGGACATCCCACAGGGACATTTTATTCTTACCTTCTTTTTTTTTCTTCTTTTAACGGGAACAAAAATTCGGTTATCTCCACTGTCCACCTTTGTGCGATGTGATGGGCTTCTGAGTCATCAAACCCACTGAAAGAAGGAGCCCTCATCTCCTTAGGAGACAATCTGGAGGAAACCAGGTAAATTGGTTCAAGACAAACTGTTGCCAAAAATAAAATTACCATTATAATTTCACTCTTCTTAGTTGGGGAGGGCTCAAACATAGGATAAAGTCTGAAAAAAAAAAATCTTTGGATTGACGCCAGAAGGGATTTGTACTAATTTCTGTCCTTTGGTCATCCTCTGGATATCCAAGCAGCATTATTTAGTTAATAAGGTGGGGAAAGGCCTTGATCCATGAATGCACTTGTCAACCCCTATGGTTCAAATTCCTTACTTTCCTGAATGGGCAGCTAGTCACCATGACCCAAGGCAACCCAGAGCCCTTAAGTGTCAGCTCCACAAAACTGTCAGTAAAACAGGGTGGGAATGGAAAGATGGAGGGAGTGCCATACAACTGCTAATGAATCATCAAATTCCTAATAATGGGGTTCTGGGCACCTACTGATGGCATCATAGAGAAGGAAATGGCAGCCCACTCCAGTACTCTTGCCTGAAAAATCCAAGGACAGAGGAGCCTGGTAGGCTATAGTCCATGGAGTTGCAAAAGAATCGGACATGACTTAGTGACTAAACAGCAAACAACAACAAACCGATGGTATCAATTCACTCTTACACTCTTTCCCTCAATGATGGCCGGCAGCATCAGAAGTTCTGACTGTCTTCCTAGGAGAAATCCCTGGTACTGAAAGACACAAACCTGGAGAGTGATCAGACAAGCCTGGAAGACTCCCAGAGCCCACTGGGCAGCTGTTGCCCTGCATGGACGCCAAAGTCTGAGCACCAAGGCTCTGACCGCTCATTTACTGAATTCCCTGGCTTAGATGCAGAAAAAGAAGTCACAGAACTTGTGTTTTACTCCACGGGGCATTGACTGTGCCTGGATTGGTGGGTAGAACAGTCCATTGGATTCAAATGGGTAAGATTTTTATCTCTTGAAATCAGTGATTTAAAGAAAAGCCAGCATTGTTGACGGTTTAGGTACCATCACAGGTAGAGAATTAAAAGATATTATTTTTTTCTCTTTCAGTAAAATGTGTTTTAGAGATCTGTTTTAATTGATTATATTTCTTTCCAGGACTCTGAAGATCTGTCTTCATCTTCCCTGGGGAGATGTACTCTGCAATAAGGGAGAACCACAGTGGTTTATTAGATAGGTGTTAACTGTGAGCTCTGTGCAAAGAAGCACGTGAGGTGCCTTAGATATTCCATGTTGTTAAATTCTTCCTAGAGCACCAGGAGGTAAGTACTGCTATTACCACTGCTTCTCACAGGAGAAAATTGAGGCTCAGAGACGGTCGTAACTCGCCCAAGGGCTTATGGCCCTCACAATAGAATAGTTATACCAGTTCTCACCATCTGGTCACTACCACTATCTATAAAATCAAGAACTCACTGGAGATGGGTAAAAGAAGGAGCCAAGAACCCACAGAATCCATACCTGGGGATGAAACCAAGGAAGAGGAGAAAATGTAGCGTTTCAGGGTAAGGTGAAGAAGCGGCAAAGTTTTCCCTCTCTCAGGTGGATAAGGAGATGCAGAATGGAAATGGATCCACATCTCCTGCCACCATGGATGGAGTCCTCTCACTAGCTGGGCCACACACTGCTTCAGCCTTCTTGGCCCAAGTTTCAGTATCTAATTCTAAGTTTTGCTGACACACACATAGCCAGGGACCAGGACATCACCGAGCTAATCACGAATCATCACAGAGCAGGCTGCCCTGGCAGCTCAGTGGTAAAGAATCCGCCTGCCAATGCAGGAGACATGAGTTCAATTCCAGGGTGAGGAAGATCCCCTGGAGAATAAAATGGTAACACTCCCATATTCTTGCCTGGAGAATCCCATGGACAGAAGAACCTGGCAGTCCATGGGGCTGCAAAAAGTTGGACATGACTTCAAGACTGAACAAGAGCAAGGCATGGACACAGATTCCCTGAAGAGCAGACAGTCACGTCCCTAGGCCCTTCCAGATGCTCCATTTCATGATGTTCATGAAATAGAGGTAGAGCAGAGGGGGACCAAGACAGCAATTAAAGAGGAAGCTGCCTCTGCCAGGGAGTTTAGCAATTGAAGCTAGAGTGTGTAGGGAAGGGAAGAAGAAATGTTTCCCCCAATTCTGTTTTGCATTCTCCTGCTTCTAATCAGTTCAGTTCAGTTCAGTTTTTTGGGGCTTCTAATCAGGTTTAGTTAAAAGCTGCTACCCTTCTCCTGCCCCTGAATTCCTCAGCCAGATTCTTGGAATCTGCCCAGCCTCTGTGTCTTTGCCTTAAGGTGGGAACCCTGATTTTTGCTTGTTCATCCTGTATTGCGTGCTTGCATATCAATCATGGTATACCAAGGATTTTGCATTTCCTTGCTAAGAATAGTTTGCATTTGTCACGTCTTTGTAGGAAGATCAAAGCAGGGCATAAACAAAAAGTTACTTATCACAATATTTATGTTTAAGGCAATTTGGGGACATTGCAAAGCTTCTTAGTTGCCCAGTCCCTGCTTTGGTGTGATGTTACAGAACTGCTTGGAAACAGGCTTATTGACTCCTTCCTTTTCTAGCTTTAGAATCGCATCCCTGGTCAGCATACAGATGATTCCTAAGTCACATAAAAGAAATGAATGTATGAAGTCAAAGAAGGGAGTTCATGAGAGCTGAGGAGCAGAAACCTATGGGCAAGATGTGATAATTTTATAAACATTTAAAATGAGATTTGAAATGCTATTGGCCTTACCAAGACTTTTATTTCTGAAGTGCTCTGGGTGACATGATCACTTGTGCAAATTACAGTTTGAGACCAAAGGACCTCAAACCAGCGACTGGGTGCATGGGGCAGGTTTCTCAGTAGCATTGATGGGAATCCCTTCCAACACTGAATGGAAGCTGGGAGGGTAGAGCAGAGAGGGACCAAGACAGCAATTAAAAGAGGAAGCTGCCTGCTGATCCTGGTCTCTGCTTTGATAAGGGGCAGAAGGTGAAGGCTGGCTCCTTTCTAGTATCATCCTTCACAATTTTGGTCATATCCATCTGCAATTTTAGTAACCTCATGTATTTTTCTTTCACTTAACTCATTCTTTCACTTTACTCTCATACTACACAATAATTACATGAATCATGGAGTTTTTTGTGGTAGGTTTTTTTTCTTTAAGATTAACTGAAATTAACAATACCCCCTGTAAAACAATCATGCTATCTCAAGATAGCATGGAGAAACTTGGAGAAACACTGTTCTAAAGTGTTCACTTCATCACGGAGGGAAATGAAGAAAGGTCAGAGGGGTAAAGTACTCTCTTCAGAGTCACACAGCTTGACAACAGTGAAGGGCAGTCTATAGCCCAAGTCTTTTGGGTCTTGGCCCAGCACACTTTCCTTCTGTTTCTCTCATTTTTCTCAGAAGCTAAAAGAAAGCATTAGACAGTTGGCACTTTCTTTTGGGGGAGGAGGGTATGAAGAGTCTCCTGGTTCTCTCATAAATTTTAAGCTCTGTGTTGGTAGGGTACATATGTGCTTAATCGCTTCAGTCATGACTGATTCTTTGCAACCCTATGGACTGTAGCCTGCCAGGCTCCTTTGTCCATGGGATTTTCCAGGCAAGAATACTGGAGTGGGTTGCCATACCTTCTTCCAGGAGACCTTCCTGACCCAAAGATAGAACCTAAGTCTCCTGTGTCTCCTGCACTGCAGGTGGATTCTCTACCACTGAGTCACCAGGGAAATCCTTCTTGGTAGTTCAGTTCAGTCGCTCAGTCGTGTCCGACTCTTTGTGACCCCATGAATCACAGCACGCCAGGCCTCCCTGTCCATCACCAACTCCCAGAGTTCACTCAAACTCATGTCCATCGAGTCGGTGATGCCATCCAGCCGTCTCATTCTCTGTCGTCTGCTTCTCCTCCTGCCCCCAATCCTTCCCAGCATCAGAGTCTTTTCCAGTGAGTCAACTCTTGTTGCATGAGGTGGCGAAAGTATTGGAGTTTCAACTTTAGCATCAGTCCTTCCAATGAACACCCAGGATTGATCTCCTTTAGTACTAAACCGTATTTCCTTATTCAGAATGTCTTCAGCCTACTGATTATATTGTATAAAACATAACACAGGGGCTTCCCTGGTGGTCCACTGGTTAAGAATCTGCCTGCCAATGCAAAGGACACAGGTTCTATCCATGGTCTGGGAAGACCCCACAAGCCACAAAGCAACAAAGCCCCTGTCTACAACAAGAGAAGCCATGGCAACAGGAAGCCCAAGCACTGCAACTACTGAGCCTGTGCCGTAGAGTCCCTGCTCCATACAAGGGAAGCCACAGCAGCAGAAAGTCCAAGCACCACAACCAGAGAAAGCCCTCGAGCAGCAACAAGATCCAGCGCAGACAGAAAAATAAATATGAATAAATAGATCTTAACAACAGCAAAAAACCTAACACATTTCCCTGGCAATTGAGGGAAAGGTGGGAGCAGTCTATGGGAAGGAGGGATCTGAATGGGCTTTGAGAGCCAGGAGCTGCCCATGCCCTAGGAAGGTCAGTTGGACAGGAGATGGTGGGAAGGAAGGGGGAAGGCGATTAACCACAAGCAGTCTGCTGGGGGCAGCCACCAGTGACTTTGTGCCACAGACAGACCCAGCGAGCTGGGAAGTGCAGTCTCCTCCGTCATCAGCTGGGGTCCCAGGGCTGTGTGCCATCCCACCCCAACATCCCCCAGCTACTTGTTTTAACTTAGATCACCTGGTGGCCCAAGGGGACTGAATTCTTCATCTGTAGCCTTGCGGTGTCTGTGGCTGTTTTCAAAATGAGGTGGCCTTTTTAAAAAATAAGATCTTTTTTTTAAAAAAAATTATAACTTGGGCTCTTTTCATTTTATTTTATTTTTCTGGCATACTGCATGGCTTGTGGGAACTTAGTTCCCCAACCAGAAATTGAACCTGGGCCATCAGCAGTGAGAATGTAGAGTCCTAACCACTGGACCTGGTTCAGTGAGAATTCCTGAAATGGCCTTGTATTTGTCACTCCCAGCACAGATTTCTAAGCAGCCTTCAGTGAGAGTTTAAAAAAGAAGAAGAAAAAAACCCCCAGGGACGCAGTTTAGCACCATCAAAAACAAACAAAAAAAAGCTCCCAAGAAATCAAGTATTTTGTCACAGACCAATAGTGGTTTTCTTTGTTTATTAAAGGGTCTGAGGTCTTCTCACAAACTACTTTTTTCCTTTGGCCACAGCTCTCACTCTTGCACTAATGAAATCAATCTTGAATATTCTTTAGAAGGACTGATGCTGAAGCTGAAGCTCCAATACTTTGGTCACATGATGTGAAGAGCCGACTCATTAGATAAGACCCTGATGCTGGAAAAGATTGAAGGCAGGAGGAGAGGGGGGTGACAGAGGACGAGATGGGTGGAATGCATTACTGACTCAATGGACATGACTTTGAGCAAGCTCTGGGAAATGGGGAAGGATAGGGAAACCTGGCATGCTGTAGTCCATCGGGCCTCAAATAGTCAGACAAGACTGAGCGACTGAACAACAACGCAACTTTCACACAGAACTACTCTGTAGCTTATACCTCCTGCAGGCTCAGCTGTAGTAAGGAATGTATGTAACTCCTCCCAGCTTACCTGCCTTCCCCTGCAGTCAATTCCCAACACCCTGTCTGTAGGTATTATCTCTCTCTCTCTCTCTTTTTGTATTATCTCTATTTTACAGAAGAAACTGGAGCTTTGAGAAGTTAAATGACTTTGCCTGGTCACGAAGACACTAGGAAGAGGCCCTGAAAACTCAGCTCTTTTCCCTCCCACCTTGGGTCCTGGCTCTTACCCATCAGTCATCTTGACCTGCATCTGTTGTGTCTCTATCCTTCCTTAAGGCAACACATACTTTCTCCAGAATCCTTGGGGACTTCATCAGTCAGTCATTTCTGAATCGATAACTAACTCCTTAGGACTCTTCTGCCTTGGGTTCATTTTGTCTTTTGTGTCTTTTTCAGGCATCAGATTATCATTTTGGTTGATCATTCGAATGTGGAGTGAGATCCTCAAGTCTTGAATTCTGTAGAACTTCCCTGATGGTTCAGTGGCTAAGACTTCATGCTCCCAACACAGGGGTTACAGGTTTGATCCCTGGTTGGGGAGCTAAGATCCCGAGTGCTTCACAGACACAGCCAAAAAAATAGACTTAAATCTATAGCTCTGCTGCTTGCTAGCTGTGTAACTTTCGGGGTCTCACTTTACTTGTCTGCAAAATGGACATAGAAACAGTTTTAATGCCACAAGATTGTTTTGAAAGACAATATGGTTGTAAAGAACTTATTAGTATCAGGCCACACATTTAATAAGTATTAGCTATTTTTTGGATTTACTACACATTCTCTTTCATTTAAAAGAAATTCTTTTCCCTGTGTAGTTTTTATGATGAATGAGAACATCAGCTTAGTATTTGTTCTGTCCATCTCTTCAAAGTGGTATCATACATTTTCTTCAAATGACGCAGAAAGAACCTCCAGCCTTTTTCCATTTCCCATGTAGCTACAGTTTGCCCATCATTATACAGGTTCTTTCTTTTCCCCATAGCACAGTTGAGGGTAGAAACACAGTTTAGGATGTTTTCATGGACAAATCTTTTTTGTTCCCTTCTAGTATCCCAGGGCCAGAGGAGCCTGGTGGGCTGCGGTCTGTGGGGTTGCACAGAGTCGGACACGACTGAAGCGATTTAGCAGCAGCAACAGCAGCAGTTATATTGAAAAAACAAAAAAATCTCTCCTGTTACAGAAACACTGGGCTCGTTGGTAGTCAGGAGCTGGAAAAGGCAAGGGGGATCTCAGGGAGGTTTTCAGCTCCCGAGTCAGAGAACACATCCCTCTGCCATTCTCAGTTCCAGCGTCTCCTCGCCTCTGTCCTCACACAGTCCTCTTAGGTGACTGCATTCCTGAGGGGCCCGCTGTTCCTTCTGTCCTCTCTGAGGTGCTCCCCAGAGCAGGCCCCCAGGTAACCTGATTCCTCTTTCCCCACTGAAGTCAGTCTCCCAGTCCTGCTCCCTCTTCCTCCTACCCTGGCTTGCCCCTCTGCCTTTCCTTCTACACCTTTAACCATCCAACAGTAAGTAGTCTTGGAGTGCTAGTCGCGTTCAAGCACTTTTGGGCACTAAGGAATCACACGGGGACAAGGCCAATCCTTGGAGGCTATTGTCTTCCCTTTAGTGATGGGAGTGAGTGAAATCTCTATTCTGAAATTACTCGTACCTTTTTTTTTTAACCTCTGTCTACTTACTACTTACTTTTCTGCTACTTACTACCTCTACAACTATGGACTACTTACTATACCTCTCGGGGTGGATTCATTCATCATTGAAAGGAGGGATTAAAATAGCAATTTCAGTGCCTAGCCACAGATGTGTTATCAGGATTAAATGAAATAAAATGCAAGGTGCCCAGCCTGGTGCCTGGCATATACTCAATGCCCAGGAAATGGCATGACTCTCATGTATTATTATTGAACTCTATCTACATTGCAGAAACCAATGGGGTGTACCACTTTATTAATACAGATTTTTTTCTACTCTTTTTCCCTTTCCCACAAAATTTAAGTAGAAAAACTACTTAAAAATATATATGTATATCTATTTTTTAAATTTTAGCCTGCACAGTACAGCATGCAGAATCTTAGTTGCCCAGCCAGGGATTGAATCCATGCCCCTTGCAGTGGAAGTGCAGAGTCTTAATGACTGGACTGCCAGAGAAGTTCCAAGTTCTGTATATTTTTAAGTCAATTATCTAGTCATTATTTCTGTACAGTCTAGATTCACTTGATAATCTCTCCAAGTTTCTGTGGTGTTATGCTATGTCACATTTCGTTCAGTAGTATCTGACTCTTTGTAATCCCAAAGATTGTAACCCACCAGGCTTCTCTGTCCATGGAATTCTGCAGGCAAGACTACTGGAGTGGGTTAGTCATTCCCTTCTCCAGGGGATCTTCCCAACCCAGGGATTGAACCCCGGTCTCCTTACTACCTGAGCCACCAGGGAACTCATGTTTCTGTACAGATCCAGTGAAACACCAGAATAATCAACAGGAGAGGGGTGGGTCCACATTCTCAGGGTCAACAAATGTTTCAACCCAGATAAGGGTGGGCAAAGAGTATATAAGAAATGACTGAATTCTAAAGCCGTGGTTTATGTGTACTTAGGGTGTTAGAAGTTCAGAACTGAGAGAAATCTGAGAGCTTTGAAATTACCCTCACATTTTTGTATATAAAAAAAAAAGCAAGGACCAAGGAGGAAGGCCAAGGTGCCATGGTCAAGGTCACACACAGAGGTCATGGCAGAGCAAGACCTTTTGATATTTCCCCTTATGTGAGTTCCCCTTCATTATGTGGACAGGATAATAGATGAAAAAATGAAAATTTAGTCCATTGCTTATATATGGAGGAATGGCCCAGGGGGTTCTGTGGACAAGCAGATGTAAACCCTTATGATCATGAGTAGTCTTGCTACTGACCGCTTAGACTACTAACCACCAGGACTTCCTTGGTGGGCCAGTGGTTAAGATTCTGCACTCCCAGTGCAGGGGACCTGGGTTTGATCCCTTGTCAGAGAACTAGATCCCATGTGCTGCAACTACAACCCAACACAGCCCCCCAAAATAAAAAATACTGACTGCCTGCCTCTGGAACTGCTTTGTGCCAAGCACTGTGCATCCCTCATTTCATCCTCACTCCACTCTTGAAGGTAAGTGTTATTCTGCCCTGAGGACACTGATGCTCACGGAGGCTAAACATGCCCACGGTCCTAGGTTGGGACTAAGATCTGTGCATCTTCAAAGAATTTGTGGTTTTCCCCTGTGTCATGCAGATACTTTGTGCTCAGAACAGAGTCCTTGAGAAAGTGACAGAGAGGTCAAGTGTATGAAGGAAAAGTTCCAGAGGGAGAGGGCAAAGAGGATCTGGAGAACCCATTCAAGAAGCCCTCCTGGAAGAAGTAAGTCTGTAAAGAATTGAATGAATGTGTGTTGGAGGGAGGGAGATGACAATAGCAAGACACGTCTCGTCTGTCAGTGGGTTTTCTTATATTCGATTTTTTGTGTCAAATAATAATCATCAAGTTTGCTGTTTTTATTTATAAATTTTAAGACTATAAAATGAAGCAAGACTGGCTTTTTCTTTCAGCATAATTTCTTTTATTTGTATGATATTCTCGAACGACAAACGTATAGTTGTTAAGCGTCAAGGGTGGGGAGAGAAGATGTGGATGACAAAGTGGCACGGGACATTTTTGCCTGGGGGACTGTTCTGTGTCCTGAGGATAGAAGTGGTCACACCCACATATACACTGTTAATATGCATAGAGGTGTACCTCCAAAAAGGCAATTGTACTGTATTTTCCAACTGATGAAAAAAGCAAAATGTTATAAAATAAGGCATAGAAACTCACTGATGAGCACTTAGATTTTGTTCACTAGGAAAAAAGGGATCTAGTTAAATTAGCCCACCCTTTGGTCTGTCATTCAAAGCCCCTCAGTGTCCAGTCCTGTGCCCAGCTGACAGCTGACCTCCCTACGTTTCCAGATGAGGGCCAGGGGCCGGTTCCATCCAAGTGCAGCCTCCAGCTCTTCCATGGCCCAGTTCTTCCATCTGAACCTGGAGGAACCAGAGGAAGGGGTGAGGAGGGATCACATTTAGGCAGGAAATGCACCTCTGGCTCACAATATATAGTTTTTACAAGAAGCCTTTGTCACCACAGAGTATGCATGGCATTTCCTCTAAATCTATTCTCTTCTGAAATTAAACACAGGTAAAGAGATTCTCTAAAACAGGATGCGACTCTAAAGTAGCAGTAAACCCTCTTGCAACTATAATAGCCACTGATACTATTTACTGAGTGCCTCCTCAGGGGCTCAGGAATTTTCTCTGTCTGCATTGTCTGATTTATTCCTCACCATCAGCCTTCAAGGGAGGAGAACCATTGCTCACACAAGGAAACCCAAGCTCAGAGAGGTGGTGCCGCCTACCAGAGGTCACAAGGCTGGGCCCTGGCAGAGCTGGGCTTTTCATCTTGGTCTCTGTCCCCAGGAGCTGGTGTGCTTGCTCTGAGTTCCATTGGGGCCACCCCAGTCCTACCGAGCAGCCAGCCCTGGCCCACCCCTCCCCTTACCCCTCCTCCCCAGCTCCCACCGGCAACCCCACTTCCCACTCTGCCTTGCTGGTCTCCCCCTACCCTCAATTTGTCCCTCCTCTCACTCCTCCCTTTAAGAGATTTGTCCTTGCTTTGAATCCATCTGTTCCCAGCTCTCCATCCTTCCCTGTTGTGCTCTGAGAACCAGTAACTTGGAAACAGGGAAGAAACACACTAAGTTGGAAGAAGATGAGTGCCTGGTACTTACTCCATATGGTTCTCCACACTTGTCCTCACAGACCTTGTTATAAACAGTGGGCAAGATTTATAGGCTGTTGACTGGGAATCAGAAACTATCATTCTGTCTCTCTCTCTTTATACATAGATATGAATGTTGGAGGGAACCACAGCCCTTATCTCGTCCAAGCTCTAGGGACTGCAGAAAATCTTGTGGGCAGACCTAGGAATCTAGTAGTGTAGATCCATGGTACATAAAGTGGGTGTATCTGCATCAGCTGGGATCTTGTTAGCAATGCAGATTCTCAGGCCCCTGCCCAGACTTGCTGAACCAGAAACTCTGGAGGTGGAGCCCAGCAATCTGGGTTTCAACAAGGCCTCAAGCTGATTCTGCAGTAACATGTTTTTGAGATCTACAGATGGAAACTAGTGCTTCTAATACTTTTATGTGCATAAAAGTTACCTGAAGATAGGGTTGCCAGATTTAGCAAATATTTTTTATTTTATAGATATGTTTATGGGACATACTTATACTAAAGAAAAAAACAAACACTTTTCCTTGTTCATCTGAGATGGAAATGTAATTGCCTATCTTGTATTTTATCTGGCAGTTCTGCCTGAGGATCTGTTCCAAGTCCAGCTTCTGATTCAGTGGTTCTGAGGTGAAACCTGAGATTCAGCATTTCTGACAAACTCCCTGGTGAGGCCAGAGCAGCCAAACCATGCTGACAGCTACGACCTAGAGCTACTTGTTAAATGCAGATTCCTGGACCTTCCTTCAACCTACTGATTCAGAACATCCAGGGAAGACATTGATTCGGACTATTGTGAGGGAGGGGCCGTGTGTTCTGAGTCACAAACATTCCATCTACAAACTTTAGGGGAGTCATTCTGTAAGTTCAGGTTACCTTTACATGTAACTCCATACACACAATAGTTAGTGGAGGTGAGCCAAGAGTGGGGGCCTCTGCTGACAGACAGGAGAGGAAGGGAGGCTCGCAGAGGTAAATGGAGAACTCACCAAGGGAGTGGAGGACCCAGGAAATTGGAGGTCCTGTGCCTCTGTAACAGAGGGAGCAAAACTCAGGGCTGCTGATCTCCCAGGCTTACCAAAGACAATCAATCTTATCAAAGTGGACCACGCTTGTGGGTACATTTATTGAACCCTCTTGCATTAAGAACTCTATTTGTTTTGTTCAGTCACTCTGTCATGTCTGACTCTGAGACCCCATGGAGAGCAGCATGCCAGGCTTCCCTGTCCTTCACTATCTCCCAGAGTTTGCTCAAACTTATATCCATTGAGTCAATGATGCCATTCAACCATCTCATTCTCTGTCACCCCCTTCTTCTCCTGCCCTCAGTCTTTCCCAGCACCAGGGTCTTTTCTAATAAGTTGCTTCTTCGCAACAGGTAGCCAAAGAATTGGAGCTTCAGCTTCAGCATCGGAACTCTATGGATTTTATCTTATTCCAGTTTATTCTCAAACAATGTTTAAAGTTTGAAATTCTTCCTCTCATTTAGTAGCTGAAGAGCCCAAGGGAGCTAGCCCAAGGTCATACAGCTGTTAGGTCCTAGAGTCAGGATTTGAATACAGGTCTGTGCCCAGAGTGCTCTCCACTGCACGTGTCACTCTGGATTCTTATATTTATGGAAGGTGCTGAAGCACAGTGGTGGTTCCAGGAGCAACTAGCCACTGCCCTCCACAACTGCAGCCACAGGCCCTTTTCTCATGCCTTCAGCCCCCTCCCAGCTGGGCCTCTCCACCCCATCAGATGACATCCCAGCGCATCACCCACACAGACCCAGCCTGCTCCGTGACTCAACGACTGGCTTGTTTCTCCCCAGGAGCATGGCCTGCATAGTGGAAGCTTCTCGAGAACCCTGAGCCCCGCTACTACATTAGACCCATTAACCTCCTCTTCTTGCTGTTGTGGAATTAGTCATGTATTTATTCTTGATGCACTTTTCTTTCCTTTGATCTTCCAGAACAGCCTCTTTAAGTTTCTACCTGGACATGAGGAAATTCCAGGCATGTTCTCAACTCCATCCCAGGTTTCAAAGTGTATTAGTTTGAAGAATTTCTCTCCACCCAAGGAAATGATATTGGTCTGAGCCAGGCTGAAAGAGTCAGAGGTCTCAGTTTCACCACCGTGGATGAGATGTCAGAATTTCAAACTCATGATCTTATTGATTCCTCGTCCTTTTGTTCTTTTCTGTTCTTGTCATGAGAGTTGAGTTTGTGTAATTTGGAGGGGTGGCTGATTGGCTCCGGTTTGATTGTGACCTATTTGTGTCATTTAATTAATAAGAGCAGCAGCCACCTGACAAACCACTTAAGGACATCCTGGCAAGTCCTGCTACTCCAAAGTCCAGGCAATTATTTGGGTTTTAGAAAAGTGACTGAATCAGATTGTCAGCTTGGGATGGATCTTGTTTTGCCTTTAAGCAAGCTCTAGCCATCCTCTGTAGAATCCGCCAGTGAATAGAATAACCAAGAAACACGCAGTTCTTTTCAAGGATGGGAAAGGGAAAGAAAAGTCTTATTTCTCCAGCATTTAGGTTGTGCCAGGCACTTAACTAATTTAATCTTCTCAATAGCTTTATGTTGTAGATCTTTAGTTAGTTCAGTTCAGCTGCTCAGTCATGTCTGACTATTTGAAACCCCATGGACTGCAGCATGCCAGGCTTCCCTGTCCATCACTAACTCCTGGAGCTTACTCAAACTCATGTCCATCAAGTCGGTGATGCCATCCAACCATCCCATCCTCTGTCATCCCCTTCTCCTCTTGCCTTCAATCTTTCCCAGCATCAGGTTCCTTTCTAATGAGTCAGTTCTTCGCATCAGGTGGCCAAAGATTTGAAGTTTCAGCTTCAGCACCAGTCCTTCCAATGAATATTCAGGACTGATTTCCTTTAGGATGGACTGGTTGGATCTCCTAGCAGTCCAAGGGACTCTCAAGAGTCTTCTCCAACACCACAGTCCAAAAGCATCAATTCTTCGGCACTCAGCTTTCTTTATAGTCCAACTCTCACATCCAAACATAGCTACTGGAAAAACCATAGCTTTGACTAGGTGGACCTTTGTTAGGAAAGGAATGTTTCTGCTTTTTAATATGCTGTCTAGGTTGGTCATAGCGTTTCTTCCAAGGAGCAAGCGTCTTAATTTCATGGCTGCAGTCACCATCTGCAGTGATTTTGGACCCCCCCAAAATAAAGTCTCTCACTGTTTCCATTGTTTCCCCACCTAAATGCCATGAGGTGATGGGACCAGATGCCATGATCTTAGTTTTCTGAATGTTGAGCTTTAAGCCAACTTTTTCACTTTCCTCTTTCACGTTCATTAAGAGGCTCTTTAGTTCTTTTTTGCCTTCTGCCATAAGAGTAGTGTCATCTGCCTATCTGAGGTTATTGATATTTCTCCCAGCAATCTTGATTCCAGTTTGTGCTTCATCCAGCCCAGTGTTCCTCATGATGTACTCTGCATAGAAGTTTAATAAGCAGGGTGACAATATACAGCCTCAATGCACTCCTTTCCCGATTTGGAACCAGTCTGTTGTTCCATGCCCAGTTCTAACTGTTCCTGCATTCAGATTTCTCAGGAGGCAGGTCAGGTGATCTGATATTCCCATCTCTTTCAGAATTTTCCACAGTTTGTTGTGATCCACACAGTCAAAGGCTTTGGCATAGTCAATAAAGCAGAAGTAGATGTTTTTCTGGAACTCTCTTCCTTTTTCTATGATTCAACAGATGTTGGCAATTTGATCTCCGGTTCCTCTACCTTTTCTAAATTCAGCTTGAACATCTGGAAGTTCATGGTTCATGTACTGTTGAAGCCTGGCTTGGAGAATTTTGAGCATTATTTTGCTAGCATGTGAGATGAGTTCAATTGTGTGGTAGTTTGAACATTCTTTGGCTTTGCCTTTCTTTAGGATTGGAATGAAAACTGACCTCTTCCAGTCCTGTGGCCACTGCTGAGTTTTCCAAATTTGCTGGGATATTTGAGTGCAGCACTTTCACAGCATCATATTTTAGGATTTGAAAGGGCTCAACTGGAATTCCATCACCTCCACTAGCTTTGTTTATAGTGATGATTCCTAAGGCCCACTTGACTTCCCATTCCAGGATGTCTGGCTCTAGGTGAGTGATCACATCATTGTGATTATCTGGATCATGAAGATCTTTCTTGTATAGTTTTTCTGTGTATTCTTGCCACTTTTTCTTAATATGTTCTGCTTCTGTTAGAGCCATATGATTTCTGTCCTTTGTTGTGCCCATCTTTGCATGAAATGTTCTCTTGGTATCTCTCATTTTCTTGAAGAGATGTCTAGTCTTTCCCATTCTATTTTTTTCCTTTATTTCTTTGCATTGATCACTGAGGAAGGCTTTCTTATCTCTCCTTGCTATTCTTTGGAACTCTGCATTCAAATGGACACTGCATTCAAATGGGTATATCTTTCCTTTTCTCCTTTGCCTTTCACATCTTTTCTTTTCTCAGCTATTTGCAAGGCCTCCTCAGACAACTATTTTGCCCTTTTGCAATCTTTTTTCTTGGGGATGGTCTTGATCACTGCCTCCTGTACAGTGTTACGAACCTCCGTCCATAGTTCTTCAGACACTGTCTATCAGATCTAATCCCTTGAATCTATTTGTCACTTCCAGTGTATAATCGTAAGGGATTTGACTTAGGTCATACCTGAATGGTCTAGTCGTTTTCCCTACTTTCTTGACTTTAAGTCTGAATTTGGCAATAAGGAGTTCATGATCTGAGCCACAGTCAGCTCCCGGTCATGTTTTTGCTGATTATATAGAGCTTCTCCATCTTTGTCTTACTAGCAAAAGATCTATTAGCATAGATCTTACTATCCCCATTTTACAGATCACAGAGTCCAGCCCCAGAAGTTAAGAAACATGCTCCAAGTTCAAACAGCCAGAAAATGACAAGCCTGGGATAAGAATTCAAGTCAGTCTGATTTCAAAGTCATTGTGTTTTCATGCTGGGTAGGTTGGAGAACTTCTTCATTTAGCCCAAAAAGTAAGAAAACTTGCTTTTTTTAATCATTTCTGTGTTTTTAATGGGTAGAGTATGTGTTATTTAAAGTACTAAGGCTGAGAGAAGATAATAACAAGACATATAACAGTCAATATTAGTACTGAGAATGTTTTTAAAAACACAAATCAATACCCCCAAGACAAACAGTAAATAAATGAGCAAAGACTATATAGCAAGAATTTCACAAAAGAGAAACGCATATCCCCTACCACCCAGAATAAACAAACAAATGAAAAGATGTTCACCTTCACAGGGAAATAGCAAAAATAAAACACTTGTCAAAAATAAAGTCATATTGCATAATTTACTAACTATAAGTGAGAAAATGAGCCAGTGGAAACTGTCACCTACTACTGGTATTGGTGTAAATTTGTATGGCCATTACGGAACATATTTGGGTAATTTCAGATTAAAATGGACAGTGAGCATGGCCACTGAGAAACCCACTTTCAGACGATTTCCTAGAGCATCTTTCTGGCAGATTCGCAGGACCAGCTCCATGGGCATGGGTAGTCCCACAGTGCTGTGTCCTTGGGAGGGCCCTGTGCTTGGTTTCACGTTCTGCTTTCACCATTTTGAAATTCTTGACAGTTTTGAACTTGTGCTTCTAGCTGAAGTTCCGTGGGACAGTGGAGTGTGTCCTGGGCGGAGGAGGTGAGTGTAATATGCATGCCTCCATTTCTTATTAGCACTCAGGTCGTCCCCTGAGCACAGCATTCTAGTGGAACTATGATGTGGGAAGCTTTAGTGGGGCCCAGAGGAAGAATAAGGTTAAGCATGTGATGGCAATGACAGAGTAATCGTGACGCTGACATCCCCAAGAGGCCACACTTCTCTTGAACCAGAACTTGCTTCAAATGCAGAAAGAAGACCTTAGCAACCAGGGACCTCTGTCTTAGCCTTTCTTACTCGCATTACTTCCCTGTATCAACCAACAACTTACCCTGAAAATGATGACACAGAAGGAAAAGGAAAGACAGAACACCTCAATTCCTTTTGCTCTCAGTGCTTCCTTACTCACCAGTAAGTCAAAGGCAGAGTGTGGGTAGAGATGCCGGAGTCATAAAAAAAAAATGAGAACACTTCTAGTAATTTTATGCAATGTTTCTACTTTTTCTGGTACAAATGGTACATACCTAAACAGGAGCTGCAAGATTAAACTTGTAGGATTTCAGTGATTCCCTGTAAGTGTTAAATATGCTTACATATGCATTTAAAGTTGGCATTGTATAATATACTATATACCAAAGAAAGGTAAAATTCCTGATAATAATCTACATTTCTCATCTTTCTTAGAGCAGTATTAGGATGGCAAATTTAAAAAGTATGTTACAAGTTGAGAGAAAGAGAGATCATAGAAGAAAAGAAAAGGTTTTGTATTTTAGTTCCTCTACAGCATTTTCCCCCTATGTTTTCAATAGCAGGCAGGGGCCAGCCCTACAGCTCCATTTTGCACTAGCCAGCCCTGTGTAGTTGCACATGGGAACATGAACAAGAATGTCCATTTAAGCGAAGTTGTAAAGGTGAAAAACTGGAAATAATTCAAAGTCCAGGAGTAAATAATGGGATAGATTATGGCATAGTCAGTAGGATGGAATAAATATATTGACCAAATCTGTGGGTACATAGTGAAAATAAAAAATAAGACTAAAAAAGAAAAAGAAATGCTGCTCATATATAAGTATACCATAAACTTTAATTAACAAAATTATTTAAAATATTTTTTAAAGGTTGAGAAAAAATAACACTGGAGGGCATTACACAAAGTATGCATTCATGCATCTATTTAATTGTATAAAGCACCAACAAAATTTATTACTTATGGATATATTTTTGTGTATATATAGAAACATTGACCAGGCACACACCAAGTTCATGATAGTGACCTTATTTAGGGATAGAGAGACAGAAAGAATGGGGCCAGGAAGAGGATGATGGATTATTTTAAATCTTTTATTTCTTAAAAAAAAAAAAAGTTTATTACATTGAATGCTCCTTACATGGGTTTGATGTGTTGTTCTCAGTGATTTCCATATTTATTTAATTTTTAAAAAATCCTCCTAAGTTCAGTTAGATAGACCAGCTATGTCTCCTACCGTCCCTTCAGGCTAAAAGCAATTTCAAAAGAAGAAAAAGAAACTACAGTGAGAACACAGAGTCACCCCTGTCCCCTTGTGTGTTTTGTTTAACAAGATGCTAAAACATGGTTCTATCTGGCAACATGAGAGATATGGCAATGAGGCCTGGAGTAAATCTCTCCAGGGTTCGTGGGCAGAGGCTGTGCACAGACCATTAGCGAATCATTTGGCTGGCAAAGGAAGACACATTATGCATCTGATTTTCAGAGTGATACTGGTTTTTTCTCTCTTCAGTCAAGCTTTTTTTTTTTTTAACCTACATGACTTTTACATCTTGCATTTGCTACTAAGAAGTCAGACCCTTTGGAATCATCCATTACCGTCTGGAGGATGGTCACATTCTTGGCCGTGGACCAGACCAGAACACAGTGGTGATGATAACATGAGGCACACAGCCTCTCAGCTCCTGCTCCCATATGGAACTGGAACAGCTCTTTAAGCTCTGAAGACTTGAGTTCCAATTCATTCACTCTAGGCATAATATAAGATGGAAATGACTTTGGTTGCAGAGGCATGAGGTAGTCCATTCATGTAGAAAACCATTGCAATAAAGTGAAAAGAAAGTTAATCCAGGAAAGTGATGCCTGGTTTGGGTTTTGTTTTAAATGTCCTTCCTTTCCAGACATTGGCTTCATTGCTGTGAACTTGGCTGCTGTTTGAAGTCTGGCCCTCTGGAAACAACATGGTACCGATAACAGTCCCTGGAAGGTGACCCGTTCAAGTTCAGCCCAACATTCTTGTGTCTTGCAGCCCCATCTCTCACCTCCATTGCACCTCCTCATCCACTCCCCCATGAGAAAATCACACACAGGTAAGTAACAGAGGCCTTCCATGTCACTTTTAATTGACATAGCACTTAGTTCAGAGTCTACACCTCAACTATTTTTCTACTGAAACCTCAAAATTTGACAAAGATGAAACATGGCCAGCATCTAAAGGACAATTCAAAATGTCAGTGTCTCTTACATAGAAAGTGGAAAGAAAAATAAAAGCTTCTACAAAAAATTAGATGGCATTTAAAATTATTTTCAATAACTCACCAGTAAGCCCCTTTTCATCCAAGTTGGTTACCAAGATGGAATTAACCCTTTCCAGATAATTTATAATACCTACCCTAACTTACACTGCAAATAATTCACAAAACAGTGAAGGCTTTTCTCCCTGACATCTGTAGACTGCCACAATGGACTTGAATTGCCTCCCAAGAATTGATGCTTTTGAACTGTGGTGCTGGAGAAGACTCTTGAGAGTCCCTTGGACTGCAAGGAGATCCAACCAGTCCATTCTAAAGGAGATCGACCCTGGGTGTTCATTGGAAGGACTGATGCTAAAGCTGAAACTCCAATACTTTGGCCACCTCATGCGATGAGTTGACTCACTGGAAAAGACTCTGATGCTGGGAAACGTTGGGGGTGGGAGGAGAAGGGGATGACAGAGGATGAGATGGCTGGATGGCATCACCAACTCGATGGAGATGAGTTTGAGTGAATTCCAGGAGTTGGTGATGGACAGGGAGGCCTGGCGTGCTGTGATTCATGGGGTCTCAAAGAGTTGGTCACGACTGAGCGACTGAACTGAATTGAACTGAACTGTTCATTAAGGGTGCAGGGGGCGTGGCAACAGCAGAACCATCAGTAAATAAAGTTGTGGGAGTTTTTTGTGTTTCAAGGTGAAAAACTGATACTGAAAGGGACCTGCTGAGTCAGGGGACCTTCTGTCTGGCTTTGTGCTTTGACACTGATGGCCATGTCATTGGGATCCTGGAACTTTATCAGTTTATATTATACTGTATCTGCACAAAAATCAATATACAATTAGCTATCAATTAATTTAGACTCCTGAAGAGAAGAACAGACAACAAAAAGTCTCTCCCAGAGAACTTACAACCCTATACACAAATCAGTAATGATTTGCCTCCCTAACTGAGTATGATTTAGACTTCTCTGACAATTCGTTTGCAGTTGGTGTAGATAGCGAGAGGAGAGAGCTGGACAGATGGTATGAGGAGAGTGGCCAATATGGAGAAATCAAATTTCACCGTATATAATCCCCACCAAAGGTTGCGAATCTGCAGACTGGATGCTGATTTGTAATAAGAAAAGAGTTGTTCCTTTGTCTGTTGATAACATCTTTTCTTCCACTAAATCAGATCTGTGTCCTGTAAGGGGAGGAGATGAGGGGTGGGAAGTAGTTGTGATTTGTTTCCATTTTGCAGATTGCACTCAGCAATACAGGAGAGATCTCCCAGACCATGAGAGAGTCCATGAGACCACATGGCCTATTGCTTGGAAGCTGAGTCCAGTGCCATGAACATCCTAACACCAAGCTCACTTCTGCAGCAAAGCAAAAGTCTACTGACTGAACACACGCCTGCTGATGACAGGACTCGCTCTAGAGACGCAGGAGCACTAAATGTTTGCTGCCCCTGTGAACACACTGGGTACTGTTTGGAGAGAAGCCCCATTGATCCAATTGGAGTAACCCTGGCCTTGCAGGGACCGTGCTCCTTGTCCTATTGCAAATCATTGCTTTTCCCAATACCTCCTGAAATTACCATTTTAAAATGTTACTAAATAGTGTTTATATTTACTTTAACATTGCTTAAAACTTCATCTAGTAGCTAGGTATACCTTAATCTATCTAATTACTATCTTATATAGTGTTTGACATTTAATTTTTTCCAGTTTTTCAGAATTACAGATAATGCTTTTTTCATATTGAAGAAAAAAAAGTGTCCCTTGGACAGCAAGGAGATGAAACCAGTCAATCTGAAAGGAAATCAGTACTGGATATTCATTGGAAGGACTGATGCTGAAACTGAAGCTCCAATACTTTGACCACCTGATGTGAAAAGACAGCTCATTGGAAAAGACTCTGATGCAGGGAAAGGTTGAGGGCAGAAAGAGAAGGGGGTGAAGGAGGATGAGATGGTTGGATGGCATCACCGACTCGATGGACATGAGTTTGAGCAAACTCTGGGAGATGGTGAAGAACAGGGAAGCCTGGTGTGCTGCAGTGCATGGGATTGCAGAGTTGGACATGACTTAGCAACTAAACAACAACAGATAATTCTACAAAGAATATTTTTGCTTATGGCTTTTTTTCTATTGAATTATTTTTTTCAGAATTCTTCTCATATGTGTTACTACCAGGTTAAAGTCTAGAATCACTTTAAGTTCCTTTGCATTTTGCTTTCTGAAAAGGATATTCCAATGTACAGTGCCAGTAATGAGTACAGTTGCTTTAAATTTTGTTTTGATTACCTTTATATAATACATTTATCAAAAAGTGCCTTTCTTATTTTTCATTTTGATCTTCTCAAAGTTCTAGCCCTAGACTTCAGGGCTACACCATAATACTACTTGAACTAACTAACCCTCTGCTGTTCTCATGTGGCTTCAAACCCTTGTCAAAGGAAGATAGTGCTGGTTTTCTCCACTGACCTATCCCACTTATGCAAATGAACCTCAGATTCTCCCTTCCTAATTTAAAAGGATATTATCTTCTTCTGGAAAATAGAATCAGTATGGTCTGATTTGGGCTTCCTTGTTAGCTCAGCCTGTAAAGAATCTGTCTGCAATGCAGAAGACCCAGGTTTGATCCCTGGGTTGGGAAGGCCCCCTGGAGAAGGGAATGGGTACACACTCCAGTATTCTTGCCTGGAGAATTCCATAGACAGAGGAGGCTGGTGGGCTACAGTGCAAGAGTCAGACATGACTAAGCAACTAACACTTTATTCATGGTCTGATTTCAGGTTACTGAAAATGTTCTTCCTGTTAACAAGTCCTTATGCTCTAGAGGTACCCAAGAGTAGGAAGGCTGGAGGAGAATAAAAGAGGGATTCAAAGGCAACAAGGACAGTCTGATCTTTTAAAATAAATTTCCAGTATAGTGGGGTGAGAGGTGGGAGGGAGGATCAGGAGGGAGGGGACATACATGTACCTCTGGCTGATTCATGTTGATGTGTGGCAGAAACCAACACAATATTGTAGAGCAGTTATCCTCCAATTACAAATAAACAAATTTAATTAAAAAATAAATTTCCAGTATAACATGGAAGCACATGAACATACTTGCATACACACCCCTGAGCCTTCCAAATGTTGAAACCTTACCTCCAGATGGGTTTGCCCTGAAACTTTTTTCTTAGAAGAAAACCCTGATTCCAGTTTGCTTTCTTGGCAGATGATAAATAGAAAACTTAATTTGAAATCAAAGGAGCCAGTAAGTTTCACTAGCCTCTTTCTCAAAAAGTAACCAGCACTTATATGTATAAAATTAGTACAGTATGTAGTATTGCTATAAACACAGTTCTTGAACTGGAAGCTGACCCAAATTTCTACTCCCTAAGCCTTCTTCCCTGTGCAGCCCTCTTCTCTCTTTTGCTTAGTGTCCCTTGGGTTTTTACCAGCATCCAAAAAGTTCCCTTCCTTTAGGCTCTGCAGCAGTTACCCTACCAGTTAATGAGATTGCATCAACGTCCCAGGGCAATGGTGCCATCTTGTGAACACTTGGAATGCTGCAGTTTCATCCCAAAGTAAAGTTGCATTTTCCCAACTACAGGCACAAATGAGACTTTGTCTTTTTACTGCTTTTAGATCTAGGTTGAGAGGGATCCCATATGGCTGAAGATGTCAAGAGGGTAGGGGGTAGACAATCTGTAGTGTCTGTTGGCCATGTCTCTTGAGATCTTGAATAAACCTTGGGAACTTGTATGAGAGTTGTTGCAAAACTGTTTACAAGATGTATCATTAATTTATTAGATCTGATCAGAAAGCTTTTCCCATAGCACAGTAATATGGCAACATTGTACTACAGGTGAGTTGGCATGCTGTGTGACTTGATTTACTCTTGTAAAATAATTACTTTACTGGACATGTGGTCTTCAATCAGAATCAATTCTGTGATTTAATTTTTTAAATATGAGAAATATTTTCACTTCAGAAACTCACCAACTTTGTGAACTTTGTGAAATTGAATGTTCCAGTTGAAATATGTATTAGAGTTTGGGATATAAGACACAGGATTTTAATAATGATTTTTAAAACTCTAGAAGTATTTGGAGAAATGTTTGAGTCAGCACAGAATTTATATAATTTAGCAAATATGTTAATTATAAAATTTTTGTAATAAAATCATTTTCTTAAAGAAAGCATAAACTTTCCTTTTGATGAACCTCTTTCTTATACTGTTTAACTAAAGGCCAGAATGCCTGCAAGTATCCTTTGGAAAGAAGAAAATGGTATGCTTCTAAGCTACTCCTAAAAAAGGTGTTTGTTCAACTAAAATGTGTTGTCTGCCCAGTGCTGTCACTATCAGAAAATAATCTCTGATTCTGTCTTCTTGGTGCAAATTTTCCATCAGTAAAATTCAATTTTGAAATGCAGATAAACTCTTCTTTCTACAAGCTTGTAAAAATAGCAAAACAACCCACAAGAAAAGTAATTGTCACATAATTAGGTATCTAAACAAGAAGGCTATCCTGATGTTTTAATTTTGCTTTATTGCAATGATGTATACTGAATAATAAGGCAGGATGGGACAAGGTGATAAATTAGGGGAGAAAATAGCTAACAGCACCAAATGTGGCTGCCCCTGGACCCAGAGCCTGGCAGAAAACAGAATTGACTTGCAGGGAATCACCATGGGGCCTAAGGAAAATAAACACAACTCTACTCAGAAAGCCCTCTTTACTCACTGGTTAAATTATTAATAAATAACCAGAACCCAACAAAGTGTCGTTGCAAGCCAGAATTGCTTTTGGAAGAAAAATGTGAAAATGAGGATATATGAAGAAGTTACATCCTGGGGTCAATACAAATTCAGTCCAATTCCTTCAACCTTCTTCATTTTTCTTACAGAATTCTACTTCTTGTTAATGTTTGTAATAACCATCCTATGGCACTGTCGATTCCCAAATCATCAAAGAAAGATCAAATTACAGATTTTCCTCAACTTACAATAGGATTATACCCATTGTAAGTTGAAGATATTATAAATGGAAAATGCATTTAATACACCTAACGTAGCAAACTTCATAACCTTGCCTACCTTAAAATGCCCAGAACGCTTACATCAGCCTACAGCTAGACAAAACCTTCTAACACAAAGCCTCCTTGATAATAAAGTGTGTATTATCACATGTAATTTATTGAATGCTATACTAAAAATGAAAGAATGGTGGAAAGGGTACAAAATGGTTGTACCAGTTGTTTACCCGCACGAACACATGGCCGACTGGGACCTGTAGCTGCGATCGGCATATCACTAGCCCTGGAAAAGAGTAAAAGTCAAAATTTGAAGCACAACCTCTACTGAAAGTGTTTTTCTTTCACACCATAGTAAAGTCGATAAATGGTAAGTTGAATCATTGTCAGTCAGGGGCCCTCTGTAATGTTTCACGATGCTACTTACTAGACAACAGAGTGAGCTCACACGTTACAGAAGGATGTTTGACAAAGGTGGAAATTGCAAAGGTTATCTGATCCACCTCAATTAATCAGAAATTTCAATGAACAGAACACTGGTTCTGATAATATTCCATTATGATAATGGTGGAAAAGAAAAAGAGAGTGAAAGGAAGAGAAGGAGGAGGAGGAAGAGAAGGAATTTGAACTTCTCAGCAGCTAATAAGGAACACACTTTTCTTTGGTTCTTTCAAGGTGGCCAGCTTGGGGCTAACTATGTAAAAGGTGTGCATCAGATACACTTGTTTTGGTAAATTTCTCTTCTCAATACCTGGGGTGGAGGGCATGAATGGAATTTACTCCCTAAAAACGAAGTCTCTTGAGTCAGAAATCAAGCAAGCTTTCAAAGAAAAATGTGCTTATATCAATAAGATACAGGCATCAGCTTGAAGGGTTTCCTACTAGTCAAAGTTGGGGCAATTTACACATCACAAGCATGATAACTGTAAATTGAATATATGAAAACCTATCAGTCTATAATGATACTTGAAAGAAAAAAGGCCAAAAGAAGTGCTTTGTCACCATCCTTGAAGACTATTATATCAATTTCTTAATTGTAAAATTTGTAATTAATGGGAAAGAATTAGGTATTATCTTGCCTTTCAAGTGCAATCTATATTCTAGGGTAACCAAATAGTCCCAGCTGATGAAAGAATATTTTCCTTTACAGTAAAGTCTTAGCTAATAATAGATGGACTTACAGAATTAGAAAATCACTACTTTGCAATCCCTATTAAGAGAAATGATTCTGGCATGGACCATTAAAAGATGTTAAAATCTGAAGGAAGTAGATGTGGATGGTAACATTCACCTCATAGATTACAAGGGGGGAAAGCATAACTTTACACAGGAGGGGTCAGCGCTCTGCGTGGGCATCAGTGGTGGACAGCCAGAGAGCATGCGCCTTCGGTGAGGAAGCAGTGAAAGGTCTATCAGCTGTGATGTTCTTGCCCAAAGTATTTAGGTTGAGTATAATCAAGCCTTTAGTTCTAACTTCGAGTTTACAAGAAGACAGTGTCTACAGGAGCAAGTAAAACAGTATTGCAAGGGATCAGAAGTCCATAAGGTAGTACATTCTAAAGAACAGCTGGTCTGGTCTCAGCAAATTACCGTTAAGGAAAACAAAAGGGAAGGAGCTTGCTCTAATGTGTGTTCCTTGATTAGAATCTGATTTGAAAAAACCATTTTGGGAACAGTTGGGGAATTTTTCACACAGACTAGGTATTACATGATGTTAAGGTATTATTGTCACTTTTGTTAGCTATGATAGCAGAATTGTGGTGATGGAGGAAAATATTCCCAAATTTCACCACTGGAAACAGCCATTGTTAATGCAGATGAATTTCATTTCAGACATTATTTAATGAGTAAGAAAGAAGGAGTATGAGAAATATTTCTATAAAGATAAAAATAATGCTACTATATACACATTACTATATATGAAATAGATAACCAACAAGGACCCACTGTATAGTATAGGAAACTATGCTCAGTATTTTGTAATAACCCACAGAGGAAAGGAATCTGAAAAAGAATATATACATATGTATTTGAATCACTTTGCTTAACACTTGAAACTAACACAATATTGTGAATTAATTATACTTCAATTAAAAATGCAGGAAATCATTGGTATATACTAATTTTAAGAAAAAATATTACATTGAAATTTAACTGAATTTCAAGAAAAAAGAGAAACCAAAATGAAACTGAGGAAATGCCTAAACTTCAACTAAATACTTCTTCACTATAAGAGATTTCCTGAAATACAGCCCTAGGATTAATAACAAAGATTAAGAAGCACTTTTGTTTGTTTTTTAAGTAAATTATGGTGAATCCACACACTTAATGGTTTATTATAGAATTGTTGAAATAATGTTGTCAAATATTATTTAAAGACAAATATTTGCCATATATGCTTTTGTATTTTCTATCATTTTTTGTATTACTTTATTATCTTTTAAATTTATCTTCATTTTTATTGAAATATAGTTGCTAAACAACATCATGTAAGTTACAGGCATACAATACAGTGATTCACAATTTTTAAAGGTTATACTCCATGAATAGTTATTATAAAATATTGGCTATACAGTATTCACCATGTTGTACAATATATCCTTGTAGCCTCAGTTGTGTCCAGCTCTTGGAGACCCCATGGACTACAGCACGCCAGGCCTCCCTGTCCATCACCAACTCCCGCAGTTCACTCAAATTCATGCCCATTGAGTCAGTGATGCCATCCAATCATTTCATCCTCTGTTGTCCCCTTCTCCTCCCGCCTTCAATCTTTATACCTAATATTTTGTACCTCTTATTCCCCTACCTTTATATTGCCCCTCCCTTCTTCCCTCTCTTCACCTGGTAACCACTAGTTTGTTCTCTATATCTGTGATTTGGTTCTTTAAGAATATAATTTTTTATTTAATATGGAACCATAAAAGACCCAGAATTGCCAAAGCAATCCAGTGGAAAAAGAACAAGGCAGGAGGCATAACCTCCCCAGACTTCAGACAACACTACAAAGCTACACTAATCAAAACAGCATGATCAGTTCAGTTCAGTTCAGTTGCTCAGTCGTGTCCGACTCTTTGTGACCCCATGAATCACAGCACGCCAGGCCTCCCTGTCCATCACCAACACCTGGAGTTCACTCAAACTCATGTCCATCGAGTTGCTGATGCCATCTGATTCTCTGTTGTACTGGCACAAAAATGAGACATAAGAATCAATGCAACAGGATAAAGGGAAACATCATTCCTGTCATTGTGGAACTACTATATCTTCCTAAAGAGACCTGAACATTGATTGTTTTTATCAGCCTAAATTAGACTATTTCAAAGTACAATATTTTCCCATAATAAGAGAGAAGGAAAGTAGCTATTGATTGTCTCAACTTAAGGTATATATATGAATTTAAATTAAATTAAAATAAACAAAAATTTCTTAAAATATATAAATTTTTAGTTCTTTATTTAGTTCACCTCTTGATTGGCTGGCTTTTATCAAGACATGTTTACAAAGCTCGTGAATGCCTCAAAACTCTTATTAAAGCAAAAGAGAGTGGAAAATTATGTATTTTTAATTAGAAGAAAAAAAAAATCACAGGATTTCATGCTAGAGAGCATTTGTGCAGTTGCACAGAAAGGAATTTCTTTTCAGCTTGACCACAAGGGATGCAGGAACTCAGAGTTAATGGTTTTAAGAGCCCCAGGACAAGGATTTCCAGGAGTGACTTTTGACCTGGATCAGTACTTGCTCTAAGGCTTGAAAGATCAAAAGCCTCTAAGCCTCAATTTCCTCATCTGGAAAACATAAACATTACTATTTGTTGTTGTTGTTCAGTCGCTAAGCTGAATCTGAGTTTTTGTGACCCCTTTGTCCTCCCAGAGTTTGCTCAAATTCATGTCCATTGAGTTGGTGATGCTATCTAATCATCTTATCCTCTGCTCCTCCCTTCTCCTTTTGCCTTCAATCTTGCCCAGCATCAGGGTCAGCTCTCTGCATCAGGTGTCCAAAGTATTAAAGCTTCAGCTTCAGCAACAGTCCTTCCAATGAATATTCAGGGTTGATTTCCTTTAGGATTGACTGGTTTGATCTCCTTGAAGTCCAAGGAACTCTGAAGAGTTTTCTCCAACACCACAGTCCAAAAGCCTCATTTCATTGGCACTCATCCTTCTTTATGGTCCAACTCTCATATCTGTACATGACTACTGGAAAAATCATAGCTTTGACTACATAGACTTTTGTCTGCAAAGTGATGTCTCTGCTTACTCATGTGTGTTAGTCACTCAGTCATGTCTGACTCTGTGCAACCCCATGAAGTATAGCCTGCCAGGCTCCTCTGTCCATGGGATTCTCTAGCAAAAGAAAATGCTTACTCATACCTATCTTAAGAAGCAACTGAAAGAGTTAAAGGAGAAAAATCTGTATAAAATGTCAGGACAGTGCCTAACATATAGTTAACTATAAACACTAGCTTACATGACATTCACTGGCACATAGCTCAGTAAACGCTAGCTATCATTCATAATTGAGATTCCTAGGAGGGTAACTTTGATGTCTTCTGATGACGTTAGAAGGAAGTCAAATTAGAGGTGAGGGGTTATCATGAATTGCCTCCCAAGATTTCTAAGGCAGAGTTGGCCAGAGTTCTAGAGTTCTTGATGCACCATGGGCAGACACCAAGATGAAATTGAAGCATTTGAAGAATTCACTTGAAAAGTCTCATTCAAGTCTTGAACAATACATCAAGCCAAGTTGTGACTGATACTAAGTAGTATGATTAAGCATTAATACCTAATCATAACTTGAGATTTCCATTTTTTGAAGTCTTACAGTAATGAAATTCTGAACCACAGTTCGATGTTTTCTGTTCTAATAAAATAAAACTTAAGAAATGTAATTAAATTATTAAATAACTATATTTCTTGGCAATATAGTCTATCTTTAGGAGATTAAGTAACAAAATAGTTTCCTTTTGAGGTTTTCAGACTGGTTACCGATTAACAAAGTGAACATTTTTCAGAATTATCTCATGGTCCAAGGTTGTTGTCTTGTGGCACCAACATTTATTGAACCACCTGACTTCTTCCAAAGCATTTGAGAAACTACATTAAGAGAGAAAAAACACTGGTATAGACACGGCTATTTCTCTTACTAGAGTAAGCCTCACTCTCAGTGAATCTCCTCCTTCCTTCTTTCTTTCCACAAGTATTTATCGATCACCTGCTATGTGCCAGGTGAATATGATAGTGAACAAAAAATATGTGGTTCTTCAATTCATGTTTAGTTGTAGTTTATTATTCAAAACAGTACAGATTAATGTAAAATTACAACTGTGATAAATGGTTTGAAGACGAGGTACCTGGTATTTTGAGAGCTGGTAAAAGGGTGATGGAGTTTTGAAAGAGGAGCTAGGAAAGGCATCCTTGAGGAAGTGACATTTTTAGCTCAGGTTTAAAAGAGAAGAGTATGCTATTGAGAGAGGTGGGGTATGTGGGGAAAGAATCTTAAATAAAGGGAACAGTAAGAGTCAAGTTCCTGCAGCATGAAAAATTATATCAATATTGGAAAGTGAAGGAAGACAAGAAGGGTTAGTGAATAAGGTGCTGGAGAGGGTACAGTTTGAAACAAGGCTGGCGAGGTAGGCAAGAGGCATACCTCAGATGGCAGTGCAAGGAGAGACATCAGAGGATTTTAAGCAGGGGCTTGCTCTAGCTCGATTAAATTTGCACCTCAGTAAGTTCACTTGAAGTAGGGGGAATAAGAAAGGTAAGAAACAGTGGCAGCTTGGGGTATGGTAGTGATGACAGAGATGGAGAAAATTGGTTAGATTCAAGAGATATTTAGGAGATAAACTGATGAGTCAGTAACATGATGATGAATTAGTTACGGAGGGTGAGCAAAAGGGAGCCATAAGAAAGGGAACCAAAGATCTCCTAGGCTCCTGGTTGTGAGATTGGATGGATGGTGTTGAAACCTCTCACTAGAGAAGGGAACAGGGGAAAAGGAAAAGGGTTAGGAGGGAAAGGAGTGAGAAATCACAGATTGAATTTGGATAAGAGGGTTGAAGTCCTTTTAAATATCCAAAGACACATTCAGAGCATAGTAGGCTCTCAAAAAATATTCACTGATTTAACCAACGAGACAACAGTAAAAAGGAAGTTGAATGCATGAGCCTGGATCCCAAAGAATGGGTGTGGCTGGTGAGATCAAAGTGTTTGAGTTGATGGCTTCTAGGTAGTTACTGAAGGTGTGAATGTTGAAAAAAATGTAGAATGGAATACAGTAGGAAGAAAAGAGGGCTGAGGATTTAATGGAATTCCAAATTTTATTGTTTGGAGAAGAGATGAAACCCACTAAGGGGACAGAGAAGGAAGGGACATTTGGATGAAAGCGAGAGAGTGAGGTGTGGTGGAGACCAGGTGAAAGGTGTGTTTCAAGAAAGGAAATCAATATATATTAGCACATGAGAAAATGGATGATTAAAGAATTTAATGAAGAAATTGTTTGCAAAAGAGTGAGCAGTGTTAAGGTACCAACAAGGGACACTGAAGCAGCCCAGGACCAGCAACAGGTTGGTCTAACCTATGGGTCAGAGAGAACAGGGGTTACCTGAACCCAGAAGAACTGTGGCTATCAGAGGGGTCTGCCCAACAGCTGCTCAAATGAAGCTTGGTGGAGGAAAAGGCAGGGGAATAAATACCCTGACCTTTCTCTCCTCTCTTCATCTAATCTCTCGCCTGGACTTTCACTGGCCAAACCTGTTAGTTAGAAGGTATGGGAGCCTGCTGCTGTAATGCTTAGAAGTCAGCACCCTAGGGTAGGGCGAAAAGATGAAGCTCAGATCTGGAGTGGCAAATAGAAAAAGTATAAGAAGGAAGCAGTGAGAGGATGTTGCTGACAGGGCAAATAAGATGAGGGTTGAAACACATCCCCTGGGAGACTCAGAGGTCCTAGGTGATCCCCAAGGGAGAAGTGGTGGAGAGATGCTGGGCCAGTCAGAATGGAATGGACAGAGGTGTGAATGGCAGGTGAGGAAATGAAGGGATTTTATCACTTTTGGCTGAGAATGGGGAAGAGAAGAAGGGAGAAACAGAGAGGCGGTAACACGTGAATGAGAGGAACAGTTAGGATCATATTTCAAAGAGGCCATTGATGTGATCCCGCCACTCCCACCTGCTCTCGGCTCAATGAATATCTCCTCATGCCCTGAGGGACTTTCCCTTTCCTCCTTCAACCCAGTTAGACAAGAATCATATACTGCCTTGGGACAAGAGTTCACTCGGAAACCAGATAGACAATGGCGGCAAATTATGGCTCTTAAGTTCAAAAATGACTTGTCAGTGTGTAAGATAGGAAGGCTCAGAGGCATCCTTGAAGAACCAGTTTCTCTTTGCCACCTCCTCCTGTAGCTGAAATAAAAGACTCTGAGCTGCTTTACCCATACTCAGCCCTCGCACCTTGGGCTGTGTCTGACAGGCCTTCTTTAGTTTGGAAGAAAAGCTATGACAAACATAAACAGCATATTAAAAAGCAGAGAGATCACTTTGCCCATGAGCGTCTGTCTAGTCAAAGCTATGGGTTTTCCAGCAGTCAAGTATGGATGTGAGAGTTGGACTATAAAGAAAGCTGAGCACCGAAGAATTGATGCTTTTGAATCGTGGTGTTGGAGAAGACTCTTGGGAGTCCCTTGGACTGCAAGGAGAGCAAACCAGTAAATCCTAAAGGAAATCAACCCTGAATATTCATTGGAAGGACTGATTCTGAAACTGAAGCTCCAATACTTCGGCCATGTGATGTGAAGAACTGACTCATTGGAAAAGACCCTGATGCTGGGAAAGATTGAAGGCAGGAGGAGAAGGGGATGACAGAGGATGAGATGATTGGATGGCATCACCGACTCTATGGACGTGAGTTTGAGCAATCTCTGGGAGTTGGTGATGGGCAGGGAAACCTGGTCTGCTGCAGTCCATGGGGTTGCAAAGAGTCAGACACGACTGAACTGAACTGAACTGAACCTTCAGTTTGGAGAAATAAGCTTACAGAAGACTTATACCCAGGTGGCGCTAGTGGTAAAGAATCTGCCTGCCCATGCAAAAGATGTGAGAGACGCTGTTTCGATCCCTGGAAAGGAAAGATCCTCAGGAGTAGGAAATGGCAACCCACTTCAGTAATCTTGCTTGGAAAATTCCACAGACAGAGGAGCCTGACAGGCTATAGTCCATGGGGCTGCAAAGAATCGAACATGACTGAGCGACTGAGCACACAGCACACACATGCCTTATGCCAAGGTAAGACTCTTAGGCTAGTCCCCTATGCCATCCTGGTGCAGAAGCTATGCAGTGGAAGGATTTCAATCATCCCAGGAAACATCACCCTACCTGGTTATAGTAATGACATTAGACTAACTGGACCCCTGTTAAGTGGATTTTAGAAGTAGTAAGAACCCTGAATTCTTCAGTATCTTTGATTATCTATATGGTCCTCAGTTCCAACTGCAGAAGCAAAGACCATGGAGACTATGCTCTTAATTGCTTCTATTATGTGTTATGAATTGTTTCTCCTTCAATCCCCATGACTATCATATATGAGGATTATTGCTAGTGACTAATATTTTAGGTTTCAGGAGGGAGTATGAACAAATTGATGTCACTCCACAATAATATGGTACCTGATGAGACTTTGAGTGGTTCCTGCATGAGACACATGAACTTTTCACCTAAAGGAAGGCTAAGAGTGATGCTGTGGGGCAAAAGGGTGGGTTGTATAGAATATCCTCTATTTATTCTTCCTTTATTATTGTCCTTCCTCCACTCTTGCGGGAGACTGAATAATGTCCCCCAAAGATATCCAGTTCACCATTTCTGGAACCCACAAACGCCTTATTTGGCAAAAGGAACTTTGCTCATGCAATGAAGTTAAGGATTTTGAGATGGGAAGATCTCAGTGGACCTGAAATGCAATTTAAATGTCTTTGTACAAAGGAGACAGAAGGCATAGGACACAGAAGAAGGCCAAAGGAAAGAAGCACAGTCAGAGCGAAAAGAAGTATATCACTAGTTTTGAAGATGAACAAAGAGGCCACGAACCAAGGAATGTAGCTCTTGACTCTGGAAAAAGCAAACAAACTGATTATCCTGTATGGCCTCTGGAAGGAGTGGATCTCTCAGTTCAATCAGTCAGCTCCGTCTCTTAGTTGTGTCCAACTCTTTGCAACCCCATGGACTAGGATTAGTCCTTGTGACCCCATGGACTGGAAGCAGCATGCCAGGCCTTCCTATCCAACACCAACTCCCGGAGATTGCTCAAACTCAAGTCCTCGAGTTAGTGATGCCATCATGTCCATCAGGTCGACTCATGTCCATTTAGTCAACTCATGTCTGTCGAGTCAGTGAGGGGGGAGGGAGGAGGTTCTTCAAGGATGCCTCTGATTAGTGGATCTCTGCTAACACCTTAATCTTAGCCCTGTAAGACTCATTATTCAGTTCAGTTCAGTCGCTCAGTCGTGTCTGTCTCTTTGCAACCCCATGAATCACAGCACGCCAGGCCTCCCTGTCCATCACCAACTCCCGGAGTTCACTCAAACTCATGTCCATCGAGACGGTGATGCCATCCAGCCATCTCATTCTCTGTCGTCCCCTTCTCCTCCTGCCCCCAATCCCTCTCAGCATCAGAGTCTTTTCCAATGAGTCAACTCTTCACATGAGGTGGCCAAAGTATTGGAGTTTCAATTTTAGCATCACTCCTTCCAATGAACACCGAGGACTGATCTCCTTTAGGATGGACTGGTTGGATCTCCTTGCAGTCCAAGGGACTCTCAAGAGTCTTCTCCAACACCACAGTTCAAAAGCATCAATTCTTTGGCACTCAGCTTTCATCACAGGCCAACTCTCACATCCATACACGACCACGGGAAAAACCATACCTTGACTAGACGGACCTTTGTTGGCAAAGTAATGTCTCTGCTTTTTAATATGCTATCTAGGTTGGTCATAATTTTCCTTCCAAGGAGTAAGCGTCTTTTAATTTCCTGGCTGTAATCAGCATCTGCAGTGATTTTGGAGCCCAAAAAAATAAAGTCTGACACTGTTTCCACTGTTTCCCCATTTATTTCCCATGAAGTGATGGGACCAGATGCCATGATCTTAGTTTTCTGAATGTTGAACTTTAAGCCAACTTTTTCACTCTCCTCTTTCACTTTCATCAAGAGGCTTTTGAGTTCCTCTTCACTTTCTGCCATAAGGGTGGTGTCATCTGCATAACATGCAAGGACTTGACTCACTGGAAAAGACTCTGATGCTGGGAGGGATTGGGGGCAGGAGCAGAAGGGGATGACAGAGGATGAGATGGCTGGATGGCATCACCGACTTGATGCATGTGAGTTTGGGTGAACTCCGGGAGTTGGTGATGGACAGGGAGGCCTGGCGTGCTGCGATTCACGGGGTTGCAAAGAGTCGGACACGACTGAGTGACTGAACTGTATCTTGAGGACTTCTCCAGTGGCTCAGTGGTAAAGAATCACATGGAATGCAGGAGACCCAGGTGTGATCCCTGGTTGGTAAGATCACTGGGAAGAAAACATGGCAACCCACTCCAATATTCTTGCCTGGAAAACCCCATGGACAGAAGAGCTACAGTTCATAGGGTCACAAAGAGTTGAATATGACTGAAGCAACTGTTAACACACACACAAAATGTATCTTGGAATGCATTTTTAAGGTTAACTTAATATAAGTTCTTTCTGGAGTTATTTCTCCACTGATCTCCAGTAGCATATTGGGCACCTACTGACCTGGGGAGTTCATCTTTCAGTGTCCTATCTTTTTGCCTTTTTGTACTGTTTATGGGGTTCTCAAGGCAAGAATACTGAAGTGGTTTGCCATTCCCTTCTCCAGTGGACCACATTCTGTCAGACCTCTCCACCATTACCCGTCCATCTTGGGTGGCCCCACACTGCATGGCTTAGTTTCATTGAGTTAGACAAGGCTGTGGTCTGTGTGATCAGATTGGCTAATTGTCTGTGATTATGTTTCAATCTGTCTGCCCTCTGATGCTCTTTCTCAGTGCCTACCATCTTACTTGGGTTTCTCTTACCTTGGATGTGGGGTATCTCTTCACGGATGCTCCAGCAAAGCACAACCGCTGCTTCTTACCTTGGACATGGGGTAGCTCCTCTCAGCTGCTCCTGCACGGTCGTAGCGTCCACTCCTGCACCATCACCAGACCACTTGACCGGCCTCTTGAGAAACCTGTATGCAGGTCAGGAAGCAACAGTTAGAACTGGACATGGAACAACCGATTGGTTCTAAATAGGAAAAGGAGTATGTCAAGGCTGTATATTATCACCCTGCTTATTTAACTTATATGTAGAGTACATCATGAGAAACGTTGGGCTGGAGGAAGCACAAGCTGGAATCAAGATTGCTGGGAGAAATATCAATAACCTCAGATATGCAGATGACATCACCCTTATGGCAAAAAGTGAAGAAGAACTAAAGAACCTCTTGATGAAAGTGAAAGAGAAGAGTGAAAAAGTTGGCTTAAAGCTCAACATTCAGAAAACTAAGATCAAGGCATCCAGTCCCATCACTTCATGGCAAATAGATGGGGAAACAGTGGCTGACTTTATTTTGGGGGGCTCCAAAATCACTGCAGATGGTGATCGCAGCCATGAAATTAAAAGACACTTACTGCTTGGAAGAAAAGCTATGGTCATAGCTAGACATATGCTAGACAGCATATTGAAAAGTAGAGACATTATTTTGTCAACAAAGGTCTGTCTAGCCAAGGCTATGATTTTTCCAGCGGGCATGTATGGATGTGAGAGTTGGACTATGAAGAAAGCTGAGGGCCGAAGAATTGATGCTTTTGAACTGTGATGTTGGAGAAGACTCTTGAGAGTCCCTTGGACTGCAAGAAGATCAAACCAGTCAATACTAAAGGAAATCAGTCCTGAATATTCACTGGAAGGACTGATGCTGAAGCTCCAATATTTGGCTACCTGATGCAAAGAACTGACTCATTGGAAAAGATCTTCATGCTGGGAAAGATTGAAGACAGGAGGAGAAGGGGACGACAGAGAATGAGATGGCTGGATGGCATCAGTGACTCAATGAACATGAGTTTGAGCAAGCTCCAGGAGTTGGTGATGGACAGGGAGACCTGGCATGCTGCAGTTCATGGGGTCGCAAAGAGTCGGACACGACCAAGCGACTGAACTGAACTGAAAAGAAGTTCTTTAAGCAGATTGAACCTTCTTTTTTCCTCTGTGCTGTAGAGTAGGTTCTCATTAGTTCTCTATTTTATACATAGTAATGTGTATATGTCAATCCTAATCTCCCAATTTATCCCATCCCCCCTTCCCCACTTGGTATCCATACAAATACTGTTTGACCCCACTTATATGCGATACCTAGAACAGTCAAATTCACAGAGTCAGAAATTACATTGGTAGATGTTAGAGGCTGAGGGGTGGGGGTGAAGTGGGAAAGGGGAAGGGGGAGTTGGTGTTTAATGGAGACAAGGTTTCAGTTTAGGAAGGTGAAAAATATGGGAGATGGAAGATGGTGAGATTTGCACAAGGTGAGTCTGTACTCCGTGCCACTGAACTGTACAGATAAAAATGCTTAAAATAGTATGCTTTACATTCTATGACTTTTACCACAATTTAAGAAAAAAACATAAAATAAAGAACAACTTGGGCTTTAGAGTCAACCCAAGGTCCAAACTGGAATTTTCCAATATTAGTTCCATGACGTCGGACAAAGTATTTTTTATTTTACAAACATTTTTTGAATACAGTAGACCCTTGAGCAACATGGGAGTTAGGAACACTGACCCCCTGAGCAGTTCAAAGTCTGTGTATAACTTTATAGTCTGGGACTTCCCTAGTGGTACAGTGTATTAGAACCTGTGTGCACTGGCTGGCGACACAGGTTCTATCCCTGGTTTGGGAAGAACCCACAGGCCTCAGAGCAACTTAGCTCGTGTGCCACAGCTACTGAGCCTGTGTTCCAGAGCTCATGAATTGCAACTCTTGAAACTCAAATGCTGCAACTACTGAAACTTGAGTGCTGCAACTACCAAAACCCCCACGCCTAGAGCCTGTGCTCCACAAGAGAAGCCATGCACAGGAATGAGAAGTCCATGTACTACAGCAAAGAGTAGCCTGCCAGCCCCTCACCACTCACCACACCTAGAGAGAGTTGAAAAGCAATGAAGACCCAACTCAGCCAAAGAAAACCATAAAACTTTATAGTCTGCTCTGTACCTGCAATTCCGTATCCTGAGACTCAACCAAATCCAGATCATGCAGCACTGTGGTATTTAGTAATGAAAAATATCTGAGTGTAAGTGAACCTGTGCAGTTCAAACCCATGTGTTCAAGGGTCAACTGTATCTACCGTATCCCAGAGATTAGTCTATGTACTGAGGATACACTGATTCAGAAGACAGAGGAGCCAGATCGAGTTTTTTGTTGTTATGCATCTTACATTAGCTTACATCTTACATTAAATTCTCTGAACCTTAGTTCTTATTGAGGATGGTAATTTATGAATGTCAAATAAAGAGTTAATTACATAGCAATTTGCAAAGGGTAAATGCCAATGTGAGATGAGTGCAATTGTGCGGTAGTTTGAGCATTCTTTGGCATTGCCTTTCTTTGGGATTGGAATGAAGACTGACCTCTTCCAGTCCTGTGGCCACTGCTGAGTTTTCCAAATCTGCTGGCATATTGAGTGCAGCACTTTCACAGCATCATCTTTCAAGACTTGAAATAGCTCAACTGGAATTCCATCACCTCCACTAGCTTTGCTTGTAGTGATGCTTTCTAAGGCCCTCTTGACTTCACATTCCAAGATGTCTGGCTCTAGGTCAGTGATCACGTTATCGTGACTATCTTGGTCATGAAGATCTTTTTTGTACAGTTCTTCTGTGTATTTCTGCCACCTCTTCTTAATATCTTCTGCTTCTGTTAGGTCCATACCATTTCTGTCCTTTATCGAGCCCATCTTTGCATGAAATGTTCCCTTGGAATCTCTAATTTTCTTGAAGAGGTCTCTTGTTTTTTCTATTCTGTTGTTTTCCTCTATTTCTTTGCATTTATCACTGAGGAAGGCTTTCTTATTTCTCCTTGCTATTCTTTGGAACTCTGCATTCAGATGCTTATATATTTCCCTTCTCTCCTTTGCTTTTCACCTCTCTTCTTTTCACAGCTATTTGTAAGGCCTCCTCAGACAGCCATTTCGCTCTTTTGCATTTCTTTTCCATGGGGATGGTCTTGGTCCCTGTCTCCTGTACAATGTCATGAACCTCCGTCCAGAGTTCATCAGGCACTCTATCAATCAGATCTAGTCCCTTAAATCTATTTCTCACTTCCACTGTATAATCATAAGGGATTTGATTGAGGTCATATCTGAATGGTCTAGTGGTTTTCCCTACTTTCTTCAATTTAAGTCTGAATTTCGCAATAAGGAGTTCATGATCTGAGCCACAGTCAGCTCCTGGTCTTGTTTTTGCTAACTGTATACAGCTTCTCCATTACATGCTAGTAAAGTCATGCTCAAAATTCTCCAAGCCAGGCTTCAGCAACATGTGAACCGTGAACTCCCAGATGTTCAAGGAGGTTTTAGAAAAGGCAGAGCCACCAGAGATCAAATTGCCAACATCCGCTGGATCATGGAGAAAGCAAGAGTGTTTCAGAAAAACATCTATTTCTGCTTCATTGACTATGCCAAAGCCTTTGACTGTGTGGATCACAATAAACTGTGGAACATTCTGAAAGAGATGGGAATACCAGACCACCTGACCTGCCTCTTGAGAAACCTGTATGCAGGTCAGGAAGCAACTGTTAGAACTGGACATGGAATAACAGACTGGTTCCAAATAGGAAAAGGTGTACGTCAAGGTTGTATATTGTCACCTTGCTTATTTAATTTCTATGCAAAGTACATCATGAGGAACACTGGGCTGGAAGAAGCACAAGCTGGAATCAAGATTGCTGGGAGAAATATCAATAACCTCAGATATGCAGATGACACTACCCTTATGGCAGAAAGTGAAGAGGAACTCAAAAGCCTCTTGATGAAAGTGAAAGAGGAGAGTGGAAAGGTTGGCTTGAAGCTCAACATTCAGAAAACAAAGATCATGGCATCTGGTCCCATCACTTCATGGGAAATAGATGGGCAAACAGTGGAAACAGTGTCAGACTTTATTTTTTTGGGCTCCAAAATCACTGCAGATGCTGATTGCAGCCATGAAATTAAAAGTCGCTTGCTCCTTGGAAGGAAAGTTATGACCAACCTTGATAGTATATTAAAAAGCAGAGACATTACTTTGCCAACCAATGTCCGTCTAGTCAAGGCTATGGTTTTTCCCGTGGTCATGTCTGGATGTGAGAGTTGGACTGTGAAGAAAGCTGATCGCCGAAGAATCGATGCTTTTGAACTGTGGTTTGGAGAAGACTCTTGAGAATCCCTTATACTGCAAGGAGATCCAACCAGTCCATTCTAAAGGAGATCAATCCTCGGTGTTCATTGGAGGGACTGATGCTAAAGCTGAAACTGTAGTACTTTGGCCACCTCATGCGACGAGTTGACTCACTGGAAAAGACTCTGATGCTGGGAAAGGTTGGGGGCGGGAGGAGAAGGGGATGACGGAGAATGAGATGGCTGGATGGCATCACTGACTCTGTGGACATGAGTTTGAGTGTACTCCGGGAGTTGGTGATGGACAGGGAGGCCTGGTGTGCTGTGATTCATGGGGTCGCGGAGAGTCGGACACGACTGAGCGACTGAACTGAACTGAACTGAACTGAAATGCCAATGTATTTGGTAAATGCTCCACCAATGGTGCTTACTTTTCCAATTAATATGTATGAGAAGGAAAATAATCCTTCATCTGCCCAGCAACACTGGGAACTAAGATGTTCCAGGTAAGTGAATTTTTAAAAATTTAATCCCACATAGTCTAGTATTTTTTACAACTGAGATCTAACATATGTATAGTAAGTGAACAAATCTTAATGTCTCAATAATTTTTATAGAAGTATACACCCACATGATTCCACCTAGATCAAAGACAGAGAACATTTCCAGAAATGCTCCACAGATGTGTCTAAAACTTTTTTATTTTGGACATTTTTATGGCTAAATTTCTGAAAAATCTGACATGCTTTTTTGTCTTAAGGAAGGGAGAACCAGAAACATAACCACGTCTTGCTGGTGATTGCCGAGAGGTGATATAATTTTGCTATCTCCTTTGCTTCCTTTTTTTTTCCTGTATTTCTTTTAGATACACAAATATACCATGAGATTGGATATGTTTATGTCTGTTTTTTGTTGAACTTTCCATCTCTTTCCTACTCAACATCAGGCCTTCTTCTTCAAGGTCCACACTTCCTTAACGTACATTGTTTTTCATGTGTTCAGAACTGATAACGACATGTGTGTGTGCTCAGTCGTGTCCAACTCTTTGTGACACCATGGACCATAGCCCACCAGGCTCCTCTGTCCATGGGATTCTCCAGGCAAGAATACTGGAGTGGGTTTTCCATTTCCTATTCAAAGGGATCTTCCCAACCCTGGGATCAAAGCTGAATCTCTTGCACCTCCTGCGTTGGTGGGCAGATTCTTTACCACTGTACCACCTGGGGAGCTCTAATAACAATATGTTAAACAAGAATTAGGTTGGCACTAAAGAAAAAGACCAGTGAAGGATGTTTTGGTGACAAGACTGTCAGACAGCTGTGTCAGGGGTTGAAAGGAATTTTGTTTGCTTTTGAAATTGTTTTTTCTCATCTATGAGTTCCACATACTGTGGATCTGAAGTAGACTGGTCTCACTTATTGATTTATTTGTCCTTGTAGCATCATCTCAAGAGTAGGAATCATTGATTACTTCTTAGAGATGAAGAATAAGGCTCGATGCATTACAGGCTGGTCCCACAACAGGACACCATTCTTAACCCAAGGTCCTTTTTCCCCCAGCTGAGCATTAGATAGTTCAGAAATATCTCTTTTCACTTTTTTTAGGAACCAAGTAAATGTGAGGGTTGACAATTATCTGAACAGCTGGCTAATCCCAGCAATTATTTCCTTAGTGTGAACTGTGGTCCAGCAGAGAGACAGCAAGTGACTGCTTGATCTTGATTCACTTCCTTCCTCCCAGTCATGGATAATTTTAGACTTCAGATCATATTAGGGAATGAATGACTAGAGTGAGAGGGATGGAGTATGTATGCAGCAGAAATTCATGGGTGAGGGCCAGCTGCCCACATGGGACCTCCATTTGGACACTTGGCCCATCAGATTCATTTGATGCTGCAGCAGAAGGTGAATGAATAAAGGGCTGTTGAGACCAGACCTTTGAAAGTGCGCGGCTCTCACATTCATTCACCGACAGCTTGCGATGGGCTGGCGCTCGCACGGAGCTGTGGGCAACTCCTAAGACACCTGAACCAACCTGCCTGCCACCTCAGAATGAACGGACTTTCTTGGCTTGGTTTCATTTCTCTTCTCTCAGAGACCCATCACCTCCACGCAGCGTGGACCCAGTTTAATCTTGGCTTGGAAATAAGCTCATTTTTCTCCCCCCATTTATGGAGAGGATTCTCCACGAGAGAGAGGCGGTGTGGCTCGGTGGGCCGTGGGGGAGAGATCATTGCACTGCCTGAGATGGCTTTTCTCCCCTCTGCAGACTCTGAGAGTCCCGCCTGGACTCCAGAGTCCCATTGAGAGCATGACAGCAATGTTTATGTGCAATTCTAATGCGGGTTTTAGCAGCATAAGTGCTTTTTAATGCATAGCATTACAGCAAGTGGGCCCTATTCTCTCAGCCTCTGAATAGCTGTCTAGAGGGGCGTAATTCCCAGTTCTGCCTCCAAGCACAGTTATTTACAAGCTCAGTTACACGTTCACATCAAGTGTCGTGAAAGGCAGGAAGGAGATGGGCTGAGTTTAAAGCAATTTGGCAAGCCTTTATTCCCAGTATAATCACTCAGGTTCCTCAGCCACCCCGGACCAGAGCTTTCTGTTCACATATGTCAGAGGGAGCCTGGGAATTGAGGAACCAGCTGCAGAAGTAGAGTTTCTTTCTATTGGTTCTGTCCCTCTGGGGTGCCCCATCAACAGCTAAATTGCCCTTTAATGCTGCATTAAATTAAGTTTCCCAACCTAAATCTGTTCACCCTTTCCTACCTCCACAGCACCCACCCTGTCCCAAGTTCTGCATCAGTGTCCAAACTAAGTTTCCTGCCCCACTCTTGCCTCCCCTTTCCAATTCTTGCCCCAATCCAGACTTCATCCAACAACCAGATTGATTTTTTTTAAGTATAAATCATATCCCATCACTACTCTGCTGAAAACTCTCAGTGCTTTTCCTTCAAATCCTGAATATAATTTACCTTATACACCTCATTGCATGCTCCCTCTCTCTTGCTCAATCCAGTTACACTGGCCTCTTGACTACTAAGTTTGTTCCTACCTCAGGGCCTTTGCACATTCTGTTACCACCACCTTTCCCATGACTGCTTCTTCATTGCTCAGGTGCGAGCTCAAACTTCACTTCTTTAAAAAGGCCATCCCTGAGTACACAGTCTAAATAATCACGCTTCCTCCTAGTTAATCTCTAGCCCATTATCCTTTATTTCCTCAAAGCACTCAACGTTAGAGGAACTAATCTTATTTTTCGTTGCTTATGTGCTTTTTTTATGTACCTGGCTAGAATATATTATAAAATCTATGAGAGCAGGTACCTTGAACATCATTACCATCCTGCCCCAGTACATAGTAGGTGTTCCATGAGCAGTTGTTGAATGAATGAACTTTCTCAACAGAGTATTAATAGATGCTGCTTTGGTGTTAGTGCTATTACTGTTACTACTGTGAGTCTGCTGCTGCTGCTAAGTCGCTTCAGTTGTGTCCGACTCTGTGTGACCCCACAGATGGCAGTCCACCAGGCTCCCCCGTCCCTGGGATTCTCCAGGCAAGAACACTGGAGTGGGTTGCCATTTCCTTCTTCAATGTAAAATCATCTTAGGACAAATGAAATATGGTCAATGTGATTTGTTTTTCTTTCATTTTCCCCTTTAAAATGCTATTTGTTTATATTAAACCAAAATTTTACATGTTCAAAGTTTAAAATATCAACTAGTTCTCTAAGGTATGTTATTTTTAAAAAATAAAACAAAATAGCAGGCCCCTTCTCACTCCTCTTCTTCCACTTTCTCACAGGCCACCACGTCATCTTCTTTTAGCTGATTATCTCTATGTTTCTAAATAACATATTTGTATTGTATTGCTCATTCTGTTTTAGACATCATTTATTGACTTCCCTCTCTCAAAGATGAGGACAGGGGACATAAAGTGATTGGGACTTTGATCTCTTTCCGACTTTCTAGTCAGCCATACACATGCACCCTTCTCATCCATGAACCTCCTCAGATCAATTCAGTTCACTCGCTCAGTCGTGTCCGACTCTTTGCGACCCTATTAATCACAGCACACCAGGCCTCCCTGTCCATCTCCAATCCCAGAGTTCACTCAAACTCATATCCATCGAGTTGGTATGCCATCCAGCCAACTCATTCTATATCGTCCCCTTCTCCTCCTGCCCCCAATCCCTCCCAGCATCAGAGTCTTTTCCAGTGAGTCAACTCTTCGCATGAGGTGGCCAAAGTATTGCAGTTTCAGCTTTAGCATCAGTCCTTCCAGTGAACACCCAGGATTGATCTCCTCTAGAATGGACTGGTTGGTTCTCCTTGCAGTCCAAGGGACTCTCAAGAGTCTTCTCCAACATCACAGTTCAAAAGCATCAATTCTTCGGCGATCAGCTTTCTTCACAGTCCAACTCTCACATCCATACGTGACCACTGGAAAAACCATAGCCTTGACTAGATGGACCTTTGTTGGCAAAGTAATGTCTCTGCTTTTTAATATACTATCTAGGTTGGTCATAACTTTCCTTCCAAGGAGTAAGCGTCTTTTAATTTCATGGCTGCAATCAGCATCCACAGTGATTTTGGAGCCCCCAAAAATAAAGTCTGACACTGTTTCCACTGTTTTCCCCATCTATTTGCCATGAAGTGATGGGACCAGATCCATGATTTAGTTTTCTGAATCTTGAACTATAAGCCAACTTTTTCACTCTCTTTTTTCACTTTCATCAAGAGGCTTTTGAGTTCCTCTTCACTTTCTGCCATAAGGATGGTGTCATCTGCATGTCTGAGGTTATTGATATTTCTCCCAGCAATCTTGATTCCAGCTTGTGTTTCTTCCAGCCCAGTGTTCCTCGTGATGTACTCTCAGTTCAGTTCATTTCAGTCACTCAGTCATGTCCGACTCTTTGCAACCCCATGAATCACAGCATGCCAGGCCTGCCTGTCCATCACCAACTCCCGGAGTTCACTCAAACTCATGTCCATCGAGTCGGTGATGCCATCCAGCCATCTCATTCTCTGTTGACCCCTTCTCCTCTGGCCCCCAATCCCTCCCAGCATCAGACTCTTTTCCAGTGAGTCAACTCTTCTCATGAGGTGGCCAAAGTATTAGAGTTTCAGCTTTAGCATCAGTCCTTCCACTGAACACCCAGGACTGATCTCCTTTAGAATGGACTGGTTGGATCTCATTGCAGTCCAAGGGACTCTCAAAAGTCTTCTCCAACACCACAGTTCAAAAGCACCAATTCTTCTGCATATAAGTTAAATAAGCAGGGTGACAATATACAGCCTTGACGTACTCCTTTTCCTATTTGGAACCAGTCTGCTGTTCCATGTCCAGTTCTAACTGTTGCTTCCTGACCTGGATACAGGTTTCTCAAGAGGCAGGTCAGGTGGTCTGAACCTCCTACTAGAGTTAATTTTAGTTTTGGTTTGATTAGTATTCTGTGTTGACATTATCATAACTGTTTAAACATTAATACAGCTAAGCCATATAATAAAATATGAATATTTTTCCTTTCCCACACAACCTCTGGTCATCAAATGTGTACCTGTCCAAGATCCATTGTCTTCATAGGAAATTTTACCAAAGAACTGGAGGTTCCTTCTTCAACTTCAGAATTGTGACTCAACTTGGAGAGTCTTTCTTTGGAAAACAGAAACAGAAAACTATGGTTAAGTCACTTTCCTATTCATTCATCATTCATATCAATGGAACTTGGTAAATGGGTGTATTCTTTTGAAAATGCATCTAACTGGCCATTCTTGTATCCATACAATGACATGGTACCCATACCATTACATCATCACACAATATCCCTCTCTCAGGAACCTGAGGTTGTTGACAGATGGGCAGCTGCCAGCTGCCCATCAAGACCTGTAGCTTCTAGTGCACAGCTTCATGGATTATTCCAGGTTAGACTGATGTGTGTTCTTCAGTAGGAGGCTCTGGGGCATACATATCTTAGAAGCAGGGTCATTTGGTCATTCAGTTCCCACCAGTGTTAAACAAAACATACTCTAGAATAACTCTTTGCCCATCCCTTATGTTACAGATAGAATTGTGTTCACCCCCAAATTTGTACACTGGAACCCCAACCCCCAGGGTAACTGTATCTAGAGATATGACCTTTAAACAGTTAATTAAAATTAAGTGAGCTTATAGGGGTGGCATCCTAATCCATAGAACTGGAGTCCTTGAAAGAAAATAAAGAGGCACCAGAGGTGCCTAAACAGAGAGTAAAGGCCATGTGCAGACTGAGAGAAGATGGTCATCAGCCAGCCGAGGAGAGAGGTCTCAGAAGAAAGCAAATCCACCTTGATCTTAAACTTCTAGCCTCCAAAATTGTGTGAACATTCCTGGTTATTTAAGCTGCATAGTCTATGGTATTTTGTCATGGCGGCCCAAGATAACTGATATACCTCTTAATGTCCACGATGTTTTGGAGCCAAGAAGGGCTCACTCTAATAGAAAGGAGAGTCTATTCCCGCCTAACTTAACTCAGCCACATCCTTGCTTTCACTTCTACTCACCTGCAACTTCTTGGATTGCCCCAAGCCCTTTGGGGCCACACTGGGTATATGCACATACAGGGTGAAATTTAGAATCCCTTTGTTACTGACCTACATGCTACTCAACTGCTTTCTCTACAAAGGTGAAAGTATTTCACTTTTAAGGTTCATTTTGATTCCTAAGGATTTACATGCTGAGTTACTTGAAGTTGAAGGAAGTTAGAATTTGTGTGGACTACATGCCTCCACCCAGCTTGGAATTTACAACACTATGAAGGCTTTCACGGTCTTTGTAAAGTTTTAAAACTGTTAAATTTTAACTTTATCAACTCAGGTTGTAGACTGATAGAGACACCCTTATAATGAGCAATGAATTTTCTTCTGGAAATGGACAGAAGCTCATTTCTGCTGGGTGCAGTTTCATCTTCTTTTCTAAGGAAGTCATTTTTCATTTGTCATAGGATTTGAAATTTTTAAAAATTGTCTACAGTTGTATAGCATAGCTGTCCTAATCACAAATAAATTGGCTTCCAAATGCTATTTACATATTGTCTTTCTCATCCCTCAGTTTGAATTGAATTTTAGTATTTGCTTTATTTTTACCAGAGTAACACATGAACATGTTTTTGCTTTTTTAAACTGTATTTTAAAAAGAGGGAAAGCAGTAGTCCTTTATCTTAGTCTTTCCCATTCTATTTCTGCTCCCCAGAGGCCAGCATTTTAAACTTTTTTGAGCTATTTTTTCTCCTGGCTACTTATACAGTGCCAGATAATGTGCTTCTACTACTACTTCTTGATTTATCCACTGGTGACCTTACCTATCGACTATGGTGTTAAGAAGAATGGATTTTTACCTCTGTTAACCTGTCCCCTCCTCATCTCCTAATATAGTTATTTCACTATTTTTGTTAAATCCATAATGGATAGTTTACATCATATTACACAGCAAATGTGTCCTCAGTAAAGCAAGGGATACTGCCCTTGCTTTAGTTCCTCTATTTATAGTTTCTTGTTTTGTCTGGAGCATCTAACTGCCTTTCTATTTTCTTGCTGTCTTTCTGGTACCAATATAACGTAATGATGTCCAAATGTTTCAACCTATCAGGCATTGTATTGAATCTCCTTTTTCCTGAAGGCCCCCTACCCCTACCATTCCCTCCAAACTGCACACCTGTTCTCTTGTTCTGCTACACGGAGCTCTCCTGGACCGCTCTGCCAGGCTCTTCCCGGTTAACTGTACTGCATCTGGTTACTTCTTCCATCTTTTACTCTTCACACCAAGTTCTACTCAAGCACGTCTTAAGACAGGGAGTTCTCTACATCTTTACAGGTATGAAAATGTGTTTATTTTCTCCTCATATTTGATTAATAATTTGGCTGAATGTAGAATTCTAGGTTGAAAATTATTTTCCCTCACAATTTTGAAGACACTGCCCAACTGTCTTCACTATTGAGAAGTTTGATTCCATTCTGATTCTCATGGAGTTGTAGATGTTCCTTTTCTTTCTGCTTTTCTAGGTGCTTTTAGAATTGTCTTTTATCATTGAGGCCCTGAAGTAATAGAGCTTGATGTAAACCATTTTTAAATTCACTATTTGGGGCATGTGGTGGCAGTTTGAATGACTCTATACTTTATTCTTCAGCTCTGGAACATTTCTTTGTACATGTCTGCTTTTTAATATTTATTTATTTATTTGGTTGTGTGGGGTCTTAGTTGAGTCATGCAAGGCCTAGAGAATATAAGTACATGGGGCTTGGTTGCCCCAAGACATGTGGGGTTTAGTTCCAAGACCAGAGATGGAACCTGCATCCCCTACATTGCAAGGCAGAGTCTTAACCACTGTACCACCAAGGAAGTCCCATTCCTTGTGTTTTAAAAAATAGCTTTCTCACCTCCATTCTCTTTGGGTTCCCTTTTAGAACAACTTTGGATTAATGTTGGGCCTTCTGGATTAGATCTTCCGTATTTCTTATTTTCAGTTTCACTGTCTTCCTCCTCTCCTTTCCAAGCAATATTCTCTGTTTTATCTTGTAGCATTTATTTAGTTTTCAATTTTGGCACTAATGTTTTTAATTTCCAAGAGTTCCTTCTTACATTTTAGAGCTCCTTTATTTATGGCCATCTTCCTCCACTTTTTTAAGGCTAACAGTTTGAATACTAATCTAGATACCAAATTGTTTTGTGGGTTTTTTTTAAGTTTTAATTTTATTTCTCAATTCTGTGAGTTATCCCTTTTGCTCAGATTTAGTCTTCTTTTTGGATACATTAGCTCATTTTTTTCTTTTTTTCCTGCTGTAAGTCATCTTCAAATGCCTGATGACTCTTCATTGTTTTTTCATGCTTATGTGGTAGTCAAAAGAGAACTGGAAGCTGAGGGTCCCAAGTGCAGGGCTTGCCAGTTGGTGGGCTCTGCTCCCGACTAAACAGACTGGGTTGCTGGGGCACCTCTGAGTGTTACTGCATACATAGGGTCATCAACAGAGAAAACACTTCTCTTCACATTAGGATAGATACTTGATCACTGACATTCTGCAGTTAAGGTGATGGGTGGTGGGTGACTGGGGTTGACTAGTTTGTGCTAATCTTTGGGATTAATTCCTTTCTTTGGTCCCATGCCTTACCCCACGCATGACACCTCCAGCAAATCAGTTCTGTCTGTCCAATGGACATTTAGACTGTGTATTCTCTATTTACCTTTCAACATCTAAAAATTTATTGAAATCCCTTGGATTTAGTGGAGTCTTTGGAAGCAGAACATATAATTCTCTACCTTTAATCAAAAGGCAGCTTGAGTGATTGTTTTAAAAACACACAGTAATTTTACAATTCCATTTTATAAAATAGCCAGAATAGGTAGACAAATTATAGAGAAAAAAAGCAAATTAGTGGTTGCCAGGGGCTGGGAGGAAGGCAAAATGGAGAGTGACTGCTTAATGATATAGGGCTTCTTTTTTGGGGTGATGGAAAGTTCCAGATCTAGATAGTGGTGATAATTACATAACACTGTGAATGCAACTAATGCCACTAAATTATGCCCTTTAAAATTGCCAAAATGAAAATTTTATGCCATGTTTGTTTTATCGCAGTCAAAAAATACATAGTAAAAAATATGTAGTGACCATAAAGAGCTTACAAAAGTTTTTCACAAAGAGTATATTCAAACTATGCTCCCAAAGAATCCTGGTGTTCTGTGATCAATGCTGACATGGAAACTAAACAATAAATATCAACCTTCCTCATTCATTTTTGGAAAAATCAATTCATGAGTAGAATATTCTCAATTTTCATTTTCTTCCAACACATTTTCCTTCAACTTCTGACACCTAATGATTCTTACCTATCCTAAAGATAAAAGATGTTTTATAAAAGGTGTTTTCTTATTTACCACAAGAAGAGATTATATATTAATATAATTATTTCACATTGAAAACATTATTATCTCTTACAGTTCCACAAAGAGCCATCCCTAAATTTACTCTTTTTCATTTGCTAGGAAAACAAAATATTCAACTGTTAGAAAAATGAGTAAATAAAATAGCTACTTCATATGAAGAGTTACCGCAAAACTATGAAGTACATCATTAGCTGCATCAGAAAATGCAATAGCATCTTAGCTACTGTAGCCTTTGGTGCTTGAAAGAAATGGGTTCACAGAGCTGGAAGTGATAGTTCACTGAACAAAAACGGTCAGGCTTCCTTGACCTCATCACCCTACGTATCCTGATGAGGACCCTCTGGCCATGGTGAGAGGCTAACTCCCCTTTCTGGTGCCTCCTCTGACCAGTGCTGTCTTTAGGTCACCCACACACTGGATTAAAACCAACTTCTGTTGACTTGGAGCACTTAGTATGCTAAGAATTTTACATAGACTGTCTTCTTGAATCCTTACAACATTATTGCTTCCCTTTCCCAGATGAGAAAACTGACTCTTAGAGAAGTTGAGTAAATTGCCCAAAGCTCTATGGATACTAAGTGGCAGATTCTGAAGGCAAACCCAGGCAGCTTGGCTCTAAAGTCTAGACTTGTAGCCATTATGCAATAACTCCTCCTATGCAAATTAGAATTCTCCCATTTCAGGCCCTCTGGTCACTTTACAGTTAACAAATGTTTAAAAAAAAAAAAACACCTCTAGAGGAGTAGTTGTCAGAAGACTTCAGTTTCCCTTGTAATGTCAGATCTGACATGAAGCTGGCATTAAAAATAAAATTGTGAAAAAGACTATAATAAGAAGAATTTTATATTCATTGTCATTTAAAATCAACCTGACCCCTGGAGTATAACTTTAGCTAATGCCTAGTGGTAAACCTATCACATTACCAGAAATATTTATAATTTCTTCAGTGATGTTTAAAGTATGGGAGACATGATATAGTATATTATAAAATTTAATTGAACTTGATAAATATTTAAAAGCTTCCCTTGAGGTTTCTTAATCTATAACTATAGATTTGAGGGTACAGGCTCAAAATCTTTTGTGACTGATAGAACAGTAAATTTAAAGAAAGTTTGGAGATCTCAGCTAAAGTGGATTAGGTCCTTGACCTTAAAAAGAAATAAAGTATCCCCTCTCACCTGATGCTGGCCTGTTTATGGCACTCCTGGCCACCCCAATCAGCTCCAGTAGCCCTGCCCCTTCTGAGTTACACACACACACACACACACACACAGAGTCACTCACTCCCTCAAACACATGTACCAGGCTGTTATATAGCTCCTGTTCTCCAAACACAATTTTCCCTAAACTTGAAACTCCACCCCTTTCTTCAGCCCTGACCTGTACATTTATTTCAAGAATGCACTTCCAAACTATTTTCATAAGGGAATTAGTAATATACTCATAAAAATCCACCTAAGATTGTACAGAAAGAAAACATAGACTAATCAGTCTATCGATAATGATATACAAATTCTAAATAATATTAACAAATACAATGTAGTAATTCTTTAAGTGAACAACCCATGAAAAAGTAGAATTCATTCATGAATGCAAAAAGGGTTCAATATTAGAAAATGGAGAGTGAAAAAGTTGGCTTGAAGCTAGCTCAACATTCAGAAAACTAAGATCATGGCATCTGGTCCCATCACTTCATGGGAAATAGATGGAAAAACAGTGGAAACAGTGTCAGACTTTATTTTTTGGGGCTCCAAAATCACTGTAGATGCTGATTGCAGCCATGAAATTAAAAAACGCTTACTCCTTGGAAGGAAAGTAATGACCAGCCTAGATAGCACATTAAAAAGCAGAGACACTACTTTGCAGTCAAATGTCTGTCTAGTCAAGGCTATGGTTTTTCCCGTGGTCATGTATGGATGTGAGAGTTGGACTGTGAAGAAAGCTGATTGCCGAAGAATTGATGCTTTTGCAAGGAGATCCAACCAGTCCATTCTAAAGATCAGTCCTGGATGTTCAATGGAAGGACCAATGCTAAAGCTGAAACTGCAATACTTTGGCCACCTCATGCAAAGAGCTGACTCACTGGAAAAGACTCTGATGCTGGGAGGGATTGGGGGCAGGAGGAGAAGGGGACGGCAGAGAATGAGATGGCTGGATGGCATCACCAACTCGATGGACGTGAGTTTGAGTGACCTCCGGGAGTTGGTGATAGACAGGGAGGCCTGGCGTGCTGTGATTCATGGGGTCGCAAAGAGTCAGACACGACTGAGCGATTGAACTGAACTGATGAGGTGTTCAAGCAGGTTTTAGAAAAGGCAGAGGCACCAGAGATCAAATTGCCAACATCCGCTGGATCATGGAGAAAGTAAGAGAGTTCCAGAAGAGCATCTATTTCTGCTTCATTGACTATGCCAAAGCCTTTGACTGTGTGGATCACAGTAAACTGTGGAACATTCTGAAAGAGATGGGAATACCAGACCACCTGACCTGCCTCTTGAGAAACCTGTATGCAGGTCAGGAAGCAACAGTTAGAACTGGACATGGAACAACAGACTGGTTCCAAATAGGAAAAGGAGTGCATCAAGGCTGTATATTGTCACCTGGCTTATTTAACCTATATGCAGAGTACATCATGAGGAACACTGGGCTGGAAGAAGCACAAGCTGGAATCAAGATTGCTGGGAGAAATATCAATAACCTCAGATATGCAAATGACACCATCCTTATGGCAGAAAGTGAAGAGGAACTCAAAATCCTCTTGATGAAAGTGAAAGAGGAGAGTGAAAAGGTTGGTTTGAAGCTCAACATTCAGAAAACAAAGATCATGGCATCTGGTCCCATCACTTCATGGGAAATAGATGGGGAAACAGTGGAAACAGTGTCAGACTTTATTTTGGGGGGCTCCAAAATCACTGCAGATGCTGATTGCAGCCATGAATTTAAATGACGCTTACTCCTTGGAAGGAAAGTTATGACCAACCTTGATAATACATTAAAAAGCAGAGACATTACTTTGCCAACAAAGGTCCGTCTAGTCAAGGCTATGGTTTTTCCCATGGTCATGTATGGATGTGAGAGTTGGACTGTGAAGAAAGCTGATCGCCAAAGAATTGATGCTTTTGAACTGTGGTGTTGGAGAAGACTCTTGAGAGTCCCTTGCACCACCAGGAGATACAACCAGCCCATTCTAAGGGAGATCGATCCTGGGTGTTCATTGGAAGGACTGATGTTAAAGCTGAAACTGCAATACTTTGGCCACCTCATGCGATGAGTTGACTCACTGGAAAAGTCTCTGATGCTGGGAAGGTTTGGGGGCGGGAGGAGAAGGGGACGACGGAGAATGAGATGGCTGGATGGCATCACCGACTCTGTGGACATGAGTTTGAGTGAACTCCAGGAGTTGGTGATGGACAGGGAGGCCTGGCGTGCTGTGATTCATGGGGTCGTGGAGAGTCGGACACGACTGAGCGACTGAACTGAACTGAACTGAACTGATGATGTATTATATCGGTAGGTCAAATGAGGGAAAACAGAGTGACCATTGGGATAGATATAAAAGAAGGCATTTGCTAAAACTCAATATGTATTACAACAAAAAATTCTTAGTAAAATATAAATAGAAATTTTAACTTGATTAGTTTTCAGATATATTTGTATGTATGTGTATAGAAATGTGTACATATACATGCATGCTGATATAAATGTGCATACATGTTTCGTATGTGAAACGGATCGCCAGTCCAGGTTCAAGGCATGATACAGGATGCTCGGGGCTGGTGCACTGGAATAAGCCAGAGGGATGGGATGGGGAGGGAGGTGGGAGGGGAGTTCAAGATGGGGAACACATGTACACCTGGGGCAGATTCATGTCAATGTATGGCAAAACCAATACAATAATGTAAAGTAATTAGCCTCCAATTAAAATAAATAAAATTCTTTAAATGTGCATACATAAACACATACATAAAACGTGCTTAATGTCAGGGCACTGGCAGCTTCCCATTGGAAAAGATAGAGTATCACTATCTTTAGATTCTATGATTGCATTATGGAAAACCCAAGAGAATCACCTGAGAAGTGTTAGAAAAAACAGGAGAATTTAGTTAAGGTAGATGGCTGCAACGGAGAAAGCAATGGCAAGCCACTCCAGTACTGTTGCCTAGAAAATCGCATGGACGGAGAAGCCTGGTGGGCTGCAGTCCATGGGGTCACTACGAGTCAGACACGACTGAGCGACTTCACTTTCACTTTTCACTTTCACACATTGGAGAAGGAAATGGCAACCCACTCCAGTGTTCTTGCCTGGAGAATCCCAGGGACGCAGAGCCTGGTTGGCTGCCGTCTATGGGGTTGCACAGAGTTGGACATGACTGAAGCGACTTAGCAGCAGCAGCAGCAGCAGATGACTGCAAAGTTGCTATTAAAAAGTAGTTTGTTCGTATTCAAATAATAAGCAGTAGAAATATATTGAAATGAAAATGCTCCATTCAATATCACAACCAAAATTATCCTTTTATTTCCATTCCCCACAAAAGGAGTAAACTTTGAAATGAATGCAAACAGCCAAGATGAAGAAAAATCTTTACTTACATCTGAAGAAAAAGAACACAAAATATTTCAATAATAGAAAGGAATGCCTTCCTATTGAATGGGAATATTAATGAATACAGTTCATTATTCCTAAGTGAATCTTTACATTCTGTGTTGTCTTAATCAAAATACCTGCAGCATTTTTTATTTAACAAAATCATATTTAAATTTATATATAAAATTAAATAAGTAAGAATGGCCAGAAAGTCTCTGAAAAGGAAGAGTAATAAGAGGGGACAAACTCAACCACATATTAAGCCCATATAATCAAGTTACAGTAATTTAAACTCACCTAGGATTAGATAGAATATTTAATGGAACAGAAGAGAGAATTAAAAACAAAAAACCTAATACATGTGGGAGTTTTGTACATGATAAAAGTAGCATTTCAAATCAGCAAGAAAAAAGATGGATTATTCAATAACCAGTGTTGGGACAACTGGCTAGCCATTTGGGAAAAAATAAAGTCTGATCTCTATTTCACTCGTTACATTAACTTGAATTCCAGATGGAGCAAAGATTTAAACATTAAAAAGATAAAACCATAAAAGCACAGGAAGGAAATTTTTTGTAGAGGGAAGACCTTTCTAAGCATGGCACAAAACCCATAAACCATAATGGAAAAGATTAATAAAGTTGGCTATATACATTTTAAAGCCTGTAAATTTAGCAATCTCCTTAGCAATAGCTAATAAAATTTAAAAAAAAATACACTTTGACCAAGCAATTACATTTCTAGGAATTTCTCCTCCAGCTATACTCAAATATGTGGGGAAAAAAGAGAAAGAAAGAAAGAGAACTATATGTGTAAGGATGTTCATTGTAAGGTCATTTACAATAGAAATAAACCTTGCAGGAACCTGAACACCCATCATCAACAGATTCAGTTCAGTTCAGTTCAGTCGCTCAGTCGTGTCCGACTCTCCGTGACCCCATGAATCACAGCACGCCAGGCCTCCCTGTCCATCACCAACTCCCGGAGTACACTCAAACTCATGTCCACAGAGTCGGTGATGCCATCCAGCCATCTCATTCTCCGTCGTCCCCTTCTCCTCCCTCCCCCAACCTTTCCCAGCATCAGAGTCTTTTCCAGTGAGTCAACTCGTCGCATGAGGTGGCCAAAGTATTGCAGTTTCAGCTTTAGCATCAGTCCCTCCAATGAACATCCAGGACTGATCTCCTTTAGAATGGACTGGTTGGATCTCCTTGCAGTATAAGGGACTCTCAAGAGTCTTCTCCAACACCACAGTTCAAAAGCATCAATTCTTTGGCGATCAGCCTTCTTCACAGTCCAACTCTCACATCCATACATGACCACGGGAAAAACCATTGCCTTGAATAGACGGACCTTGGTTGGCAAAGTAATGTCTCTGCTTTTTAATATGCTATCAAGGTTGGTCATAACTTTCCTTCCAAGGAGCAAGCGTCTTTTAATTTCATGGCTGCAATCAGCATCTGCAGTGATTTTGGAGCCCAAAAAAACAAAGTCTGACACTGTTTCCACTGTTTTTCCATCTATTTCCCATGAAGTGATGGGACCAGATGCCATGATCTTTGTTTTCTGAATGTTGAGCTTCAAGCCAACCTTTTCACTCTCCTCTTTCACTTTCATCAAGAGGCTTTTGAGTTCCTCTTCACTTTCTGCCATAAGGGTAGTGTCATCTGCATATCTGAGGTTATTGATATTTCTCCCAGCAATCTTGATTCCAGCTTGTGCTTCTTCCAGCCCAGCGTTCCTCATGATGTACTCTGCATATAAGTTAAATAAGCAAGGTGACAATATACAACCTTGACGTACACCTTTTCCTATTTGGAACCAGTCTGTTGTTCCATGTCCAGTTCTAACAGTTGCTTCCTGACCTGCATACAGGTTTCTCAAGAGGCAGGTCAGGTGGTCTGGGATTCCCATCTCTTTCAGAATGATTAGTTAAGTAAAATATAGTACAAGTATAGGATGAACCACATGTAGCCATTAAAAGGAACACAGTAAGTCTATAAGTGCTATAACAGAAAACAACCTCAAATGCCATTAATTGTAAAAAAAAAAATAGATGCCAATCACAAAAGGGGTCATTATATACATTCATTATAACAGGAGCATTTGTAGTACTTTTCATTAAATAATTTACAAAAACCTTTAATCCACTGTCCATTAATTTTATCTCCTTTCTCCCCAGATTAAGCCCCTTTCTCTACCAACATTTTCCTCTCAGCAGTGGCTTATGTTCCAGAGCAGTGTTCCTCAACCCTTCTGATCGAATGGCACAGAGAGATGGTGGTGTGTATGGCACATCGAGAAAACTAGATGAGGTTGCTTCCGTCATAAGCCCCCTGTGTTGGGGGAGCTCCAGGGTCCTGGGAGGAGGAAAGCAACTAGCAGCAACTGTACATACCTGTAGCCTATTCCCAGAGGTACATGGTATAGGAGCATTTCCTGGCAGTGGGAGACATGGCTTGCAGAGAAGGGTTGACCTTTCAAGGAGAAAGAGAAATCTTATCCTGTCACATTCTCAAGCAGGGAGACAGGGCAGCTGAAGAGTGCAATCTGAGGGCTTATGCCAGGCTAAGCAGGCTCTGGTCCTCAGGAGGAGATGCCACAGCGTCCCCTTTCAGAGACTGCAGACAGGCTGACACACATGCAGGCTTCTAGGTTTTAACTGAAGATGAGTATCCTCTGCCAAAATGAGCACTGGACAGACTGAGGTGGGCTTCCTGGCTATGCCGCTTTCTAGCAGTGTGACCTTGGACAAGTTACTTCACATCTCTAGGCAAAGTGACCCCATCTGTAAAATCAGGTTCACAGCTATCTTGGGGTATTTGGGAGAAGGAAACAAATCTGTGTATTCAAGTACAGCATCCCTTTTTATTTTTATACCAATCCTGCCTCTAAGTCAATACTTAGAAGTAGTTATATCAAATTTCATGGGTGATAAAAAGGTTCCTTAATCCCTCCAAATCTCCTCGCATGTCCACATGATCACTGATGCCCAAAAGTTCTTTAATCCACAGAAAAGTCTTCTCTGTCTTCAACCACCCTCCCCCTATCCTTCTCCTTCAGCCTCCTGCCTATCCTCCTCTGTCTAATTACAGGGATAGAGTATAATATGCAAATGTCCAGGGGGAGGAGCAACACATAGCACCCCATCCCTGTAAGTTCAATACTAACGCATATATATGGAATTTAGAAAGATGGTAACAATGACCCTATATGAGAGACAGCAAAAGAGACACAGATGTAAAGAATAATCTTTTGGACTCTGTGAGAGAAAGCAAGGTTGGGATGATTTGAGAGAATAGCATTGAAACTTGTATATTATCATATGTGAAACAGATCACCAGTCCAGGTTCAATGCATGAGACAGGGTGCTGGTGCACTGGAATGACCCTGAGGGATGGGATGGGGAGGGAGGTGGGAGGGGGGTTCAGGATGGGGAACACATGTACACCCATGGCTGATTCATGTCAATGTATGGCAAAAACCACTACAATATTGTAAAGTAATTAGCCTCCAATTTAAATAAATAAATTAATTTTAAAATAAAATTTTTTAAAAAGAGTCAATGAACAACATGACAGAGGATGACTTTGCAATGTTTTCTAGTTTTGTTAAAGCAAAATATGCCTCATGGGTCCTCAGGTTGAACCTAACGTCCAGGAGGCAATAGCAGCCTTTAGTAAAGAAATTCAAAACAAGGCCCCAGGAACTTAACAGCTCAAGTCCTGGAGAGAAGCTAAATCTCAGGACCTAGAACCCAACATGGTTACTCTCTCTCCTGTGAGCCAGGGGACTCTCCAGGGCCACTGTCCTGCATCCAGGAACCCAGCCACCCATCTGTTTCCATCAGACACTCAGCCATCTCAATGCAAGGCCTCCACTTCTCGTAATAGACCGTTGACCAGAACCAGACACATGGTGTAGTTAACTCTTGGTGGGTCAGGGAGGCAGAAATGCATGAAATTGATGAAAGGAAAAGAGAACCAGACAGAACACAGTACTGATGGTATTGATGAGGAAATTGCTGTCTTTCCAGTTCCAACAGAATCCATCTCTGTTGAATCTCAGTAGGCCCAGGAGTGCGGACAGGGTTTTGGGCTGAGGGGCATCCATGAGGACAACCTCCTTCATTAAACCTTTACTTACTGACTCCTCTGTCCCGGGCTCCTCCATAGGCAGATAGGTGTGAAGGAACATAGCCCTGCCTTTGGGGAGCTCACACTCCAGAAGCAATGTTGAGTTTAAGTCCTAGGTCCCGGTTTATCATTTCAGTAGCAAAACATGTTTCTGATGAGCCCCAGGTTCTTGCAACTGCCATTTCCTAGTGTGATCGAGGAAGCTTACCTCAAACCTGGACATTGAACTGCATTTACCATGACAATAATTAATATCAATTGCTCGGCACCAAGCTCAAGAGCACAAGCCCACTTACTGTTTTTAGCCCCAGTGGTGCCTCCCTAAGTTCGGCTACTGCAGCAGCCAGGTGAGAATGAAATTTCATCAGTGGGAAAAGCCAGTTAGAGCAGCCATTCAGCCTTACACAGATCTCATGACTGAACTGGCTGAAACTCTAGTCTGTGTTTGCCAGTGGTTCTCAGCATGTGGTCCCTAGAGAAGCAGCATCACCTGGACACTGGTGAGACATGCACAATCTCAGGCCCCACACTTGACCCACATATTTAGAAACTAGGGGGTGGGATCCAACCATGCGTGTTTTAACAAGCCCTCAAAGCAATTCTTATGCATAAGTTGGAAACCCAGTGGTGTATGGGGCTGAGAAACCACTGAGAAGCAAGCTTGAGCCTGGAAGCTAGCTTTTCATGTCAGAAGAGCCCATCACACAGCCTTGGGAAGCAGGTAGAGTTATTGGTCCTTGAGGTTTTATTCTGTTTGCATCATTTGAAGAGATTGCCAAGACAGCATATCCTGGTGGTTTGCATTCCTAGGTGCAGATTAGAATCATATGAGCGCTTTTTGAACACGGGCCCAACCTCAGAGATTCTGATTCAGAGAGTCTGGGCTGGGACCCAGACTTGGACAATTTGTTAAAAGCATCCCCTTGTGTGTACCTGTTAAGTCAGTCACATCTGACTCTGCCAGGTTCCTCTATCCACGGAATTCTCCAGGCAAGAATGCTGGAGTGAATGCTGTGCCCTTCTCCAGGGGATCGTCTTGACTCAGGGATCGAATCCACATCTCATGTTTCCTGCTTTGGCAGGCAAGTTTCTTTACCACCAGTGCCACCTGTGAATCCCAGTCTATGCAGCTAACTTGAGGACCATTGATTTAAACTGGAGTGAGGTTGAGAAATGGGGGTGATAAGTCCCCTGACACATCCTTCGCTGGGTTTTGGCTATTATGATTTTGAGAAGGCTTTGGGGCAGAAATGTGGAACCTGTTTAATTCCCATGAAAGTCTCCCTACATAACTTTCCAAACATCCATGGTAGAGCCTCACACTAAAGATTGTAGATAGTCTGATCCTCCCTCCCTAGCCCCCAACTTCCCACCCCCACCATAAAGCCTAACATAACATTACTGCTTTGCATGGGGCTAGCATTCAGGCTTTCTCCTATCTGGGTAGGACAAATTTCTTAAAGATGGGAAGAAACATCAAATTAATATTAATATCAAATCAATCCCCCTCAATAAGAATCACTCTGGTGTGACAGGTTCCATCACCAGCCCATGCCATCTCCCAATTCAGCATATTAATGCTGCACTGACCTTCCTAACCCTATCTGTGTGATCGGCCAGGTACCATGAATAATAAAACAGATGTAGGACCAGACATAGTCTCCCTTCCTCCACCTGGGACTAGGTTTTGGACCAGGCTGCTGCGGCCTGTCGCTTCCCAGCAAGTTTGGTGCATTTTGGATTGTCTACTGTGTCAGAAGCAGAAGCCACCAGGATTTCCAGGGAAACCTAGTTACATCATCATCAGATATTTTCTTGTCCTTCACTGAAAAAAGAAAGAAACAATCAGACCAAACCCCTTGAAGGCAGTGAGCACTCTACTTGATAATGAAGAGTATTGCTTAATGCTTTCCCTATCAGTAAATGCCCTTAGTGACTATTACACTATTTTCAGCAACCTGACCCCTCTCTTGCTTTCTCTGTTACCGCATTGAAGACTAAGGGATTCCTTAGAGAATATAGCTTGAGAAAACCAGGCTTTCCCCTTGCCTCACCTGTGGGAAATAACAATCTTGTGTCAAATCTTCCTGTGTGATGGGGCAAGTTATCTAACTTTTCTGCATGTCAGTTTTCTCATCTGTAAAATGGGGATACTATTAGGAGCCCAACTCAGTTTGTCATGTAAGTTGTTGCCCAATAAACAGCTGCTGGATGAAAGAAAGAACTAGGAATAAAAGGAAGCAATGCGAGTCGGACACGACTGAGCTACTGAACTGAACTGAACTGAATGCCAGATATAATCCAGAACCACAGGACTGTCTTGCACAGCTGGGGGTTGGGTAGAGGCTAGACAGTTCACCCAGTCCTTTATTCCAGACCACACCTTCCCAGCCAGGATGCCTGAGGATATGGCTCCTCTTCCTGGCTTTCCCCTATCTTTTTTACAGTGTCCAATGCCAGGGTCCCACTGGTACCCAGGAAGGAGGAGCTTTGGTTCTCCTCCCCAAGGCTGGGCACAAGCTATGACCTCAGACCAAGGCTGTCCCTGGCCTCCTGAGCTCTCTGACTCATGATGGACACTCACTTCATTCCAGGCCGCTTTCTCCTTCAAGCCTCTCCACTCTCTTGGGAACACCTAGGTTGTCCCATGCCTTTTGCTTGGGGCAAAGTTTTCAGATCCACATCTCTTGAGAGTTCTTAGTATTAACAGATACATTTGGTTTTGAGAAAGATACTGAAGCTAAAGTTTTGTCTTTAGGAGCCTCTTAGTAGTCAGATTCAATCAACTGTCATCATAATAATAATAGCTCATTTAACTGTTCCATGAACTCTTTGTCAGATTAACTCATTTGTTCCTTATACCAACTATGTGTGGCAGGGAGTATCACTGCCATTACACAGATGAGGAAACCAAGGCACTGAGATGCTGTATAATTTGCTCAAGTTTAGACAACTGTAAGTCACAGGTCTGGCTTATAAATCCAAGCAATGTGTGACTTTAACCACTATGATATGCCTCCTAATGTGCTCCTGCATCTTCTCTGTCCCTGCATAATTTGAACCTTTAATGATGGCAAGGAAGATTATCAACATATCCAATCTGTTGAGAACAATGATTGGTAAATCTAAAATAGAATGGGGAGGCTGGAAATGCTCAAATTCCACACCTTGTTATTTTTCAGATTCTCTGAAAATTGGTTTCTAGTAACATGTATCATGGTGGAAAGACGATCAACTTTGGATTCACAGAGATCAAGATATGTTGTTTCTGGTATGAATTCTGTTTATTATGACCTGAGGCAAGTCATTTATGCTCTCTAGAATCCCAAGGACGGGGGAGCCTGGTGGGCTTCCATCTATGGGGTCACACAGAGTCGGACACGACTGAAGTGACTTAGCAGCAGCAGCAGCCTCAATTTCCTCATCTTTAAATTGGGGATAATAACTCATTAGTTGCCAGTCCAACAATTTGCCTTTTAGCTCTTCTCTATCCTGGCAAAGCCGTAAATCTAAAAATAGCATTATTTTCAGCCTTGACGCCAGCTGGGTGCAGGTTAGTCTCTGCCAATGGGAGACACTGGAGGGAGAGTAAAAGCCACAGGAAAAGAGTCGCTTTTCTGCTGGTGACTCTGAAAGTGGGAGGAGGACAACAGTAATTGCTATGGAAGCCCCAGAGGGTAGTTATGGGTCACTGCAATAAAGGAAATGATTACCGTAACAGCAGGATAGGGTGATGGTAGGAATGATGACTACAAGACAATGGGTGAGATGCTGTTTCTGACTTTCCTGGAGACACTGCAGAAAGAACATGACAAACTTAGGTTTTTAATCTCTCAACTCCAGGTCTCATCACAGAACCAGAGAAATTCTGTGATGGCACTAAAATCTTTTATCTTTTATCTTGAATCTTTTATCTTTTCAGCCACAGGTCTGATGTTGTTTTTGTTCTGTCACTCAGTCATGACAGACTCTTTGTGTCCCCATGGACTGTAGCATACCAGGCTTCCATGTCCTTCACCATCTCCCAGAGCTTGCTCAAACTCTTATCCATTGAGTCGGTGATGCCATCCAATCATCTCATCCTCTGTCATTCCCTTCTCTTCCTGCCTTCTATCTTTCCCAGCATCAGGGTCTTCCAGTGAGTTGGCTCTTCATATCAGGTGGCCAAAGTATTGGAGCTTTAGCTTCAGCATCATTCCTTCCAATGAAAGTCAGGGTTTATTTCCTTTAGAATTGATTGGTTTGATCTTCTTGCAGTCCAGGGGACTCTCAAGAGTCCTCTCCAATACCACAGTTTGAAAGCATCATTCTTTGGTGCTCAACCTTCACAGCTCTCACATCCATACATGACTACTGGAAAAACCATAGCTTTGACTATGCCATCTGACATCATACCAAAATTCTGTCCTATTGGAGAATTACAAAGTAATTTGAATTCATGAATTCATCAGATATTTTATGTAAGACTTTGAGGACTGAAGGAACTGGTGGAACCCTGAGAATTGGAATGGGATCGTTTGAATGGATTCAGACATAATTGTTGTTGCTGTTGTTCAGTTGCTCAGTTGTGTCTGACTCTTTGCCACCCCATAGACTGTAGCATGCCAGGCTTCACTGTCCTTCACCATCTCCTAGAGTTTACTCTTATTCATGTCCATTGAGTGGGTAATGCCATCCAACCATCTCATCCTCTGTCACCCCCTTCTTCATCCCCTTCTCATCCTGCCCTCAATTTTCCCAGCAGCAGGGTCTTTTCCAATGAGTCAGCTCTTTGCATCAGGTGGCCAGAGTATTGAAGATTCAACTTCAGCATCAGTCCTTCCAATGAATATTCAGGGTTGATTTCCTTTAAGATTGACTGGTTGGAGCTCCTTGCAGTCCAAGGGACTCTCAAGAGTATTCTCTCCAGCACCACAGTTTGAAAGCTTCAGGACTTTGGTGCTCAGCTTTCTTTATGATCCATCTCTCACATCCATACATGACTACTGGAAAAACCATAGCTTTGACTAGATGGACTTTTGTCAGCAAAGTGATGTCTCTACTTTTTAATATGCTGTCTAGGTTTGTCATAGGTTTCCTTCCAAGAAGCAAGTATCTTCTAATTTCATGGCTGCAGTCACCATCTGCAGTTATTTTGGAGCCCAAGAAAATAAAGTCTGTCACTGTTTTCATTTTTTCCATATTGATTTGCCATGAAGTGATGGGACCAGATGCCATGATCTTAGTTTCGTGAGAAACTCTTGATTTGAGAAACTCTTGATCCTCCAAGTCTTCTTGTCAATCCTTCCTCCTCCAGCTGAGAAGACTAGTCTTCTTTTGCAAGACGATGATATTAATAACCTTACCCAAGGCAGCTTCCTTACAAAAGGATACATATTCTTCTCAAGATTTACTCTCTCCATCTGTAATGGCCTCCAGACTCAGATCCACTCTGGTATCAGATTCCAGCAATTCTGGAGATAAAATCTTAAAAGTCTGACCTTAGAGAATACAGCTTTGTACACCTAAATAATTGAAGTTTTTTTCATATACGTTGGCAAAACCCTATATACATGTAAATGGACTATAAGGCTGTAAGACCAAGGAAGATGAACAAAATATTGAGTTGGGCAGATTTGAAATATATACCAGAGATGCATACTTGGACTTCATATATCTCCTTTTAGGAAGAGGGTAAAAGTATGTTTGTTTGTATAAGGGATGGTTGCATTGTATTAAGTTGAAGCATTGAGTTTGGTAATACTGTTGATGAAAGTTTAAAAGTGCAAAAAAGTGTATATAGATGCTTCAATAGCTAAAGGGGTGAACTGTTCCAGATATTTATCTTTGGCTTTCAGCCCCACACTTGTTCTTTTATACTTTTCTGTGTATAGAAGACCAGAATCTTGAAAACTATATTTCCCAAACTCCCTTGCTAGATGACTTCTGGTAAAGTCTGCCAAAGATTGGAAGTCAGATGAAAGAAAAAACTGTTTTTCTGCTTCTGAACCTAGCAGTGACCACATTGGGACTATAGCCTCATGAGAGTGACCAGGTTCCTGAACAGTGATGAGTGTTACAGCAACGGGTTGTAGCAATAGCAGCAACAGCAGGTCTCTGCAGCAGTGACAGTGGTTACTAGAGCTGAGGCAGTTGCGTAGCAGTGGTGCAGGGAGGGGCATTCAAGCTTCACGCTCAGCAGTAATAGCACAGGTTCTAACCTTCATCCGAGTTCAGCCATAGAGCTCTGTCAGTCTCAGTAGTGAGCCCACACCAATGGGCTCTGAGGAGCAACAATTTCCCTTTTGTTCCTCCAGACCTTACAACTTTTGTAAACAATCTTCTGTATTAAATTCTCTCTGTCTGAAATTGCTAGGTGGATTTCTGCTTTACTGATTGGACACTGACTGACACAAAGGAATCTCATCTTCTTCCTCATAGGGTTGTTTTGAATGTTAAAGAGGATAAACATGATAAACATAAAAAGTGCTCAGTTTAGCATCCAACACAAAAAAAGTGTTTCAAATTACTCTATAGCCTCATATTCATTTATTCAACCAAAAGTTGGTTAAGCATAGACTTTATGCTTTGGAGATTTTGCTGTTTGAATCCAGCTGGACACAGAGAAAAGAGAAGAAAGCCATGCTCAAGAAGTCTTTAAGATAAAGATGAAGAACACCAGATATTAAGTTATTATAGTACAGCTCCAAATCCATCCTGCTATATGTTGTTCTGTGATGCTGGTGCTGGAACTCTGAAAACCACAACTTTTCTTTGCCTTAAATGAATGATTCCTGTTAGGTTCTATGAATAGGAGCAGGAAGAGACAGACTGGAAGGCAGGCAGGAGATGGAACTGGTTCCTTCCTTCTTGCTTGCTGACTCCTATCCGGATGCCTCAGCAATGGATCTTCACTCCAGGAACAACAGTTCCAGTTTCCAGCTTCTTTCTTCATTCCCAGAAATAGTCTCATTGCATTCCTGCAGAAGTACCAGCACTATCTAGGCAGTGCCCCCTCCTGAGAAGAAAAAGTCTCAGTTCCATGATGCTCCTCCAAATTTCTAGTGTCCAAAATCACTTCAACCTCTGCCACTTCATTTTCTTAGCCTTTGGGATATGTGGCTTCTTAATGCAATGTTAGGAACGCTGAGCTGGAAGAAGCACAAGCTGGAATCAAGATTGCCGGGAGAAATAGCAATAACCTCAGATATGCAGATGACACCACCCTTATGGCAGAAAGTGAAGAGGAACTCAAAAACCTCTTGATGAAAGTGAAAGAAGAGAGTGAAAAGGTTGGCTTGAAGCTCAACATTCAGAAAACTAAGATCATGGCATGTGGTCCCATCACTTCATGGGAAATAGATGGGGAAACAGTGGAAACAGTGTCAGACTTTATTTTGGGGGGCTCCAAAATCACTGCAGATGTTGATTGCAGCCATGAAATTAAAAGACGCTTACTCCTTGGAAGGAAAGTTATGACCAACTTAGATAGTATATTAAAAAGCAGAGACATTACTTTGCCAACAAAGGTCCGTCTAGTCAAGGCTATGGTTTTTCCCGTGGTCATGGATGGATGTGAGAGTTGGACTGTGAAGAAAGCTGAGCACCGAAGAATTGATGCTTTTGAACTGTGGTGCTAGAGAAGACTCTTGAGAGTCCCTTGGACTGCAAGGAGATCCAACCAGTCCATTCTAAAGGAGATCAGTCCTGGGTGTTCATTGGAAGGACTGATGCTAAATCTGAAACTCCAATACTTTGGCTACCTCATGCGACGAGTTGACTCACTGGAAAAGAGTCTGATGCTAGGAAGGATTGGGGATGGGAGGAGATGGGGACGACAGAGAATGAGATGGCTTGATGGCATCACTGACTTGATGGACATGAGTTTGAGTGAACTCCGGGAGTTGGTGATGGACAGGGAGGCCTGGTGTGCTGTGATTCATGGGGTCTCAAAGAGTCGGACACGACTGAGCGACTGAACTGAACTGAACCGAATGCAATGTTCCCTTGATTGCCTTTCGAGTCTTCTGATAACTCTTAACCAATTTCCCTCTGTTAAAATAACTAATATGGTTTTGTTTTTCTAACTGGACCCTCACTGACACAAGAGATGATGAATGTCTAGATGGAGAGTTGAAGACTAAATATTGACCAAGAGCCATGCAGTGCTAATAATTTGGGTTCTCCATAGCAGCTGGAGAAGTTGGTTCTAAACTCTTTGCTTCTAAAAGTGTGTGCTGGTAATTTTAGTGGAAGACAGCTACTTACAGACCCTAGGGAACTAACAAAGAAATGAAAAGCTAAAAAATGTAATTTCAAATTACAATCCTATTACTTTTAAGTAATATTTATATCATTACTGCATAGTTATTATATTATCATGCTTTTTATAATAATAAGTGCATTATCATGAGCAACATTGTATCAGGTACTTTCACTGTACAACAGACCACCCCAAATCCTAGAACTTAAAACAACAATTTATTTCATTCATGATTCTGTGGGCTGGTAATTTGTGCTGGGCTCAGTTATATGGGTTTTCTGGTCTTAGCTGGACTCACTCATGTGCTTGTAGTTGGTTGCCAGTCAAACAGTATGAAGTGAACTCCAGAATCCATGAGGCAAAGACTTACAACTCCTTTCCATTAGCTGTAGGTCTCCAAACAGGACAAATAGGATTCATTTAAAATGACTGATCTCTACACCACAGAGGAGACAGCAACAAGAGGAGAGATGTTCAGGAGAAATTTTCTGACCTTCCTCAAGCCTTTCTAGAACACTGTTCTCTCCATCCTCAATTCCTTATTCCTGGGTTCTTCACAGCCTTCTATGGAAGATTCTTTGCTGACTTCCTATATGCAGGGCTTTGTGACTTCTCCCCTCTACATCTCTTTTCCCCACATTTACAGTCATT